>NC_057801.1:256574931-256895608 GCF_018294505.1 Triticum aestivum | reverse complement strand
TGCAACTTGCAGGAAAGTAAAGGGAAGGGTTTGGAGGATTCAAACGCAATTGGAGACACGGATGTTTTTGGCGTGGTTCTGATAGGTGGTGCTATCGTACATCCACGTTGATGGAGACTTCAACCCAAGAAGGGTAACGGTTGCACGAGTCCACGGAGGGCTCCACCCACGAAGGGTCCACGAAGAAGCAACCTTGTCTATCCCACCATGGCCATCACCCATGAAGGACTTGCCTCACTAGCGGTAGATCTTCACGAAGTAGGCGATCTCCTTGCCCTTACAAACTCCTTGGTTCAACTCCACAATCTTGTTGGAGGCTCCCAAGTGACACCTAGCCAATCTAGGAGACACCACTCTCCAAGAAGTAACAAATGGTGTGTTGATGATGAACTCCTTGCTCTTGTGCTTCAAATGATAGTCTCCCCAACAGTCAACTCTCTCTCTCTTTGGTTTTGGATCTGGTGGAAAGAAGATTTGAGTGGAAAGCAACTTGGGGAAGGCTAGAGATCAAGATTCATATGGTAGGAATGGAATATCTTGGCCTCAACACATGAGTAGGTGGTTCTCTCTCAGAAATGGTAAGTTGGAAGTGTAGGTTCGTTCTGATGGCTCTCTCCACGAATGAAGAGGAGGTGGAGGGGTATATATAGCCTCCACACAAAATCTAACCATTACACACAATTTACTAAACTCGGTGGGACCGAATTGTTAAACTCGGTTGGACCGATTTAGTAAACCTAGTGACCGTTAGTGATTTTCGGTGGGACTGACATGCATCTCGGTGAGACGATTCGGTTAGGGTTAGGGCATAACGTAATCTCGGTAAGACCGATTACACAAACTTGGTGAGACCGATTTGGTAATAAGCTTTCCAGAGAGTTGGTCAGGTAAACTCGGTGGGACCGATTTGCTCTTTTCGGTGAGACCGAAATGTTACAAAAAGGAAACAGAGAGTTTACATTGCAATCTCAGTGGGACCGATCGCTCACTTCAGTTAGACCGAAACGTTACAAAGGGAAACAGAGAGATTACAATCCCATCTCGGTGAGACCGAGATCCCTATCGGTAAGACCGATTTGCTTAGGGTTTGTGGGAGTGGCTATGACTTTTGGAATCGGTGGCGCCGGATAGGAAGAATCGGTGTGACCGATTTTGGCTTTGGGTTTAGGTCATTTGTGGATGTGGGAAAGTAGTTGAGGGTTTTGGAGCATATCACTAAGCACATGAAGCAAGAGGCTCATTAAGCAACACCTCATCCCTCCTTGATAGTATTGGCTTTTCCTATAGACTCAATGTGATCTTGGATCACTAAAATATAAAATGAAGAGTCTTGAGCTTTTGAGCTTGAGCCAATCATTTGTCCTTAGTATTTTGAGGGATCCACTTTCATCATCCATGCCATGCCATTCATTGAGCTTTCCTGAAATAATAGTCTTGGAATAGCATTAGCTCAATGAGCTATATGTTGTTATGAATTACCAAAACCACCTAGGGATAGTTGCACTTTCAATCTCCCCCTTTTTGGTAATTGATGACAACATATAGATCAAAGCTTCGACAAAAGATAATAAGATTGAATAACATCGTCGCTTTGAGAAGTATGTGATAAGTAAGAGCTCCCCCTAAATTTGTGCATGGGTTAAGATTTGCTTTGGACTGCAAATGCACAATGAATTAGGCTCATGGGTTGCTCTTCCATGTCACATACATCTTGGTCGAGCGCTCAAAATAATAACCATTGAATACATGCACTCATCACCAAGCATAGTGAATGATCACATAAGATAGATAGGATAATATCAAGCATGCATAAGTGTAGCTTATGATCAAACACATGATCATCAATGTCTCACAAGCATAGTATCTCAACCAAAGGCAAACAAAGTTTAAAACCACCAAATAAAGCAAGAGAGAACAAAAGCAACGCTCTCTCTCTCTCGAAGCCTATGATCTATACATTTTTCTCCCCCTTTGGCAACAAGTTACCAAAAAGTTCATAGAAAATGCATAGTGCTAGATCGACTCTCAGGCGTGGTCTTCTGGTGGTGGTGTCCAGATAACTCCAAGGACGAAGGCTTCAGTTGAAGTAGAGGGTGCTGGAGTGGATGCTGGAGCTGGTTGCACTGGAACTGAAGGGGCAGTAGCTGGTGCTGAAGTTGTTGCTCTAGTGTCTGTCACTGGCACTGCAACTGACCTCTGGGCTCTGGGCACTCTGGCAAACATATTTGTTGTTGTCTTGCCCTGCTTCTCCTGCATGTCCTCCTGCAGCTGCTCCACAACTGACTGAATCTTAGTTACTTTGACATCAAGGTCATGGAACTTGAGTTCCATGATTCTCTCAAGGCTCTCCTGATTCTGAGTGAGGGTGGCCAGTCCCTTCTCAATCCTCAGTGTTGATGCTATCAAGTAACCAAGCTGCTCCTGTTTGGTTTTCAAGAAATATTCAGATGCCTCCTCTTGAGTTGGCATCTTGGCAGCCTTCTCCTTCTTTGCCTTCTCCTTCTTCTCCTGAGCTTGAACTGATGTTGGATCATTTTCATTCATGACAACCTCATTGTCCTCAAAGTTTGGATAAAGTGGGAAGTGTTCCTTATCCAATTGATATTTCCCTGTGCCCATCTTTGTGTTGATCAATTCCTGAATCTGAGGTGCATATCCACAGCTCCTCTTCTGATCTGCTACAGTCCTCTTAATTGTTTCAATCATCAGGCTCATGACTTTGAACTTTTGTGGCACATCAAACACATGCAACATGTTGATGGCATGCCCTCTGATCATGTTATGGTCACCTGACTTGGGCAACAAAGTGTGCCTCAAAATCCAATTAATGGTGGGCAGCCCTGATAGCAGAAAATGAACTGATCCAAACTTGTGAGTCTCTACTGCCTTGTCTGGGATTTCCTTGTACATGTGAGCCATGGAATTGTGATCCATCTTCTTCTTTGCATAAATGTCCAGGTCATCCTCATTTTCCTTTGGGGCATTTATCAGACTTGCCCATTCTTCTATAGTGGATTGGTACCTTGTACCTTCAGACATCCAAACAATTCTTCCATCTGGGTAAAAGTGTGTTGTGGAGTAGAATTGCATGATAAGCTCATCATTCCAGTGGGTGAACTTCTGTCCAACAAAATCAGCAACTCCACAAGCAACAAAGCTTTCTTGCACTCTAGGATAGTGCTCTTCATTGTCCTTGATGTAGGTCCACTCGACCCACCTCATGTCACAAACTATGGGCTTCTTGTCCAACAGAATTGTCTCATAAAAGTCATACTGTTCCTTTGTATGGAACCTGTAGTCAACAGCAGTTCTTCTTCTTGAAGCACATGGATCTTCCATCCTCCACAGTCTCAGCCCTGAATCCTTCCTGATCCTCATGTCCTCATCCACAGGATGGGCATCATTGTGGTCTGGTATCTTGGGCTTGAGCTTTCTTAGGACTTGACCTTCTTCATCTTCTTCTTCAGCAACATTGGGCACTAGGGCCTTGTTCTTCTCAGCAGCTGGAATACTTCTAGTATTCCTCTTTGGAACTTGCTTGGCCTTGGAGGCAGCTTTGGGTGCTTCCTTGGGCTTAGATGTTGCAGCCCCAGATCTGACTGCATCTCCCATAAGCTTGGGTGCCTTAGGTGCTGGTGTAGCAACCTCTTCCTCTTCTTCAGAATCTCTTCTCATAGAGGGCTTTCCAAGGACCTTGGCAGTTGTGGTTCTTGCTCTCTTCTTCTTCTTGTCCTGACCACCTTCATCCTCTGATTCAATTGTGAACTTCATAGTCTCACCAGTGGGGACTTTCTGAGGTTTGGAAGAAGTGACTTTCTTCTCAGGTGCCTCTTTGGGTTCTGTCTGGGCTGGCACTTGAGTGGACTTTCTGGCTTTAGGCATTGGTGTCCTCTTGGCAGGAACTTTCTTCTTCAGACCTGGCTTTGTGCTATGTGCAGAGCCATATTCCTTCTTGAGCACCACTTTCTTGGAAGTAGCCTCATCCTCTTCTGCTTTATAGTCTTCATCTTCTGAGTCTGAAGTTCTCTTCCTCCTTTGCCTAGTAGCTGCCTTAGGCAAATTGCTAGGAGTGCTTCTGCTCCCTTCATCTGTAGTTGAGGGACTAGTGCCCTCACTCAAGTCCATCTGCTCTTCTGACCTGTTCTGGCTGTCACTCTGGTCTGACATGCTGCAAAAACCTGACTGTTGACCCTGTGAAGAGTTATAGATGAGATAGAATAGATGAGCATCACAAAATGCAGAGATTTTTGCAAAAGAATGATTCAAAAGTGCAGTTTTAATTTTCCACAGAAAGCATTTCGGATCAACCAATTTTCAAACTCGGTGATACCGAAGCAGTTTTGGAACCTAAACTGATGATCTCGGTTGGACCGAGTCACAGTTCGGTGGCACCGAGACTGCTAGGGTTTCACAGAATCCTCAAATCGGTCGCACTGATTAGTAATTCCCGGTCAGACCGAGAGTTACTAGTGCAATGGCATAAGCCAAATCGGTGAGACCGAGTTTTTCAACTCGGTGGGTCCGAGATGGTTTCGGCGGAAACCTAACCCTAAAATTTTGAATCTAATCTACTCTACGGATTACTTTGGCTGGATAAGAGTGTTTCAATCGTGGCAAGAATCCATAAGAATACAATGTGCTAGGAATCAGACGAGGATAGCACAAAGATCAAGTCCATACCCTAACTTGGCGGTGGACTTGCTACAGCGGCAACGGCGGGGGCGAACTCCGTTGACGGCGGCGGAGACCAGCGACAGGAGGCTGCTGGTGACGAGGAGACGATCCGGAGACCTCCAATGGCAGAGCGAGCTATTGCGCGGGCGAAGGGTTTCGGAGAAATTTCCAAAATTTTGCCCGTGGCTATATATAGCCCGACCCTGTCGGTGTGACCGAGTGGAACAACTCGGTGGCACCGAGATGCATAACTGTGTACAGTTACAGCAAATCGGTGTGACTGAAAAGTTCAAATCGGTTGCACCGAGATTGAAAACTCAGATCAACTTAATGATCTCGGTAGGACCGAAATGGAGGAATCGGTCAGACCGAGAGTCACAAAGAGGTTTTGGAAGTTTAAGTCTATGACGAATCGGGGACTCCGAGTGCTCCTCACACAGAGTGGTTCGAATCTGACTTGATCAAATTTTGTGATGTAGCATGAATAGAGTTTGAGATGAGGAAAGCATAGATAGCTAAAGAAGGTTCTTAGGCATTCTTGTCCATCCACTTGGCAAAAAGAAAAGAGACCAAACAATCAAAACAACAAGTGGATGTCCTTGAATGAGTAAAATATGCACCAACATGCTCACACAATAAGATGGCAAATGAAATATGTGGCAAAGCATGCACAACCAATTCTAGCATCTATCAAACAATTGGCGATGACTAGGTCATCTATATATGAGTATATTGACTTAGGAGTCAAATGAGAACATTTGATCATAGGTCATACTCATCGTTTAAGCTCAAGTGGGGTTACCACTTTTACATAATGCATTGATTTGTTCACACCATTAGAGTTGCTTTGACTCAATTCTTAGAGTTAAGCTCCCCCTAGATGTGAGATCCCCCCTAAGAGGGATGAACTAACCTTGGGTTTTGTCGATGATGACTTCATGTAGGTGTTGAAGATGTGGATGCTCAGTGTTGATGTAGATCATTTGGAGCAATCCTTTGGAGTGAGTTGCACTTTCAACTTACCTACATGGGTTAGTCCCACAAGGAACAAACAAGAATATCCATAGACATAGAGTGATGCACACACAAGATGATGTCCATGAACTCATTAGGTTACCTTGTCCCTTGCCTTACCAACATGAGGGTTTGTGACTCCTTGAACTAGTGCAAGATGTGGAAGTTGATTGCACTTGTTCTTGCCAAAATGATATGAGTGAAGAATGTTGGCGGAGTCACCCTCAAGAACTCTCTAGTTCTTCTTCTTCGGGATCCACATCATCTTGATGGGAATCCTTGGAGTTGTAGTTGTACTTGATGAAGTAGAACTTGATGTAGTCTTGGGGACCCACTTGAACGAGGCTTTAGGTGCTTCTTCAAATGCATCAATCTCTTCTTGAAGCTTGTCTTTGCCTTTGTTCTTGTGGTCTTGTGGTGGAAGATCATCTTGAGCTTGTGTTCCCTTGAAGGAAGTAGGATCATACTTCTCTTGTTGAGGAACAAACTTCGTCTTGGGGTATTGATCTTCTTCCCACTCAACTCCATTGGCATTGAACTTTCGTTCAAAACCAACACCTTGATTCTTCCGGTGCCTTCCTTGCTTGCATACAATTTCCTCGAATTGCTTACTCCCGGCAAGGCTCTTGTAAACACCTTTCTCTATAATTCCCTTCAATAAGCTATTTTCTTGCTCAAGTGTAACTTGGCTAAGAGAATCATTAGTGGAATCAAGAGAACTACTAGAAGCAACAATATTAGATTTGACATTATTATTGTTACTACTAGAGGAAGTATCTTTCTTGTACTTGTTACTAGACTTGACTTGAGGAATGTAAGTAGATAAGAGTAAATGCTTGGCAATGTAAGAAGAACTTTTCTTGCGAAGATCATCATTGATTGCTTTTAAGAACTCATGCTCTTGCTCAAGATTGAGCTTTTCAAAGCGTAACTTCTCATGAGGCCTTAAAAGTTCTCGATGATCTTCGTAGATAGTTTCATGAGCTAACTTAAGAGTGTTTAGTTCTTTAGTTAGAAGCTCAATCTTCTCCTTATCATTTTCATTCGTTTTATCTTGATTAGCATGATTAATTGTCATTTCATCATAATATTCATCACTAGAGTTGTCAGCAAGTAAATCATCATCCACAAGCAAGTCATCTTCATCACTATTGAAATCAACATACTCAGGGTGTGTTACCTTTGGACCTTTGGCCATGAAGCATCTTCCAACACCTTCATTTGGTGAATCAAATATGTCGTAGGAGTTGGTTGACACAAGTGCTAGACCGGCAACACCTTCATCTTGAGTATATTTGGAGTCGGAGTGATAGCTTATCTTGGAGTGATTGTCGGAGTCGGAGCCGGAAACCCATTCACCAACATGAGCTTGATGTCGTCGTTTTGTGTAGCTCCGTGATGACTTGTCCTTCCTTTCCGAATCCTTGCTTCTCCGTGAGGGTCTTCGTTCATAACGATCATCTCTACTCCTCCTCTCTCTTGGTGGTGATTCTTCTCTTTTGCTCCTTCTTCTTGGAGAATCTTCTCTTCTTTTGTAGGGTGCCGTACACTCATTGGAATAGTGTCCGGGTCTCCCACAATTGTAGCAATTGCGCTCTCGACTAGAAGATCTCTTGTCATTGTAAGACCTTAACTTGGAGCTTCTTTCTTTGCTTCTACTCTTGTAGAATTTGTTGAAGTTCTTCACCATTAAGCTCAATTCTTCATTGAAGGTTTGTTTCTCACTTGATGATGTGGGGGCTTCACTTGAGGCTTTGTAAGCACCACTTGACTTGTTGTGAAGTTCCTCCTTATCCTTGAGTGACATCTCATGAGCAACAATTCTTCCAATGACTTCCGTTGGCTTGAGATCTTTGTAGTTTGGCATCATTTGAATCAATGTGCACACGGTATCATACTTTCCATCCAATGCTATTAGGATCTTCTTGATGATGAATTTGTCGGTCATCTCTTCACTCCCTAAGCCGGCAATCTCATTTGTGATAAGAGCAAGCCTAGAGTACATTTCAGCGACACCTTCACCATCCTTCATTTTGAACTTGTCAAGCTGACTTTGGAGCACATCCAACTTGGATTCCTTGACGGACTCGGTACCTTCATGCATATCAATCAAAGTATCCCAAATTTCCTTTGCATTCTCAAGACGGCTGATTTTGTTGAATTCTTCGGGGCACAATCCGTTGAAGATGATATCGCAAGCTTGAGCGTTGTATTGCAGCATCTTCAATTCTTCCGCATTAGCTTCACGGTTCGGTTCTCTCCCATTAAAGAATTCACCTTGCAAGCCAATACAAATAATTGCCCAAACGGCGGGGTTATGTCCAAGAATATGCATTTTCATCTTATGCTTCCAACTAGCAAAATTAGTACCATCAAAGTAAGGACCTCTACGGTGATAATTTCCCTCGCTAGACGCCACACTCTCCTAGGTTGTGAAACCAAGGCTATGACCACCAAAAGCTATGGAAATCAAAGCAAATGGAGACCAAAGCTCTGATACCACTTGTAGGACCTTGAAGTATGTCTAGAGGGGGGGGGTGATTAGACTACTTAACCAATAAAAACTTAACCTTTTCCCAATTTTAGAGTTTGGCAGATTTTAGCTACTTTAGGACCAGTCAAGCAATCATCACACTATTCAAGCAAGCATGCAAAGAGTATATAGGCAGCGGAAAGTAAAGCATGCAACTTGCAGGAAAGTAAAGGGAAGGGTTTGGAGGATTCAAACGCAATTGGAGACACGGATGTTTTTGGCGTGGTTCCGATAGGTGGTGCTATCGTACAACCACGTTGATGGAGACTTCAACCCACAAAGGGTAACGGTTGTGCGAGTCCACGGAGGGCTCCACCCACGAAGGGTCCACGAAGAAGCAACCTTGTCTATCCCACCATGGCCATCGCCCACGAAGGACTTGCCTCACTAGCGGTAGATCTTCACGAAGTAGGCGATCTCCTTGCCCTTACAAACTCCTTGGTTCAACTCCACAATCTTGTCGGAGGCTCCCAAGTGACACCTAGCCAATCTAGGAGACACCACTCTCCAAGAAGTAACAAATGGTGCGTTGAAGATGAACTCCTTGCTCTTGTGCTTCAAATGATAGTCTCCCCAACAATCAACTCTCTCTCTCTCTTTGGTTTTGGATCTGGTGGAAAGAAGATTTGAGTGGAAAGCAACTTGGGGAAGGCTAGAGATCAAGATTCATATGGTAGGAATGGAATATCTTGGCCTCAACACATGAGTAGGTGGTTCTCTCTTAGAAATGGTAAGTTGGAAGTGTAGGTTCGTTCTGATGGCTCTCTCCACGAATGAAGAGGAGGTGGAGGGGTATATATAGCCTCCACACAAAATCTAACCGTTACACACAATTTACTAAACTCGGTGGGACCGAATCGTTAAACTCGGTCGGACCGATTTAGTAAACCTAGTGACCGTTAGTGATTTTCGGTGGGACTGACATGCATCTCGGTGAGACCGATTCGGTTAGGGTTAGGGCATAACGTAATCTCGGTAAGACCGATTACACAAACTCAGTGAGACCGATTTGGTAATAAGCTTTCCAGAGAGTTGGTCAGGTAAACTCGGTGGGACCGATTTGCTCTTTTCGGTGAGACCGAAATGTTACAAAAAAGAAAACAGAGAGTTTACATTGCAATCTCGGTGGGACCGATTGCTCACTTTGGTTAGACCGAAATGTTACGAAGGGAAACAGAGAGATTACAATCCCATCTCGGTGAGACCGAGATCCCTATCGGTAAGACCGATTTGCTTAGGGTTTGTGGCAGTGGCTATGACTTTTGGAATCGGTGGCGCCGGATAGGAAGAATCGGTGTGACCGATTTTGGCTTTGGGTTTAGGTCATTTGTGGATGTGGGAAAGTAGTTGAGGGTTTTGGAGCATATCACTAAGCACATGAAGCAAGAGGCGCATTAAGCAACACCTTATCCCTCCTTGATAGTATTGGCTTTTCCTATAGACTCAATGTGATCTTGGATCACTAAAATATAAAATGAATAGTCTTGAGCTTTTGAGCTTGAGCCAATCCTTTGTCCTTAGTATTTTGAGGGATCCACTTTCATCATCCATGCCATGCCATTCATTGAGCTTTCCTGAAATAATAGTCTTGGAATAGCATTAGCTCAATGAGCTATATGTTGTTATGAATTACCCAAACCACCTAGGGATAGTTGCACTTTCACTTTGACATGTTGATCCCAACATTATTTGACCCAAAAATTAAATCTTGTCAAATTAATAAGAGGTCCAACAGTAGTTAAAATAAAATATAAACCTAATTTTATGTATTTCCTTTTGGCCCCAAACTTTTTGTGCCACCTAAAAATATTGTGCTCGAATTGTGTGCATATTTTTACAATTAACTAAATCCATTTAGTTAATATAAGAATAAATAGAAAACGCTGTTAAAAAGGAGAAACGGATTAAAATACATTAAAAACCAAAAGGACGATGAAAAAGGGGATTCCCCTACCCCCCGGGCCTTGCCACTGAACCGGCCCAGTGGTCTAGTCCCCGCACGGTCGTCTTCTCCTGTTCCCCGAGCCCGTCGCTACAGAGTTGGGCTCCCGCCCGACCACCTCGCCGGCATCGAAGGGGAATGGATAAGGGTGACGCCCTGCCTCCCCTTCCCACATGGCCTCACTCCTCCTCGACGCCCCCTCCCAGGTCCACTTCTCCTCCTCGCTCGCTCGATCCCGGTGATCTGGACGAAGTCAGATGCCACAACCACCATGACCGACCCCGTCCACACGGCCACTGCCCTCCCTGCTGGCTAGGATCTTGTTGAGGAGCTCCGAATGCCTCCGCTACTTCGTCTGCGCCAACGAGATCAAGTCCAACACCCCCAGATCGACGTCATTGCCGTCTTCCTCAACCTTCGGCCACCGTGACATTGCCGTTTGATCCGCGCCACCCCGAGCTCCCCTGTCTTCCCCTAGGGTGCCATTGACACCACCGTGATCTCCTCTTGCCTTTCCCCAGTTTCCCCTCTCGTTTGCTCTCGTTAGGTATTTCTCCGTGGCCGAGAACTGCCGTCCGCCATGGCCATTGCTGGGGTAGCCACTGAGCTCCTCGGGTTGACCCCATGGCACATGCCCGCTCCTATGCGCGCCCATGCCCGAGCCTTCAGCTCTTCTTCCGCGCCCGCGAGGCCACTCCCTCTCTGGCTCTCCATGCCCATGTCCGTCGCGCCCGTCGTTGCCATCACGCTCGCCACAGCCACTGCACCACTGTGCCCCACACGACACACACCCTGGCCGCGCGTCACACTCTCGCTGGCTGCGCTCGCCCCGTCTGTTGCTGCCTATCCCTTCGCTCGCCCCACTGTCGCGCCCCTGCCTCACGCTGCCTCCTGTCGCGACCATCTTCTGCCGACCGCCCCCTCAGCCACGCCGGCCGCATCTCTGCCCTCGACCGTCAGCCGCTCGCCTTGCCTACTGCATGCTTCTTCCTGCTGCAATGCGCTGCTCTACCACTGGTACGCTGTTGCGCCATGCCCTCGACACCGTCGTGGACAAACGTGGCGGAGGGATTGTCAATGGAGTACGAGGAGGAGGTGGGGGAGAAGGTGTGGAGAGGCAATAGGTCTAGGGTGGCGTCAGCTAGCTGTGGTGGAGGTGATTATGCGAGAAGGAGCGGGAGCGGAAGGAGAGGTCACAATTGGAAAGAATCACAAAAAAATCATAACCCGGAGATCTCATTCCAAAAAAATGCTAATATCGATGGAGGGGTGATTTTTTTCAATAGGTGGAAAACATAGAAAATATTGGATGTTATCAAGGAAAGGTAAAAATTTAGGAAAGTTAGGATTTTGAACTGATTTCTATGCAAATGGGGTTTTATTGTTTGGTAACGTGATATCAGTACCTGCCCGTTTGTGACGTGTCTGATTAGGAAAGTTTGCAAATCTTAAGAAACTATTTATTGGGAGGAAAGTTTGTGACGTGTCTGTTATTTGTTTCCTAAAACAAATTTCACTAATGAGAGAAATCGATTGATTTAGATAAGTTAGGAAAGTTAGATTCAAATCTATTATTTGTTTCTTAATTTTTTTATTTGTTTCCTAAGACAAATTGAACCAATAAAAGGAATCGATTGATATGAATAATTTAAGGAAGTTAGATCCGTGATTTGTTATACGTTAGGAAAGTCCTGGTTGTAATAAAGAGTGGAGAGAAAAATAAACCGATGGACTAGGATGGGAGGGGGTGGTGGGAGGAGAGACGAAAAAACCCAGCAAAAATAAACCGTGGAGACTATTCACCAACTGCTCCATTAGGTGTAGAGATTGGTTTGAAACCTAATGTATTCCAACTTATCTATGGTTCATACCCCTTGATACTAGCCATAGATGCATCAAAATAAGCAAACAACACACAAAAAACATAATCTGTCAAAAAACAGAACAGTCTGTAGAAATCTGTAACCTTCGAATACTTCTAGAACTCTAAAACTCCTACCAAAATAGGAAGTCCTGGGCAATTTGTCTATTGATCTACATCAAAAAGAATCAACACAAAAGCACGTTTCTGTGAATTACTAAAATTATTTTCGTGCGTGCAAAGTTTCTGTTTTTCAGCAGAATCAAATTAACTATCACCGTAGGTTATCCTATAGGTTCTACTTGGCACAAACACTAATTAAACCATGAAAACACATCTAAACAGAAGCTATATGAAATATTTATTACTAAACAGAAGCAAAAAGCAAGAAACAAAAATGAAATTGGGTTGCCTCCCAACTAGCGCTATTGTTTAACGTCCCTAGCTAGGCATAAAAGCGAGGATAGATCTAAGTAGTGACATCTTTGGCATTCAATTCATAAGTAGCTCGCATGATAGATTCATAAGGTAATTTAACTTTCTTTATTGGGAAGTGTTCCATGCCTTTCCTTAATGGAAATTGGAATTTAATATTCCCTTCCTTCATATCAATAATTGCACCAATCGTTCTAAGGAAAGGTCTACCAAGAATAATAGGACATGAAAGATTGCAATCTATATCAAGAACGATAAAATCTACGGGCACATAATTCCTATTTGCACCAATAAAAACATCATTGATCCTTCCCATAGGTTTCTTAACGGTGGAATCCGCAAGGTGCAAATTTAAAGAGCAATCATCAAGATCATGGAAACCTAGAATATCACATAAAAATTTCGGAATCATGGAAACACTAGCACCCAAATCACACAAAGCATAGCACTCGTGATCTTTAATTTTAATCTTTATAGTAGGTTCCCACTCATCATAAAGTTTTCTAGGTATAGAAACTTCCAAATTAAGTTTTCCTCATAAGATTGCATCAAGGCATCAACAATATGTTTGGTAAAAGCTTTATTTTGACTATAAGCATGAGGAGAATTCAATACAGATTGCAACAAGGAAATACAATCTATTAAAGAACAATTATCATAATCAAATTCCTTGAAATCCAAGATAGTGGGTTCAATGCTATTTAAAGTCTTGACCTCTCCAATCCACTTTTACCAAATTTTGCATCAAGATCTAAAAACTCCGAATTATTGGGACGCCTTTTAACTAAAGTTGACTCATCTCCAGTCCCATCATTATCAAGACTCATATTGCAAAACAAGGATTTAATAGGGGATACATCAATAACTTTTATATCTTCATCATTATTTTCATGGAAACTAGAAGAACACGCTTTTACAAAGCAATCTTTCTTAGCGCGCAACCTAGCGGTTCTCTCTTTGCACTCATCAATGGAAATTCTCATGGCTTTGAGAGACTCATTGATATCATGCTTAGGTGGAATAGATCTAAGTTTCAAAGAATCAACATCAAGCAAAAGCCTATCAACGTTCCTAGCCAAATCATCAACTTTAAGCAATTTTTCTTCAAGCAAAGCATTATAATTCTTTTGAGAGATCATAAATTCTTTAACATATTCTCAAAATCAAAGGGCATCTTATTAAAATTTCCATAAGAATTATTGTAGGAATTTCCATAATTAGTAGAGGAATTACTAGGGAACGGTCTAGGATTAAAGTTTCCTCTATAAGCATTGTTACCAAAATTATTCCTACCAACAAAATTCACATCCAAAGATTCATTATTATTCTCAATCAAGGTAGACAAAGGCATATCATTGGTATCAATAGGAGCACTCTTAGTAGCAAACAATTTCATAAGTTCATCCATCTCCACTCAAAACATTAATTTCTTCTATAGCATGCACTTTTTTACTAGTAGATCTTTCGGCGTGGCATTGAGAATAATTAGCCATAATGTTATCAAGGAGTTTAGTAGCTTCTCCTAAGGTGATTTCCATAAAAGTGCCTCCCGCAGCCGAATCTAAAAGATTTCTAGAAGCAAAATTCAATTTGGCATAAAAAATTTGTATGATCATCCATAAATTCAAACCATGAGTAGGGCAATTGCGAATCATTAATTTCATTCTTTACCAAGATTGGGCAACATGCTCATGATCAAGTTGTTTAAAATTCATAATATCGTTCCTAAGAGAGATGATCTTAGCGGGAGGAAAATGCTTAGAGATAAAAGCATCTTTGCACTTATTCCATGAATCAATACTATTCTTAGGCAAAGATGAAAACCAAGTTTTAGCACGATCTCTAAGTGAAAACGGAAATAACTTAAATTTAACAATATCATTATTCGTATCTTTCTTCTTTTGCATATCACACAAATCAACAAAATTGTTTAGATGAACAAATTACTGTCGAGAAATTGATAGAAAAGTGCATAGTTATGAGATTATCTAGGCATGATCATGTATATAGGCATCACGTCCGTGACAAGTAGACCGAAACGATTCTGCAGCTACTACTATTACTCCACACATCAACCGACTCCTGCCTGCATCTAGAGTATTAAGTTCATAAGAACAAAGTAACGCATTAAGAAAGATGACATGATGTAGAGGGATAAACTCATGCAATATGATATAAACCCCATCTTTTTATCCTCGATGGCAACAATACAATACGAGGACACCGCAAGATTGAACCCAAAGCTAAGCACTTCTCCCATTGCAAGAAATATCTCTAGTAGGGAAAACCAAACTGATAATTCAAAGAGACTTGCAAAGATAACATAATCACACATAAAAGAATTCAGAGGAGATTCAAATATTTCTCATAGATAAACTTGATCATAAACCCACAATTCATCGGATCTCGACAAACACACCGCAAAAGGGTTACATCGAATAGATCTCCAAGAAGATCGAGGAGAACTTTGTATTGAGGTTCAAAGAGAGAGAAGAATCCATCTAGCTAATAACTATGGACCCGAAGGTCTGTGGTAAACTACTCACAACTCATCGGAGAGGCCTTGGAGATGATGTAGAGGCCCTCCATGGTCGATTCCCCCTCCAACGGAGCGCCAGCGAAGCCTCCAAGATGGGATCTCGCGGATACAGAAGGTTGCAGCAGTGGAAATAGTTTTTCGTAGTGCTCGTGAATGTTTTCGGGGCCCGTGGATATATATAGGAGGAAGAAGTAGGTCGGTGGACGCTCGAGGGGCCCACGAGGGTGTGGGGCGCGCCCACCCCTAGGGGGCACGCCGGGCACCCTCGTGGCCGCCTCCTCTGTTGCTTGACGTCCACTCCAAGTCCCCTGGATCACGTTTGTTCCAAAAAGATCGCTCCCGAAGGTTTCATTCCGTTTGGACTCCATTTGATATTCCTTTCCTTCGAAACACTGAAATAGGCAAAAAAAACAGCATTTTGGGCTGGGCCTCCGGTCAGTAGGTTAGTCCCAAGTCCCAAAAATGATATAAAAGTGTAGAGTAAAGCCCATAAACATCCAAAACGGGTAATATAATAGCATGGAACAATCAAAAATTATAGATACGTTGGAGACATATCACTAGATGATGACAATCTTGACTCCCTCAAGTTGGACCACCTTTCGTGATTGCGTTGGCTCGATGAAGGCTAGTTGATTGCTCCCCCATACTCCACTATGGGTGAGTCACTCTTCGGCACACCTTCACAAGTCCATTGTCACTACAATGGACGGCAAGCTACAAGCATGATTTCTTCATGATGCTCCACTTGAACTTGCACAACACAACCTTGATTTGATGTCATCCTCCATGGGTTGTATGTGATCTTCCTCTTGACGCAAGCCCATGGAAGAAAACCTAACCCCACATAGAACTCTCACAAAGACCATGTGTTAGTACACAAAGCGCAGTGGACAATGCTTACCAAACCCTGAGATCACTTGATCCCACTCGGTGTATATTCTATGCTTTGTGTGAAATCTTCTCTCTTCATAAAGATAATGTCTTGAAGATACACATGAATGTTCACACAATCTTCTCTTCTTCTTCAAGACATGCTAGCAATAAGCTCAATACTCACACAGTCAAAAAAAAGCTCAATACTCACATGACCAATCTTTGGTTAATTCATTAATAGCACCTTGGTCAACTCATAAACTCCTTGAAACCAACACATGGACTTCAAGAGATGCCTATGGACAAATCCATCAAATATAACTCAATGCAACCATTAGTCCATAGAGAATGTCATCAATTACCAAAACCACACATGGGGGCACCGCATGTCCTTTCAATCTCCCCCATTTGGTAATTGATGACAATCATTTTTAAGAGAGTTTATATAAGGAATTATGCACCACCATGCAATGCAACAACCAATAATGCATGCGTATGAGATGCAAATGTTTAGGAACAAAACCAAATTAAGAAGAAATAACTCTCTAAACTTCTCCACAAAACTCTCTGAAACTTCTCTCCCATTGGCATCGATTGCCAAAATGGGCAAAAAGCTTAGAAGGCCAATATAAATTGTGGTCCTCCGTAAATTGTGTATTTCTCAACAAGAGAGTGGAATGTAATACACAAATCCAAAGGTAAATACTTGGAGGAAGACAAACTATATTGAGGCCCAAATATTGCAAAAGAATGATATGCCACAAAGACATAACAAAGAGAGAAACAAGCAATCAAGCAATCAAAAGATACCAATTGAAGCAAGCTATCAAAAGATACCAATTGAACCAACTAGACCAATGATCCTACGTGCCACATGAATAAAAGATATTATGATATGAGCAAAGGAGTGTTTTAGAGAAACTAGAGAAGCTCCCCATGATTTGTGCACAATTTAGTTTTGTAATTGGATACAACGAGCACAAAATATGATCGTCACTCCCCCAAGATCAATAGAACCTCACGACAAGTGAATGAGAGCAAAAAAGTGTTCTAAAGACACTAGTGAAGCTCCCCATGATTTGTGCACTCCTTAGAATATTTGCATTAGGATACCAAGTGCACAAAATAGGATCATCACTCCCCAAAAATCAATAGAAACTCACAACAAGTGGATGTGAGCATGTAGGAAACAAAGCCTAGCACTTGCAACAAACAAATGGTTGAGCAACTTATAAAAGAGGCAACTTAAGAGTAGGCTCAACCAAAATGATGTGTGTGAGTCATGGTAAAACACTTTAGAAGACTAATGTAAGGGTGAGCATTAAGCATCAACATAGCCTTGAATAGTGGTGATACAAGGTGCATGACATGTCCTTCCCACACACACCAAGCAAATGGGTTCACAAGCACACTAAATATGCAAAATGAATAACCAACACTTGTGACAACCCATGTTGAAGAAATAAAATGATAGCTTTGTCAAGAGGAGGGATACCAATCGAAATGGCAAATGCCTCATCAATACAAGCAAGAGAAAAAATATCTTCACCACAACAGAGTGCATCAAGATGCAATGATATAAGATCCGCACCCAAGATAAATCCTTTCACATAACCGCCAAGGTAAGGTGGACATGAAAGAATAAGGATATCAACTACAAATGTAACTCCTCTCAAGTATATAATATTCTAGGTAGATAAAAATCATGATGATATCAATCCACAAAGAAATGTATGCACATGAAATAGTTACAAAAAGGAAAGAACAAGATATCCACAATAAATTCATATGTATACCAATAATAAATTTGCTTGAGAGCATAACACATGGATAGATATGGTCTTCTTGTATATAAATGAATTCCAACCACACGAACATCAACGACATCACAACTAGCAACAAGAGGTCATTCTTGGGATGCTTTGAGAAAGGAAACAAGTATCACAAGGAAGAATGAATAACATGCCATGATACAACCTACACAAGGTTGATGCAAGAAATGTGTGCATGAAGTATATGAAGATACTTGATACCGAGTTAACATTGTAAGGATGTAGTAGATACCAACTGAAGGTAGATAATAGTTCATTGATCATCCTAGCTTGACTCCAATAAGCACATGGTGACAACACCTTCCTTGTGAGTGAGCCGAACATCCATTGCATCTCCAATTGTTCCTAGAATAACAACACAAACAAAATGGTACCCAACCTCATTGGGACCAAAGAGTTAGAAACACCAATACATAGGACAAACTTTTCACACACACACACACACACACACACACACACACACACACACACACACACACACACACACACACACACATATATATATATATATATAGGGCTGGACTATTCTGTTACTAGTAACAGAATATTATTCTGTTACTCCCGGGACATATATAGGCCCGATAGTGATTTCCAACAGCCCAACCGGTACGCATAGAAAAGAGAGGAAAAAGCCTACCCGTGCGAACCCTCCAGCCCCCTACGACCTCGAGACAGGCTGATCCCCTCCCCCCAGCACGCTGCCGCGCTGCTCCTCTCTTTTCAGCGCGCCACCCTGCCGCCCCTCTCCCTCCAGCGCACCGCCCTGCCACCCCTCCGCCTCTAGCGCATTGGCCCGCTGCCCCCCCGCCGCCGCCTCCCACCTATCGGCGATCCACCTTTCCTCCGCATCCCACTCTCGGACCCAGCCACCGCCTCCGCCCCCAGTCCAAACCACCTCCACCACCCCGAGACCCAACCACCGTCGCCCCGCTTCCCCCACCGCGCCGCCCCTACAGAACCTCTGGTTGTAGGTCGCGCCCTCCTCCCGCATAGCCTCTTGCTCGCCTACTGTGACCCCTATTCCCTCGTCAACCTCGCTTGAAGCCTGAACTGACTACTGCTCATCTCTCATCTCTCTACTGTTGCTGCTCTTTTTTGTCTCATGAAGTTCAGACAGATTGTCGGCGAAATCAGCGACGCAATTCCAGTAAATTATGATGATCCATCTGGGCAGGCAAGTAATTACGCTGACAGTGCCCCCATCTATGCTTGTATGCCTTTTTCAGTTCACCTTGTAGTGTTTTTTTCAGCACACAATATAGGATTTTATTCAGTTCAATGAATTCCAATAGAAAAAACTGCGGTTGTGTATTGATTCTTGAATTTGCGTTTCTTCTTGCAATTTGCTATATGGAGCAAAAGTGGTACAATGATGATTCAGCTTGGGTGGGGTCTCAAAGCCGGAGACATAATAACCAGTTATTTAGACCTTTCAATCACACAATCACTTGCGAACGACTGCTTTTCTTTACACCAATTATTCTGAAAAATTTCAAATTATGAAAGCAGATAAGTCCAGGGTTCACCGATAGAAGTTTGAAAAAAAGAGATAAAATAAAAGAAGAGTTCGGAAAATGCGCTAGTACTGGTTGCTACTGCCTGCTGTTGCATGAAGCCCCTACTGCTTGAATTGGTGTGCTGCTATTGTTTGTTGGTTCAGCAGGGTGATGTGAGTGTGTGGGAGAGATAGCAAAATGGAATGATCTTCTACATTGACTAAATCATGGCACACTCAGTTCAATTTCTTGATTTAGTCCAGTTCAATTCCTAATTTTGTTTCAGTTCAAAGACTGCTATCTCTCTCAGTTTCTATGTTTAATTACGAAGTCATGTACATTAACATCAAATAAGTTCAAGTATATCAATATATGGAAGTTCAGGTATATAGAATTTGATGCTTATTGGGTGTATATAGGAGTATAAATGGATTTTCTTCTTATTGAATGAAGTTGAACTTGTTCTGCCTCTGAACTTCTACCTCTTTCTCGCAGGTGGGTCACAGAAGCTATCATATCTCTTTCCGAACCTTTTTTCTCTAGAATTTATTTTCTGCCTGTGCGTCGGGTAAAATAGTACCACAATGAGCTAGCCCCCCTGGCCAGTAGATTTCTTTCTTTTTGTGTGTTAGTTCCTAGCTAATACGGTTACACTGCATTTTGCCATTCTATGAGAGAAAACAAAGAAATCAACGACGCAATGGTGATGTCTGGCCTTTCCCCTTTCTCTTTTTATGTAGCCTCCGAGTCGAAGTTCACCTCCATGTGCTGCTCCACTCGTAGCTCCCAGCCTACCCTCGAGCAAGTTTGTGCCGTGCACGAGATCAGTTCAACCTGTGCACTTGGTACGTTTGTGGGAATGTCTGAGCAAAAAGAGAAACGATATTTTTTTGTGCAACATTTCGACCTTGCATCCCATGAGTTCCTGATTTTCTTTTGTGCAACAGTTCGACCTTGACGCTTGTGGCAGTCCCACAAGGACGAGTGTGGTCTACGATCGAGTAGTTGGTTCCGAAGCAAGTTCCTGGCTGAAGGTGGGATTCCACATTGAGGTGTGGAACGCAATGTACATGGAGATCCTGATGGAGTATGGTGATGGTGATGTGGCGCAGGTGGACCTCATGGAGTTCGGCTGGGCTGGCGGCGGTCGGCGGTGGACACGGGTGCATGAGTTGTGGGGCTCCATCTGCCGCTCGACCACCGCTTACTCCCACCCTGTTCACTGGTTTTGTTTTCACTGTCACGCCTGTTCCTCGTCGACCTGCAGCAGGAGACACGAGATCACCTCCGGCACCGCTGGTCACATGAAGGTCGTCAAAAATGGTATATTCTCCATAAAAATAGTTGTTTGCTATATATATTCTCTATTATTTAATTATAGCACAAACATTTGCTGAAACGGGGTCCTCAAGACGTCTATTTTAATTCCCGAAACACAAACTAGGTGCTCTTAGTTCAGTACGTGAACAATCATCAGTTCATGAAAAATACATATAACATGCCTTGTTGTGTGGGATTTGGGGGGTGCCTAGTATGGCTAGAGTTTTCAAGTATAACAAGTGTGATAGTGGTAATTTTCCAAAACTTTAACAGTTCAAGTACATAAGAAAACATAAGTCCACCCTGTAAAAACAACAGTAGGCGCAGAAAGTTCAATTTTACTATATGCGATTGATAATGCAGATGTGTTCTTTTGTGGTGAGGATTTCGGCACTAAACTATGCAAACAATTTAGAAGTACTCAAGTCCATCTTGCAAACCCGTAGCAGTCCTATAGTGCAACATGCATCAAATTCAAAAACAGTAAACCTGACTTGAAGAAAATTTGCATCTGGTTGTTTATTTTGTAGCTCATCGTTTCTAATATAAGCCAATGCTTCTATTCTAATCTAGTTGTTTATTTTGTAGATCACGTTTTCTAATACAATGTTAAAAGTCCACTAGATGAAAAATTCATTGTGTTAGCTAGATCAGTACGAGTGCTCATTAGTAAGACAAAAGTAGCAGTAATCATTACGACTTACACAATACTAGTACTGATCAATACTATATAGAGCCAAGCTTCACTATGGATATTACTGACCATAGGAATTTATTAGAATAATTTAATGTTTTTGTAGCTCACCTCTAATTTGTTTCTCTCTACTGCTCTTTTCTCTCACTATTTTGTTTCTCTCTATACTGCAGCACGAGAGAGGTTTGGATGGACGCTAATCACTAGCTCACTATGACACAACCGATCACTAGCACGAAGGACACCAGCAGGTTGAGGATGAAGTACATGACACAAACAATGAGGACGACCAAAACATGGAATCCGTACACATAGCACCAACTGCAAATTCAAATTTTCTTTCTATGATGATTTGATTGCTACTTCTTAAAGATAGTGTACATAACAGTTAGATATTTGTGCAAGAAAGGAAAATTTGTTTGAAATAAAAACATTGATCAGTACGAATCAAAAACAATGATCAGTTCGATAGTGCTCTCTCCTGACTATTTTGGTTGATGCCATAAATAGTGAAAAATTGTATGGGAATGTTTAATTATTACTAGCATGTAAATTCAAAAAAATAAAACATAGTCAGTTTGTCTATAAAATTTGAGGAAGTCAGTCAATGGCTGGAGGAAAATAACATGCCCTTTAGGTGTTGTCACTATTCCTGTGAGCACAAGTTTTGAAAAATGTTTACTTTGTGCTCTTGCATATGTTTTTGGGCAGTACAAATACATCGCCATAGTGAGTACAGATGCAACTCCTTGGGAAGTACTAACACTGCCGTGCTGGGCATTCAGTGTGCAGGGTCCACTGGGTTCCGTCCTGAGAGAAGCATCGCCGGCTGGGAGAGTTCAATGATCTGAACTAGGAAAGTTCAACGTGGAAATTTGCTACAGATTGCATTACTTGAGAATTTTTTTTCTAACTGGGTGCAAATGAGCCTGGGCACTGAAACACCCTACTCACTCTTTATGGACTTCTTTGTATTTTGTGAATAAATGTTTATATAATAAATGCTCACATAGTATCTTCCCATGGTTGTACAAGTAAACATACACTAAGTGTAGACGTTCACTATGTGCTTTATCATCATTTAAGAAAAAAATGTCGGGTGAGTTCAAACTAGAAAGACAGATAAGTCCAAAACCCGCACAGCAAAAAAGTTTCACATGCGAAAGAAAATGTGGCACTTCCACATGAAGTTAATAAACAAGGGTTAGAAAAAAGGATGTTTATATAAAAAAAGTGCTCAAAAGTTCAATTGCTCTCCATGTGAACGTTCATACACTCTATTTCCAAAAGAGAGTGCACATTTTACTAGGAGAAAACTTGGGTAAGTTCAAGGACAGAAAAACCGGAACTTCAAAATCGACAAAATAGCAGTGAGGAATACAAAGTAAAGTCCTATTTGTGAAAGCAATGAGCAGCACAATGCAGAGGAAGGCCTGGACATAAATGGAGGGGACAGTCTAAGCTGTTGTGCCTGAACTAGTCCTTGACAAGAACATCTAAATTCAGTAACACATACACACCTTGTAGCCGTACATGCCTGTCATGCTGCTGGCAGATGCCTTGGCTGAGCAGGGGACCGCTGTCCATCGGAATTTTCTCCTCTTTCCTTTTCTTCGTTCTTCCGGAGAAACAGAGAGAGCGGACGAGAGAAAGGGGAGCAGGCCACCATTGATCCATCCCTCGCTAGTCGCTACCCGCACCCACTAATCATCGTCGTAGCCTGCCTCCGGCTGTCGTCGATGCACTCCTGACTCTGATTTCATCCCCACCCATCGTCTCTTGGTCGCATTCGTCCTCACAACACTGTGGTGTGCCACCACTTTCTTGCAAGGGGTTCGGCCTATAGCCCCGAGAAGCCGCCGTCTGTTGCATCTCTGTCCCATCCCTAACTCTCTGATGCCCCTCCCCTTTCAAGCCTCTCTCCTTCTTCCCACAAGATCGCCATGCCTGATGGGATGGCTACTGAGTCACGAAGGGACAGTCGATGGTGGATGAGGAGATAGACGCCACAATCACGGACTCCATCACTTCCTCTTCCACGGAAGATTTCCTACCCGCACCCCTCCTTCCTTGCAAGTCGATGGTGCCATCATGTTGGAGACGACTATTGGTCTTGCGTTTCTTCAATCTCTTCTCCTTGCTACGTGCTAGATCCGTGGGGATTTAATTTGACCGTGGCGCCCTTGATGCCTTGCTATTCGACACGTTACCTCGCCGGTGCCTGCTACTGGTGTGACCATGTTGATTTGAGACGAGGTGCGAGCAGCGCGGCAGAGACGTTGAGCGTGGGGATGAGCCCCTGGTGAGGCTAAGCTTCATGACGATCGTTGTGTACACCACGCTGATATGTCTCCAACGCATCTATAATTTATGAAGCATTCATGCTATTTTATTATCTGTTTTGAATGATTACGGGCTTCATTATACACTTTTATATTACTTTTGGGACTAACCTATTAACCGGAGGCCCAGCCCATATTGCTGTTTTATTGCCTGTTTCAGTATTTCTAAGAAAAGGAATATCAAACGGAGTCTAAACGGAATGAAACCTTTGGCAGCCTGATTTTTGGAACGAATGTGATCCAGGAAACTTGGAGTGCAAGCCGGGGAAGCATCGAGGAAGCCACAAGATAGGGGGGCGCGCCCTCCACTCTTGTGGGCCCCTCGAGGCTCCCTCGACCGACTTCTTTCGCCTATATAAGCCTATGTACCCTAAAAACATCGATACAGAAGATAGATCGGGAGTTCCGTTGCTGCAAGCCTCTGTAGCCACCAAAAACCTCTCGAGAGCCCGTTCTGGCACCCTTCCGGAGGGGGGGGGGGATCCCTCACCGGTGGCCATCTTCATCATCCCGGCGCTCTCCATGACGAGGAGGGAGTAGTTCACCCTCGGGGCTGAGGGTATGTACCAGTAGCTATGTGTTTGATCTCTCTCTCTCTCTCGTGTTCTCTCTATGGCACGATCTTGATGTATCGCGAGCTTTGCTATTATAGTTGGATCTTATGATGTTTCTCCCCCCTCTACTCTCTTGTGATGAATTGAGTTTTCCTCTTGAAGTTATCTTATCGGATTGAGTCTTTAAGGATTTGAGAACACTTGATGTATGTCTTGCCGTGCTTATCTGTGGTGACAATGTTATTTCATGTGCCACTTGATGTATGTTTTGGTGATCAACTTGCGGGTTCCGCCCATGAACCTATGCATAGGGGTTGGCACACGTTTTCGTCTTGACTCTCCGGTAGAAACTTTGGGGCACTCTTTGAAGTACTTTTGTGTTGGTTGAATAGATGAATTTGATATTGTGTGATGCATATCGTATAATCATGCCCACGGATACTTGAGGTGACAATGGTGTATCTAGGTGACATTAGGGTTTTGGTTGATTTGTGTCTTAAGGTGTTATTCTAGTACGGACTCTTGAATAGATCGATCCAAAAGAATAACTTTGAGGTGGTTTCGTACCCTACCATAATCTCTTTGTTTGTTCTCCGCTATTAGTGGCTTTTGAGTGACTCTTTGTTGCATGTTGAGGGATTGTTATATGATCTATCTATGTTATTATTGTTGAGAGAACTTGCACTAGTGAAAGTATGAACCCTATGCCTTGTTTCCTATCATTGCAATACCGTTTACGCTCACTTTTATCGTTAGTTACCGTGCTGTTTTTATATTTTCAGATTACAAAAACCTATATCTACTATCCATATTGCACTTGTATCACCATCTCTTCACCGAACTAGTGCACCTATACAATTTACCATTGTATTGGGTGTGTTGGGGACACAAGAGACTCTTTATTATTTGGTTGCAGGGTTATTTGAGAGAGACCATCTTCATCCTACGCCTCCCACGGATTGATAAACCTTAGGTCATCCACTTGAGGGAAATTTTCCACTGTCCTACAAACCTGTGCACTTGCAGGCCCAACAACATCTACAAGAAGAAGGTTGTGTAGTAGACATCAAGCTCTTTTCTGGCGTTGTTGCCGGGGAGGTGAGTGCTTGAAGGTATATCTTTAGATCTTGCAATCGAATCTTTTTGTTTCTTGTTTTATCACTAGTTTAGTTTATAAAAGAAAACTACAAAAAAATGGAGTTAAGTTTGTCTCATATGCTTCGTCTTTTTAATATCTTTCGTGAGTATGATGGAAATGAAAATTATGCTCAAGTGCTAGAAGAAGAATGCATTAAAATGCTTGGTACTAAATCTTTGAATGATGAGCATGATTGCAATGTTGTTAGTATGAACTCTTTGAATATCCATAGTACTAATGATGATTGCACTAGTTATGATGAAAATGTCTCTTATAAGCATGTTGATTTTTGTTGAGTAGAATGGGTTTGCATGGACACACCAAATAGAGAAAATAGATATTGCAAGAGGCATAAGTATTTAAAAACTAAAGGTTTGCAAGAAAGTCTTGATGATTGTGCTGAAAGATTCAACATTTTTCTGTGCCCCTTGTGAACTTTACAATGAACGTGGTCATTTAAATCTACAATGCAAATTGTTTCATGATCGAATCGTGTCCAAAAATTGTGATAACTTAATTACCCTTGGGCATCATAAAGAGCTTAGTCTTCTTTTGGGGTATGAAGAAATGAAACGTATAACTGAGGGTATTCCAAAATTTAATCTTGATAGATTTCTTGATTTTGATCTAGAGAAGATTTATATGTATTGTGCGGAGAATTGCATTGAAAATCCTTATATAGACAATTACCTAACGAAAATAAAGCAAATAGAAGATGATGAGAATACTAATGAAAGAGAAGAGACTTCCCAATATCCTCCTATTATTTCTTATGATGAATCAGGTAACGAGGAGGAGCTTTCTATTCAACCAATCTCGTTAATAAGGAGCTCAAATAGGAAGGTTGAACCCAAACATAATGTGAAGAAGAAAAAGAAAAGAAGGAGCAACAAAGGTAAAAAGGTATCCCTCCCAAATGATGTTGCTCCTACTACTCATTGTGATGATGATAATTGCTATACTGTTGGTGCTATCCATATTTTTAATGGTGAGAGTGATTATGCTTATGATATGAAAGGGCCCAAGCTTGGGGAAGCTATGTTTGATGAGGATGAAATATTTGAGAATATATTTGCTGAAATTAGTGTTTGTCCCAAGCTTGGGGATGCTATGTTCAATGAAGATGATATTTTTAGCATCCCAAGTTTTGATATGCAAAGTTGTTATGATAATAGCATGCCTCTTACCTATGATGATTATATTGATGAAAGTGGATTTGGAAGAGTGTCAACTTTATTTAGTGATTCCACTATCTTGGGGGAGGTTTCAATCGATTATGATGAGAACGAAGTTGCTACTTATGATGATTATTGTGATGAAACTTATGCTATAAAAAGTAGTGATTATTATATTTATAGAACTTGTCATGATTATGATTTCCCTTTTCCGAACTTTACTCTTTTAATGTGGAAACAATTTTTAGTGTTCAAATCTCTTATGATACTCCCACTATTCCGAATGAGAAGAATTTTGCTTATGTGGAGATTAGTAAATTTTCTATGCTTGTAGATCATGAAAAGAATGCTTTAGGTGCTGGTTATATTGTTGAATTCATTCATGATGCTACTGAAAATTATTATGAGGGAGGAACTTATGCTTGTAGGAATTGCAATAATATCAAGTTTCCTCTCTATGTGCTTAAAGTTTTGAAGCTATGCTTGTTTACTTTCCTATGCTAGTTGATTATTGTTCCCATAAGTTGTTTGCTCACAAAATCCCTATGCATAGGAAGCGGGTCAGGCTTAAATGTGCTAGTCATATGCTTCATGATGCTCCCATTATGTTTCAATTCTTATCTTTTATGTGAGCATCATTGTCATCATCATGCCTAGCTAGAAAGGCATTAAAGAAAAGCGCTTGTTGGGAGACAACCCAATATTTACCCTTACTGTTTTTGGGTGTTCACATGATTATGCTACTGTAGTAATCATGTTTTAAAGTTTTTGTTTCAATAAAGTTCCAAGTAAGACCTTTAGGATAGCTCACAGAAACCCATATGAATTTACAATGAGTTCATTACAGTACTTAAGTGGTGGTTTTATTTTCTTATACTAACGGAGCTTACGAGTTTTCTATTGAGTTTTGTGTTGTGAAGTTTTCAAGTTTTGGGTAAAGATTCGATGGACTATGGAATAAGGAGTGGAAAGAGCCTAAGCTTGGGGATGACCAAGGAACCCCAAGGTAATATTAAAGGACAACCAAGAGCCTAAGCTTGGGGATGCCCCGGATGGCATCCCCTCTTTCGTCTTCGTCCATCGGTAACTTTACCTGGAGCTATATTTTTATTCACCACATGATATGTGTTTTGCTTGGAGCGTCATTTTCTTTTGTTAGTATTTGTTTGATGTTAGTTAGAATAATTTTTTTCATCTTTAGTTTCAATAAAAAAGTCAAGGATAGCCTTTGCCATGCTTATTTTGCTAGTATACATGTTGCTGTTTGAAAACAGAAAGTTTACCGCTGTTGCAAAAATTCCCTAGAAAATTCAGAGAATGGTATAATGTTGAAACGTTTTGCATTTTGAGCTCTGATAAATTTATTACAGTGGGAATTTTCTTTCATAATTTTTGGAGTTAGGGAAGTATGATGAATCTTGCATTCTTTACAGACTATACTGACAGATTGCTGTTATGCTTGCATTGTTTGCATATGTTTGCTTGTTTAATGATTATATTTGAGGATAGGAGTATTAAATATGCAGAGGCATTTAGTATGCAATGTTCAATAATAATTTTAGTGATTTTTTACAGTAGAAAATGATAAGGTTTTGCATTGGTTTATACTAACCTATCGCACGAGTTCTTGTTGAGTTTGGTGTGGATGAAGCTTTTGGTAAAAAGAGAAACCATGATATGAGAGGAATTAAGGAGACACAAAAGTTCAAGCTTGGGGATGCCCAAGGCACCCCAAGATAATATTTCAATAATTCTCAAGAATCTAAGCATGGGGATGCCCCGGTAGGCATCCCACCTTTCTTCTTCAACAACTATCGGTTAGTATCGGTTGAGCCTAAGCTTTTGCTTCTTCACATGAGTTGTGCTATCCTTGCAATGTCATTTTATTTTGTTTTCCTTGCTATTTGAATAACAAACCAAGATCTGAAATTCTTAAATGAGAAAGAGTCTTCACATTAGCTACATAATTATTTAGCTACTCACTGATCTTCACTTATATCTTGTTGGAGTAGTTTGTCATTTACTCGTGTGCTTCACTTATATCCTATGAGTAAATTGTTGAATGAGTTGAATGTCATAAATCTGAAATTATATATGTCTCATTTGCTTATCCCATGGGGAGTAATGACTTCACATCTAAGAAGTAGAGGTTGTAAATTTATTGGTCATTTGAACAATTCATGAAAGAATATTGAAGGAAGAGAGATTTCATATATAAATACACTATCCTAGACATCTTTTATAATTGGGAGCACTCATTAAGTATGACATGCTAAATAGTTGATGTTGGACAAGGAAGACAACGTAATGGGTTATGTTTTCGCACATCTCAGTTAAAGTATATTGTCATGGATCATTCAAACATGTTGAGCTTGCCTTTCCCCTCATGCTAGACAAAATTCCTTGCACCAAGTAGAGATACTAGTTGTGCTTCCAAATATCCTTAAACCCAGTTTTGCCATGAGAGTCCACCATACCGACCTATGGATTGAGTAAGATCCTTCAAGTAAGTTGTCATCAGTGCAAGCAATAAAAAATGCTCTCTAATTATGTATGATCTTTTGGTGTGAAGAAAATAGCTTTATACGATCTTGTTATGGAAGCAATAAAAGCGACGGACTGCATAATAAAGGTCCATATACAAGTGGCAATATAAAGTGACGTTCATTCACATTAAGATTTTATGCATCCAACCCTAAAAGCACATGACAACCTCTGCTTCCCTCTGCGAAGGGCCTATCTTTTACTTTATGTCTTTTACTTTATGCTTGAGTCAAGGTGATCTTCACCTTTCCCTTTTTCATTTTATCCTTTGGCAAGCACCTCGTGTTGGAAAGATCCTGATATATATATATATATATATATATATATATATATATCCAATTGGATGTAAGTTAGCATGAACTATTATTGTTGACATCACCCAAAGGTGAATACGTTGGGAGGCAACACTATAAGCCCCTATCTTTCTTAGTGTTTGATTAAAACTCCATAACCATTAGTATTGCGTGAGTGTCAGCAATTGTAGAAGACTTTATGATAGTTCAGTATGTGGAGTTTGCTAAATCAAAGCTCTGACATAGACCCTCCCTAAAAATAAGATGAATTGCAATTGTTTGATGACTAAGAATGAAGTTTGCTAGTTTATGGTCTATGCTTTAACATCTGAATTGCTTGTTGCTTGTTCTTGAGATGTTTTATGAGATAAATTACTGTTATGACATATAATTATGCCAGAAAAGGTGATTAAAATTATCATTGATCAAACTAGTGCACCTTCTAGCATTCACACTTCATAAATTCTTTCTTTTATGATTTACCTACTCGAGGACGAGTAGGAATTAAGCTTGGGGATGCTGATACGTCTCCAACATATCTGTAATTTATGAAGTATTCATGCTATTTTATTATCTGTTTTGAATGATTACGGGCTTTATTATACACTTTTATATTACTTTTGGGACTAACCTATTAACCGGAGGCCCAACCCATATTGCTGTTTTATTGCCTGTTTCAGTATTTCGAAGAAAAGGAATATCAAACGGAGTCCAAACGGAATGAAATCTTCGGCAGCGTGATTTTTGGAACGAACATGATCCAGGAAACTTGGAGTGCAAGCCGGGGAAGCATCGAGGAAGACACAAGATAGGGGGGCGCGCCCACCCCCTGGGCGCGCCCTCCACTCTTGTGGGCCCCTCGAGGCTCCCCCGACCAACTTCTTTCGCCTATAAAACATTGATACAAAAGATAGATCGGGAGTTCCTCCGCCGCAAGCCTCTGTAGCCACCAAAAACCTCTCGGGAGCCCGTTCCGGCACCCTGCCGGAGGGGGGGTCCCTCACCGGTGGCCATCTTCATCATCCCGGTGATCTCCATGACGAGGAGGGAGTAGTTCACCCTCGGGGCTGAGGGTATGTACCAGTAGCTATGTGTTTGATCTCTCTCTTTCGTGTTCTCTCTATGGCACGATCTTGATGTATTGCCAGCTTTGCTATTATAGTTGGACCTTATGATGTTTCTCCCCCCCCTCTACTCTCTTGTGACGAATTGAGTTTTCCTGTTGAAGTTATCTTATCGGATTGAGTCTTTAAGGATTTGAGAACACTTGATGTATGTCTTGTCGTGCTTATCTGTGGTGACAATGGGATTTCACGTGCCACTTGATGTATGTTTTGGGGATCAACTTGCGGGTTCCGCCCATGAACCTATGCATAGGGGTTGGCACACGTTTTTGTCTTGACTCTCCGGTAGAAACTTTGGGGCACTCTTTGAAGTACTTTTGTGTTGGTTGAATAGATGAATCTGAGATTGTGTGATGCATATCGTATAATCATGCCCACGGATACTTGAGGTGACAATGGTGTATCTAGGTGACATTAGGGTTTTGGTTGATTTGTGTCTTAAGGTGTTATTCTAGTACGAACTCTTGAATAGATCGATCCAAAAGAATAACTTTGAGGTGGTTTCGTACCCTACCATAATCTCTTTGTTTGTTCTCCACTATTAGTGGCTTTGGAGTGACTCTTTGTTGCATGTTGAGGGATTGTTATATGATCTATCTATGTTATTATTGTTGAGAGAACTTGCACTAGTGAAAGTATGAACCTTATGCCTTGTTTCCTATCATTGCAATACCGTTTACGCTCACTTTTATCGTTAGTTACCTTGCTGTTTTTATATTTTCAGATTACAAAAACCTATATCTACTATCCATATTGCACTTGTATCACCATCTCTTCACCGAACTAGTGCACCTATACAATTTACCATTGTATTGGGTGTGTTGGGGACACAAGAGACTCTTTGTTATTTGGTTGCAAGGTTGTTTGAGAGAGACCATCTTCATCCTACGCCTCCCACGGATTGATAGACCTTAGGTCATCCACTTGAGGGAAATTTGCTACTGTCCTACAAACTTGTGCACTTGCAGGCCCAACAACATCTACAAGAAGAAGGTTGTGTAGTAGAGATCACACGCTGATGAGTAGCGTGATAACCTACAAGTGTAGGGGATTGCACCAGCTTTTGAGGGTAGAGTATTCAACCCAAATTTATTGTTTTGACACAAGGGGAGCCAAAGAATATTCTTAAGTATTAGCAGTTGAGTTGTCAATTCAACCACACATGTGTCGGATTTCGTGTTCCAGCAGACCCTTGAGGTTCGAACTCTGGGGTGCGCACGAAGATCTTTCCCCTACCAGCTCACGTCTTGAAGTCTCGCAAAGGATCTCGGCTAGAAAGAAGAACACACAAGGGACACGAGATTTATACTGGTTCAGGCCACCATTGTGGTGTAATACCCTACTCCAGTGTGTGGTCTAGTGGATTGCCTCAGGGGCTGATGATGAACAATACAAAGGGGGAACAGCCTCGCGAGGGCTGTTCTTGAGCTGGTGCGATGAACTGCTTGGGTGAGTTCAATCGCCTCTCTCTCTATCTCTATCTCTCTCTCTCTCTCTCTCTCTCTCTCTCTGATCGATCCGTCTCTCAGATGCCTCTACTTTGTGGTGGCTAGTCCTATTTATAGAGGGAGGCCCTGGGCCTGTTCCCAAATAATGAGCGGGAAGGGCGCCAACATTTGGCCATTTTGAAGGGGATCATCTAGTACTCTTATCCTGACTAAAGTTGGTCTTCGGCTGCCAAAGACTCTGACGATGACGCCGTCCTGATGACCTCCATCCTGCCGTTCTACTGGTCTTGGTCTTGTTGCACCGAAACGGTAACCTTTGCCTGATGCCTTGGCCTGTGCTTGCCCCCTTTGCACCGAAGGGGAAACAAGGGCACTGCGCAGGCCGGCGCCCGCCTGGCGCCCGCCTAGTCTCGATCGTCATGGCTTGCATCATGGGCACCTCATGAGGTACCCTGCCTTGATTTCTCCGCCTCCTCGCGAGCCTGCCTGGTGAGGCCGCTCCTGAGGAAGCTTCCTGTCATCCACCCCGCGAGGCTTGGCCCCTCGCGAGGGTCTTGAGCTTGAGCTGATGAAGCTGGGCTGCACTGGGCCCCCATTTGAGCCACGCCGCAGGCCGCAGGCAGGCAAGTCTGGGGACCCCTGTTCCCAGAACGCCGACAGTAGCCCCGGGCCCAAGGCGCACACGGACTTGGCTTAGCAGAGAAGCGAAGGGGCAAGTGCGAAGCGCCATGGGCCCCAACAGCCTGTGGCCTTGGGAGCCGCATGGCGATTGATTGGACGTGGGCTTCTCCGCTTCCCCACGACGCCTCGGCAATCGCATGACTTGACAATTTGCTGCATGCAAAAATGGGTCATGATTACCTGCGATCGTTGTGGTCGACGGTTGGCCTTCTCCGGCTATAAGTACGAAACGACGCGAGCCTTTCCAGTCCATCCCTTCCTGCTTCTCCCTTTCCTTCTTCTTCCTCGCCCTTGATCCACCTTACGCCAATGGCACCTATCCCCGGTTTTCTGCAGAAGAGAAGGGAAAGGCCCCCCGAGAGGGTCCTGACCCGCTTCCGCCGAAGAAACGGCTAGTCCTCTGCCGCTGAGATGAGGGTACTTGGCAGGAGGCATCGAGGCCCTGGTACGAGCGGCCGCCGCCTGGGTTCCCGCTGCCCTTGTACACCCACATCGAGGGCCCTGGAGGAGAAGGCGTCGAGCCACACCGACGGTGCCGCTGCCGACGCCGGCGTGTTACGGCGGTGCGCATCATCCCCCCTGGAGTCCACGCCGAGGGCTCCTCTCGCGAGCTCGTGCTTCACGCCGCCATGCCTCCTCAATCTTGGATTCGCCTTCCTCCCTCCTTCGCCTTCGAGATCCCGTAGAGGGGGCCTCTTGAGCTCTGGCTGCAGCATGCTGACTGCAGTACCCCTGCGACCGGAGCGGAGGTCGAGGTTGTCGCTCCGGGCAAGGTCTACATGACTCGGGGATGGGGCGAGATCGCCCGGGTCTACCGAACTGGAGGTGCTCTCGTGATTCATTTCGAATACGATGGCGCCTCCTTGATATTCTTCAAGGTCTTCGATGCAGCAGGACGCCGGCTGGAATGCTGCCCCGAGAAAGGCGGCCGAGGCATCGTTGTGGCGAGGACCAGGCCCGCCAACCGCTTCCCCAGCAGCTCCTCAGGCAGTAGCGGAGGTGCCAGAGGGTCCAGCGACTCCGCCGAGCCTCACGCGACTACGAAGATGAGCGACGACAGGTACGAGCCCCCGAGCTCGCGTCGCGCTCGGAGCAGGGTGGGTGCTTCAGGCCGCCGGCGCTGCTGATCTGGATGGGGTTGGCGCCGGTGCCTGATGGCCCACTGTTAATGATGGCGTCTCCTGCGGAGGCGCGCGTAGTTAGCGTTCCTTAGGATTAGCACCTTTTGTTCCCTGCGAGGAATCGAAGTACCACCCCGCGGGGGTATGTAAGGCGCTGGCCATGTCTTTTGTGAATATTATATCCTTATTATGAATCGATGCGAGATGCTTGTCCTGCCCTGGCTCGGCTCCCCCTTTCTTTCCTCATGAGGGCTTGGTGCTCTACGCTGACAGGTCCCGGTCCCCAGGCAGGCTTCAGCCATCGCTGGTATGCCAGGTCACGATGTCGTGGTCAAGGCCAGGAGGTGAGCGGCCCAAGGTCCAGTAAGAGCCCCTGAGTCGCGATGCTCAGGAGGTCCCCTTTAGTGCTCAAGCAGTCTTCGCTGGGCAAGAAAGGTAGGCAACGTTGTTGTGACAGAGCTGCACTAGGCGAGGGTTTAGCGCTGAGTCAAATCAGTTTTCGCGTGACTTATCTCGTAGGTTTGGCGTGGTTTTCGTCGAGGTGCCGACCCTGCGTGGCGGCAGCTGATGTGTAGCTGGGTTAGGTCCTCGTGAGCTTCTTCCCTCTCCCCCACACTTTCCTTAATGCTCTACGTCCTCAGGTCCCGGCCCTCGAGCGAGCTCAGCCACCGCTGGTATGACAGGTCACGATGCCGTGGGTCAAGGCCAGGGGGTGAGGGCTGGAGAGCCAGTAAGAGCCCGTGAGTCGCGATGCTCAGGCGCCCCCCTTTTAACGTGCAAGCGGATCGTGCCGGAGAGAAGGAAAGAAAGCTCACGACGTCCCCAACGTAACTTCTAAAGAGGGTCCTGCATACCAATCACGAGGGGAAACAAGGTCTGTGTTACGGTTGCCAGCCAACCATTAGTCGCTCCGAGGGAGTGAGTGGGGCACCGAGGGCCTGGTGAGGTGGCGCCCTACGGGGCTGCCGCGGCCAGAGCTCAGCCACTCAGATTTATCGGCGTTGCAGGGACGGACCCGTGCGCAAGTGCCGTGCCAGAGCGAGCGGCTCCAAAGGTAGGTGTCAATCGAGCAGGCGATTAGGTCAAGCATGTTAAGCATGAAGGAGCAAATCCATTTCAGATAGATGCGGAAAAAGCAAATGCCACTGGGTCAGGCCCAAGCAGCTTGGGGATAATGCAGCCCGAGGGGCGCCCCCAACAAGGTAGGTAAAGAGCATAAGCAAAATGGATACATGCCGTAGGGACGGACCCATGCGACCTGGGAATGATGCAGCCCTGCGGGCGCTCCCAGCTGAAAATGGAACTTGAAAGATGTCACCTGATACCGTTGGAGATGAAAGGATGCTGAAGTAGCGGACGACGCGTGGTGAAGAGGCCGACCCTCATGAGCTCTCAAGGCCTGGAGCCTCGGGAGGCTCCGGGGGCACATGTGGATCTTCGAGGGCCATCTCCATCTCCGCCAGGACCGCGTGATGCCTGACCTCCTGAGCCTCCAGAATGCTCCTCAGCAGGCGCTGATGAGCGGCGACCGCGTTCGGCAGGCCGAAGGGCATGCGAACGTAGCTGTGAGGTGGGCCCTCACAGCACCCCACGCGTGAAGGCCAGAGGCGCTCCTGAGACGCGGCTCGGTTGAGCCCTGGCACGTCGATGCAGACGCGCAGCCCGCCATCCTCACCTGGATGGGGGGCTACGGCGGGTAGGCGGCGGTAGCCGCGCATGACTCTTGACTCCTTTAGCTCCTGAATGTTCCTCGCGATGAACTCCTGAGGGTTTGGCCCTCCTTTCCTCATACCTTCCTGAGGGAAACGTACCCTGAAGCATGCCTCCAAGTGGTACCCGAGTGCCTCCCTCGTGACCTTGGCAAAGTCGGTGGCTCTCCAAGGAGGAGCTCCCGAGCCCTACCTGAGGAGGGCGTCGGGCGCACCTTCCTATGCAACAGAGGGTGGCGCCCCTTGAACGGGCGCGGATCCTAACGCAACGCCTCTGGAGGCACCTGCCTCCTGAGGGTTTGGGCCAGGTGAAGCCTTCTTCTTCTTAGGGACCGCCTCGGGAAGTCTTTCGCTCCTGTGATCTGGGTCTTCGATTGCTGCGGCCTGGAAGGCATGCTCCAGAGACACACTGTCTCACAAGGCACTGTGATGACTCCACCACTTCCTGGCATCTTGAGGACATTGTAGCCATGGTGAGTCACTGCTATGAACTTTTCCAGGGCTGGGTACCCGAGGATGGCATTGTATGGCAGGCGAATGTGGGCAACGTCGAAGTCAATGAGCTCGGTGTGGTAGTTGTTGCGCTGCCCAAAGGTGACAAGAAGGCGAACTTGCCCTATTGGGATGGTGGAACCATCAGTGACTCCTGAGAAAGGCTTGGTCGGCTAAAGCTGATCATATGGCACTTGGAGATTGTTGAATGTCTCAACGGACATGACATTGAGTCCTGCTCCGCCATCGATGAGGGTCCTGGTGACTTGCACATTGCTGATGACTGGGGAGCAAAGCATCGGGAGGACTCCGGCCATTGCCGTGCACTTGAGCTGATCCGCTGAGCTGAACGTGATAGCGCATGCAGACCACCTGAGAGGGTGCGGGGCCTCAAGCTTGGGGAGGACTGCATTCACCTCGCGAGCAAACTGCTTGAAGATGCGCTGAGAGGCTGGGGCCTGGGCGCCGCCCAGGATGCAAGCGATTGCGCGCGGCTCCTGGAAGCCCCCAGCCCCCTCGTCCTGATGATGGTCTTCATTCCTCCTCGGCGGTGGTGGCAGAGGAGGTAGCCCTGAGTTACCTTGAGGGCGGTCCTCACGAGGCTGATCCCTCCAACCCCCCTCGCGAGGCTGGTCCTGCCAGCGGCCCTCGCGAGGTCGGTCACGCCAACCTTGGCGAGGGCCACGGTCTTCCCATCGTCCTCCACCTCTTCCTTCTCCTCGGACATAGCCCCGGTCGTTGCGCTCGGGGCGTCGGCCGATACACCCATCTCGCACGGCCCTGAGATCTTGGCATTCGTTGGTGTTGTGGGTGTGGAGGTCGTGGTACACGCGGTACCGGCTGCCCTTGGATGACTCAGGCTGATCCCTGCCTTGCTTGGTGTCTGCCTCCGCTGCGAACACGGCAGCCCCCTTGTGCTTCACGTCCTTGGCCTTGGGCTTCTTCTCTTCTGGATCGGCAGCTGGAAGCTTGAGGAGGGAGAGGCGCCCTTCCTCAGCCCTAGCGCACTTGGTTGCCAAGTTGAACAGCTCCAGGGATGTGCACAGGTCTTCATGGATTGCTAGCTCCTCTTTCATCTTGATGTCACGCACGCCATCATAGAAGGCTGAGATGATGGCTTCCTCAGTCACCATGGGGATCTTGAGGCGAGCGTTGTTGAAGTGCTGGATGTACTTCTGTAGGGTCTCTCCTGGCTGTTGCTTGATGCGGCACAGGTCACTCATGGCCGGGGGCCGGTCGCGAGTGCCTTGGAAGTTGGCGACGAAGCGAGTGCACATCTCGTCCCAGGAGGAGATCATGCCAGGAGCCAGGTTCAGGAGCCAGGTGCGGGCACCGTCCTTGAGCGCCATGGGGAACCAATTCGCCATGACCTTTTCGTCCCCGTTGGCGGCTTCGATGCCCAGCTCGTAGAGCTATAGGAACTCCGCGGAGTCGGCAGTATCATCGTAGCGAGGAGGCAGGTCCGTCTTGAACTTGCCGGGCCATGCGATGCTACGCAGCTCAGAGGTGAAGGCGCGGCAGCCTGCAGTGGCCACCGGAGCTCTCTGCTGATGCGGGGCTTGCTCCTGGGGATTCCCGCGCACCGCCGCCTGGAGCAGCGCGGGGTCTTGACGTGGCGGCGCAGGGATGCGGTCATGGCGCACCGGTGCTAGGAGCACGCGGGCACCATCTTGGGGTCGAGGGATCTCTTGGCAGCTCCTTTCTTATCGCGCAGGCACCGGATGCGGAGGGTCTCATCCTGGGGCCGCGCGCCTTGGAGCCAGGGCGCCTTCTTGGGGAGGAGGTGGTGGAGGCACCTCCTGATCCTCGCCTCCGGCACAGGATGGAGGGCGAGGCAGCGAGAGGGACACCATGGGAGAGCCCCCTGAGGCGCTGACGAGCTCGGTGATGCGGGCGAGCCAGTCCTCGTAGAGGTCGTCGATGGTACGGTAGTGCAGGAGCTCACACGCCAGGAGCAGTGCAACGTGCGTGTCCATGGGGGCGTGACGGGCCTGGGGCGACGAACTGGCTGGAGTCAGCGACGGGGTGGCGGTGCGGCGTTCCCGCCGCACCGAAGGATGCAGGGACGAGGCCTGCTGCTCGTTCCCCGCCGGGCTGGTGGCCGCGTTGGCGGCAGGCGACGGGGAACGATGGGGGCGACCGCCGATGGGCGCCGTCTGGGCGACGCGGGTGGCGAGAGCAGCCCAACGCTTGGCGCGAGCCCGGCGAGCGTCTGCCATGGACACGATGGAAGATCACACGCGACCAGCGGAAGAAAGATTCCGGCGCACCCCTACCTGGCGTGCCAAATGTCGGATTTCGGGTTCCGGCAGACCCTTGAGGTTCGAACTCTGGGGTGCGCACGAAGATCTTTCCCCTACCAGTTCACATCTCGAAGTCCCACAAAGGATCTCGGCTAGAAAGAAGAACACACAAGGGACACGAGATTTATACTGGTTCAGGCCACCATTGTGGTGTAATACCCTACTCCAGTGTGTGGTGTGGTGGATTGCCTCAGGGGTTGATGATGAACAATACAAAGGGGGAACAGCCTCGCGAGGGCTGTTCTTGAGCTGGTGCGATGAACTGCTTGGTGAGTTCAATCGCCTCTCTCTCTCTCTCTCTCTCTCTCCCTCTCTCTTTCTCTGTGATCGATCCGTCTCTCAGATGCCTCTACTTTGTGATGGCTAGTCCTATTTATAGAGGGAGGCCTGTCGGAGTAATGGGCCATGGGTAGGCTAACCCGAGTCCCAGAATCTTTCAAGACATCGGGGCAGGCCGCGCCCCTCAGGCCGAGTCCAGGGAGCCGACTCCAAGACAAGCCGAGTCCCAGGAGTCGACTCCAAGACAAGCCGAGTCCCAGACGGCGACTCCGAGACAAGCCGACTCCAAGACTGGCGACCTCCAGAGAGGCCAACTATGGAGAGTCGGCCCATGACTCCTCCCTCATCGCGAAGCACGACGCAGGGTACAGTCGCAGTGTGGCCGTTCCCCCTGCCTATGAAGGACCAGCATGGCTACAGTGAGCCATATCGCTGGAAGATCTCCGGCGAGGCACGACACTGTTGCCATGCCTGTCCTGACCTCAGCCATAGTGCGCGACGCACTGTGCCCATGATGCCGGCCTGTACGACCCGAAGACCATGGGGCCGCCTGTCAGTGGGCGGACTGAAGGCGGCCTGAGCGCCCCGAAGATGGCCCTGTGGGAGTCGGCCTCCCTGGAGTCGGCCGGCTCCTCCCCAGGGCCCCACGAGCCATTAACCAGATGGGATGGGGAATGGCGACAGTGATCGCCCGATAGACGGAGGCACTGTTGCCACGACCCAATGACCAAGCCTGCGTCATCAGGAGTGCCGCTACAGTATCGACCTGTCCACGGGACCCACCAGTCGGCGGGCCCCAGAAGCCGGCGGGAAGGACGGCGGTCTGAGAGACAGACGGCTGGGACCCGCGCCCAGTCGGATTACCATTGTACCCCCGGGGTGTAGGCCTATATAAACCCCCCAGGGCACCCATGCAAAGGTTTCGGACCTTGATAGAGATAGACCAGATAGCATAGGAAGGAGAGAACTAGCCTCGCTCTCTCCTGCCTCCAGATACAGCTCCAGGAGCACCATTGTAGCCACGTTGCTTGAGTGATCATGCGGAGACCCCGCAGAGCAGCAGTAGGGGTGTTATCTCCTCGGAGAGCCCTGAAGCTGGGTAAGATTCGCCGGCGTGCATGCCTACGCCTCATCCCGTTTCCAGGCACCGGCGATGTTCTACTCGCCCCCACCATGATAAGCCATCCTTTGGCATATGTCGCACCCAACCTCCGACATTTGGCGCCCACCGTGGGGCGAGGTGCACCGCCGTCCGGAGATCTGTTCTGGACGGGAACCCTCTTCCTCCCTGGCGAGCGCAGCCAGCCAGGCTTGCCACATGGAGTCTGCATCGACGCGCTGCGCGGCGCTGAGGCCGCCTGTGCAGCGAGCAGCCTCGCCAAACTTATTGGCGAGGTGCGCCTCTTCGACGAGCCTGCATCCGAAGCAGGCACGGGTGGCCCCGAGAGTCTTCTCGCGGCCCCCCTCGACCAACTCCACGTCGCCGGCGAGCCTGCCATGGACTTGGAGTCCATAGGATCTACCGACCCGATGCTGGTCGACTCCGACGCCGTGTCGCTTGACACTTTCCCCACCAACGTGGTGGTCTACGACGAGCCGCTTCCTTACAAGGAGAGCGGCGGAAGCGCCATCACGGAAGTGCTCGTCATCAGTCACGATGAGCGCTCCGGCGAAGAAGCTCAGGACCCGCTCGCTGCGGCCCTGCAAGACCTAACGGCGCCCATTCCAGAGGACGCAGATGCCGAGACGCTGGAGAGACGCTGCCTTCAGATCATCGAAGGCGGCAAGAGGCTGGCGAGCATGAGGCGCCTGTCAGAAGCATACCAACGCGAGATGGATCGCGCTGTGGGCGGCTCGCCGACTCCAACTGGGCCGAGCCGTCTAGGCGCGGCCCGGCAGCGCGGTGCGGCCATTGCTGACATGTTCGAGGCAAAACGCCCCGTATACGCCACCCCTGTAGAGAGCATCCGCGCTGCCGAAGCGGCGGCTGACGAGCTAAAGAACTTCGAGGGTGAAGAGCGCCGCTTGATGACGGAGCGAGTCCAGCAGCTCCTTGACGCGGTTGCTGCACAAAACATGGCCGGCGGCCGCGCAGACGCGCTGCAGCAGCCGAACGACGACTTGCCTCCCCACCGAGATCAAGGCGCGACCTCTCGAACGCCGACTGGTAGAGTCCGCGGAAGGAAAGAGAAGGAGCCAGCTGTGAGTCACAGTCGGACTCACATCACCATTGAGCGCGACCAAGACAGCCGTCCGAGAGGAGTAGAGCGGCGGGACGACTACGTGCCTCCCCCGCCAAGAAGAGAACGACGAGTTTCCCCGCCACCTGTTGAGCATCCGACTCTCGGTGGCCATCTCGGCCGTCGAGAGTGAGTCGGAGAGAATGACGCCCGCCATCGGATCGACCGACTCCACCGGTCCCTGGCACTGGAAGAAGAAGACGAGCTGGGTCCGCCTTGCTTCGGGCCCCGCATCCGAGACGAGCCCTTCCCCAAAGGGTTCACGCTCCCCCGAGACACACCCAAGTATACCTGCTCCGTGAAGCCGGAAGATTGGCTGATAGACTACTCCACAGCCGTCAGCATAGCGAACGACAACAAGCGGGTTGCCGTAAAGTACGTTCCCCTCATGCTTCAGGGCACGGCCCGGACATGGTTGAACAATCTGAAGCCCCGCAGCATCAACAGCTGGGTCGACTTCACCGAAGCCTTCATCCGCAACTTCACGAGCACGTACAAGCGACCTCCCAAGCCGCGCCAGCTCTCCTTGTGCGTGCAAGGCCCTGATGAGTCAACACGCGACTACCTCACACGATGGGGCGAGCTTCGGAACTCCTAGAGGGCATGCACGAGGTGCAGGCTATCGAGTACTTCACTGCCGGGTGCCGAGAAGGCACCCTCCTCAAGCACAGGCTCCTCTGCGACGAGCCAGAAACCCTCGACGAGCTGCTAGTCATAGCAGACAAGTACGCCACGGCCGACTCCTCCATAAAGACGGAGATTCAAGTCAATGCGGCTGGCAAAGTGGCTCCTCAAGCTCCCAGAACTCCGGCTGGAGACACCAGTCGGCGCCAACAACAGAACGACAACAAGCGCAAAGCCCAACCGCCGACTTCCAACAGTCGGCAGGTCGCGACAGTTGAAGATCAATAGCCTGAGGGGCAGCCTCCGGCCAAACGGCAGAAAGGCGGCAAATCCAATTGGTTGCCGGCTTTTTCCTATGAGCAGACTTTGGATGGTCCCTGCAAGTTCCACAGTGGCGCAAAGCCGTCAAATCATACCACCCGAAAGTGCCACTGGCTCACCAGAATCGCCAAGGGAGACGGCCTCATTCCCCCGCCGCCTGCTGGGCCGCCGCCTCCGCCGCCGCCCCAGCAGCCGGCTGCCCAGCCAGTCAGCACAGTACAAGACAAGTTCCCAGACGAGCACAGAGCCTATGTGGTGTTCACCAGTGTAGCAGATGACTGGCGCAGCAGGCGCCAACAACAGCAAGAAGTGAATGCAGTCGCGTCAAGTACTCCAGAGTTCATGCATTGGTCCGAAAGGCCTATCAGTTGGAGTAGAGCGGATCACCCAGAGGTGATGCCGAATCCGGGTTCATATGCCCTGGTCCTAGGTGCCACCTTGGCCACTGATAGGCGGACCGCCCGTTTCTCACGAGTACTGATAGACGGAGGCAGCAGTATCAACATCCTGTACAAGGATACAATGGAAAAACTAGGAATCAGGCGAAGACAGCTTCAGAGTAGCCGGACGGTGTTCCATGGTATTGTACCTGGCCTTTCCTGCTCACCAATCGACAAGATCCTGATAGACGTCCTCTTCGGGAGACAAAGATCATTTCCGCTGAGAGCCAGTCTGGTTTGAAGTAGTGGACCTGGAAAGCCCATACCACGCACTGCTTGGCCGACCTGCCTTGGCCAAGTTCATGGCGGTTCCTCACTATGCCTACCTCAAGATGAAGATGCCGAGTTCCAAGGGAATTCTGACTGTAGCCAGCGACTACAGGAAGTCGTCCACCTGCACGGCCGAGAGCAGTCGGCTGGCCGAGTCCCTGGTGATCGCGGCTGAGAAGCGGCTCCTTGACCGGGTCGTGGCGATGGCAGGAAAGCAGCTCGAATTATCGCCCGACCCCAAGGAGTCGGAAGCAGAAGGATCATTCAAGCCGGCCAAAGAAACCAAGAAGATACCCTTGGACCCGGAGCACCCAGAGAGATACGCTGTCATGGGCACAGGCCTTGACAGCAAATAGGAAGGCGATCTCGTCGATTTCCTCTGTGAGAATCGCGACATCTTCGCATGGTCCCCCAAGGACATGCCTGGTGTCCCGACGGAATTCGCTGAGCACAAGCTACATGTCAGGCCGGATGTGAAGCCCGTCAGGCAGCCCTTGCGCCGCCTGTCATAAGAGAAGAGAAGAGTCGTTGGAGAAGAGATAGCTCGACTTCTTGCAGCCGGCTTCATCATGGAAGTGTTCTTTCCAGAGTGGCTGGCAAACCCGGTTTTGGTACTGAAGAAAAACAAGCAGTGGCGGATGTGCATTGACTACACAAGCCTCAACAAAGCCTGCCCTAAGGATGCGTTTGCCCTGCCAAGAATTGATCAGGTGATAGACTCCACAGCCGGATGCGAGCTGCTGAGTTTCTTGGATGCATATTCAGGATATCACCAGATCAAGCTGAACCCGACAGACAGACTGAAGACCGCCTTCATCACGCCGTTTGGAGCCTTCTGCTACCTGACGATGACGTTCGGCTTAAGGAATGCCGGCACCACCTTCCAGCGTTGCATGCAGAAGTGCCTCCTCAAGCAACTCGGTAGGAATGCCCACGTCTACGTGGATGATGTGGTGGTGAAGACGGAGAAGCGTGGGACGCTGCTAGAAGACCTCAAGGAGACCTTTGAGAACCTGCGCCGATTCCAGATCAAGCTCAACCCTGAGAAGTGCGTCTTCGGAGTACCAGCCGGCCAACTCCTCGGCTTCCTGGTCTCCGAACGCGGCATAGAGTGCAACCCCGTGAAGATCAAGGCCATCGAGAGGATGGAGGTACCCAGCCGACTGTTAGATGTGCAGAAGTTCACCGGCTGTTTGGCATCCATCAGCCGATTCATCAGTCGGCTGGGCGAGAAAGCTCTGCCCTTGTATCAATTGATGAAGAAGACCACCTTTTTCGAGTGGAACCACAAGGCGGACGGAGCATTTCTCCAGCTGAAGAAGATGTTGACTACTCCCCCTGTGTTGGCGGCTCCGACTCCCAAAGAGCCCATGCTCCTGTACATCGCCGCCACCAGCCGAGTAGTCAGCACAGTCATCGTAGTCGAGTGCAAGGAGGAAGGCAAGGCGCTCCCTGTCCAGAAACCGGTATATTACCTGAGCGAGGTACTGTCGACCTCCAAGCAGAACTACCCTCACTACCAAAAGATGTGCTACGGTGTGCATTTTGCCGCCAAGAAGCTGAAGCCTTACTTTCAAGAGCATCCAATCACTGTGGTTTGCACCGCTCCACTGGCCGAGATCATTGGAAGTTGAGACGCCTCCGGCCGAGTAGCCAAATGGGCCATAGATCTGGCTCCTTACACCATCTACTACCAGCCCCGCACCGCCATCAAGTCGCAAGCACTGGCCGACTTCCTCGTCGACTGGGCCGAGACCCAGTACCTGCCGCCAGCGCCCGACTCCACCCATTGGTGGATGCATTTCGATGGCTCCAAGATGCGCACCGGCCTGGGAGCCGGCGTTGTCCTCACCTCCCCTAAAGGCGACAAGCTCAAGTATGTGCTGCAGATCCACTTCGCTGCCTCCAACAACGTCGCCGAATACGAGGCGCTCATTCATGGGCTCCGGCTTGCCAAAGAACTCGGCATTCGCCGGATCCTATCCTATGGCGACTCCGACTTGGTGGTCCAGCAGTCATCTGGCGACTGGGATGCCAAGGACGCAAATATGGCAAGCTATCGCTTCCTGGTGCAGCAACTCAGCGGATACTTCGAGGGGTGCGAGTTCCTTCATGTGCCCAGGAATGACAATGATCAAGCAGACGCCTTGGCACGAGTCGGCTCCACCCGCCAAGCAATACCTCCCGGCGTCGCTCTTCAGCGCCTCCTCAAGCCGTCTATCAAGCCTTCACCAGAGTCAGACTCCATCTTTGTGCCGGCTCCTCCCGAAGAAGTCGGGTCCGACTCAAGAGCCCCAGCAGACGGCCCCAAGAAAATCTTAGTTGAAGCCGGCCCGGGGACTTCAGAACCCGGCCCGGGGACTTCAGAGCCCAGCCCGGGGACTGCGCCAGTCGGCCCGGGGACTGCGCCAATCGGCCCGGGGACTGCGCCAGTCGGCCCAGGGACTCCGTCAATGCAGCAAGCGGCCGCGGACTCTAGCCCGCCGCCTCCCAGCCTGGCCACCCTTGTCCAAGTCGCTGTGGTAGCAGTTGAAGAAATAGCAGCACCCTCATGGGCACAGCCCATCCTCAAGTTTCTTGTGAACAGAGAGCTGCCGACAGATGAGATCCTGGCTCGGCAAGTGCAACGCCGAGTGGCAGCATACACCATAGTCAACAGAGAGCTAGTCAAGCGCAGTGTCACTGGTGTCTACCAGCGCTGTGTAGAGCCAGAACAAGGCCAGGCAATCCTCAGAGACATCCATCAGGGCGAGTGCGGCCACCATGCGGCTTCGAGAGCACTCGTCGCCAAAGCTTTTCGGCACGGTTTCTTTTGGCCAACTGCCCTGGAAGAGGCTAAAGAGTTAGTCCAAAAATGCAAGGGATGCCAGAAATTCCTCTCCAAGCCACTACAGCCGGCTTCCGCGCTGAAGACAATCCCCATTGCCTGGCCCTTCGCAGTTTGGGGCCTGGACATGGTGGGACCATTCAAGACGGCCCGAGGCGGCCTAACTCACCTGCTTGTCGCGGTGGACATGTTCACCAAGTGGATAGAAGCAAAGCCCATCAAGAAATTGAACGGTCCGACTGCAGTGACTTTCATCGCCGACATCACGGTGCGGTATGGCATACCGCATAGCATCATCACCGACAATGGCACAAACTTCACCAAAGGCGCCTTGGCCCATTTTTGCGCGACGCAGGGCATCCGACTGGACTTAGCGTCCGTTGCCCATCCGCAGTCAAACGGCCAGGTGGAATGAGCAAACGGCCTCATCCTGTCCGGCATCAAGCCTCGACTGGTCGAACCACTCGAGCGTTCGGCCGGCTGTTGGGTTGAGGAGCTACCAGCCGTCCTCTGGAGTCTGCGCACGACTCCAAACAAGTCAATTGGCTTCACGCCTTTCTTCCTCATCTACAGTTCCGAGGCCGTCATCCCGACGGATATAGAGTTCGACTCTCCACGAGTCACCATGTACACCAAAGAGGAAGCTGAAGAAGCACGCCAAGATGGCGTTGACCTGCTGGAAGAAGGCCGGCTATTGGCACTCAGCCGGTCCGGCATCTACCAGCAGAGTCTGCGCCGATACTACAACCGAAAGGTCAAGCCAATATCATTTCAAGAGGGCGACCTTGTGCTCCGGCTGATTCAGAGAACAGCCGGCCAGCACAAGCTGTCGGCACCTTGGGAAGGCCCCTTCATCATCAGCAAAGTGCTGGGCAACGGCTCCTACTACCTAATCAACGCTCAGAAGCCTCGAGCGCGCAAGAGGGACGACTCCGGCAAAGAAACAGAGCGCCCGTGGAACGCAAATCTTCTTCGAAGATTTTATAGTTGATGCAGTATGTATCGCACTACCCCCTTTTGTATTAAAGTATTAAGACCTTGGGCCCCCCGAGACGAGCTCGGGGACTGCCTTTTTGTGTTATCTGTATGATAAGAATCACGCTTCTGAGTATGCTACTCTTTTTGTCATATCACTTGACACCGGGTCCGACTAGTCGGCCCGGGGACTTGCCGTCTTGCGCTATGAAATGCTTCCTGCAGTCGGACAAGTAGTGTGTTGCGCTCAAGCCGTCTCCTGTCGAAAGCCACAGCTTGCAAAGCGACTGTTGGTAGACGGAGAACAAGCAAGAATGAGCGCACACACGAAAAATTGGCTAAGGACCTAAAGCGTATGCATAGCTCAAGCCGGCTCCCAGCCTCTCTCTGCAGAGCCGACTCATGAGTAGTCGGCTCGCCGCCTTAGCCTCTACCAAGGACGGCCGACTCTTGGGTAGTCGGCCTGTCGCCTTCTAGCCGACTTGCTAAAGAAACTCTAAACGGCGAAGTACTTGCCTTCCCTAAGATAGCCAAGCATTTGACCTCCGGCAGTTCGCGGAGCGACTGTCCATCTGGCAAAGCGGCAACTATGGGAAGGTGGCAAAGGAAAAAGCCAAAAAGAGCAATAAGCAAGAAAATATAGAAGGCAAATAGATATTTACATAGGCAAAGGCCTCTGGACGAGTTCAAGATACACCCCGCGGGTGGAACTGTTCAAATCTAACAAAGTTTTCAAAAGATTACTAAAGACAGATAAACAGAGGCGGAAAAAGCAGCCTAGGAGGCGGCATCCGGGACCGGAGGATCGGAGGAGACGGCGGTGTCGGGCGCCGGGGCGGTCGGCTGGGCGGTCTCGGTTCGGTTGCCTCCGGCGGCAGTCGCCTTGTCTCCGCGCGACTGGTTGCTGGAGGCGCGATCGAGCTGAGGCTGGCCGCCTGCTCCATCTTCTGGCGCCTCCGCCTCGCCTCCGTCCTCCGCCTCGTCCTCCTCCTCGGCGCTGGAGTCGATCACCTCCGCCGAGTCTTCGCCATACTCCGGGTTCATCCTGAACCAGTCTGGCGGCACTTCCTCGCCGCCTTCAGCCCGCTCGGGCAAGAAGACACTGGTGTCCGTGTACTCGGCGATGGCCGCCGCGCGCTCGACAAGGGCGCCCTCCATGGCCTCCAGCTCGGCCTGGGCTTTTGATCGGAACGCGGCCAGACGGTCTAGGTCCAACCCTGGATACCACGCCTTGACGAACTCCAAGGCCCGGCGCGCTCCGGCCCGGGCCGAGGAGCCCTTCCAAGCCTCAAGACGGCCGACGGCGACTTCCAGCCAGTCGGCAGTCCGACTGGCGGTGCGCAGAGCCGGCATGTCTGGGCACAGGGCGGCAACCGCCTGGGCGCCGGCACGCTGAAGCCGGCGCAGCAGCCGGTGAGCCGGACAAAGACGGGCTTCAATGCTCAGAAGCTGCTCGTCGATGGTTCGGGGGGCATTAGCGGCGACCTCCTCACCTTTTTCCCTTCGCGCCTCTCGAGCGGCCTCGATGGCCAGAGGGACTACCTGTGAGTGACCAGGGAAGAAGTCTGCCAAGACAAAAAAGAAGCAAGTCAAAAAAATCAGAAGTCGGCCTGACGCATAGTCGGAAGCCCGAAGAAATGAAAGAAACTTACCATCAACGATGTCCTCAATCTCGTGGAAGCCGGAAGTCAGCATCGCCTCCCTGTCGGTCTAGGCGGAGCGCTCGCTCTCAAACTTGGCCATGAGGGCGGTCTCCCGCGTCTTGGCCTCGTCATGTGCCTTCTTGAGCAGCTCCTTCTGCTCGGCCAGCTGTACCGCCAGCAGGTCATGCTCCTTGGCGAGCTTGCCGCACTCCTCCTCCTTGGCACGCCGGGCGGTATTGGCCTCGCCCAGCTGCTCCTGAAGAGCGGCGTTGGCGCCTGAAGAACAAAAGAAGAAACAAATAAGTCGTCACCAAGTAGATCGTCGGGAAGATCCGGCCCGACTGCTCAGCAGTCGGCCCGAATCTCGGGGACTACAGCCCGCGGGTGCGCCAGCGCGCCCCCGCGAAGAAAGGAAAAAGAGCTTACTCCGGCTTTCCGTCAAGTCGGCGGTCCGCTTGTTGAACTCCTCAACGTTGCGGTTGAAGGCAGTGGCGCGGAGGTTATGATACTCCTGCAAGAAGTCAAATAGAGACAAAGTCAGTATTCAGAACTCGCCAGAGGGAGTTCCGAACCGCCTGCTCAGCAGCCGGCCTGGAACTCGGGGACTACACACAGTGGGTGCGCTGGCGCGCCCCCACAGAGAAAAACAAGAATCAGAAAGAAGAAGGAAACATACTCGGACAGATGTCCGCACGGCCAGATGCGCCCTGGTGCAGGCTTGAAGGGCGTCGCTTTCAGCGCGCTGCTTCGCCTGGACGTCCAGGAGTGCTTGGTTCAGCGGTCCGGTGCCGCCTCCGCGCAACCACCCGGTGGGCGCGGCGCTTGAGGCCTCGACGTCCAAGGTCGCCGAGCTGGCGGTGCCGGTTTCCCGAGGCTGCGGCGCTGAGGTCGCCCTCTCAAGACGGTGGCGCACCAGCGAGACGACTTGAAGAAGCAGCGGCGCCTCAGCCTCGTCCGCAATCGGCAGCTCCGACTGACCCATCGGCTGTTTGCCATGCGGTCTCCAGACGGTGGCGGAGGCGGCGGTGGCGGCACAAGAGTGTCCAAACTAGAAGCCTCGCCGCCCTCCTTCTCCACGAGGGGGTTCTCGGTGCCGGCCTCTCCGGTCTGCCCCGTGAACTCCGGAGGCGGCGGCGCAGATGACAACGGGGGGATGAGCATCGCCGATCGGAGACGCGCGGCCTCCTCGGCACGCCGTTTCGTTGCAAGGGCGGCTTCGGCATCCTCCAGCTTCTTCTGGGCGTTGGCGGCCGCCTTCTCAGCCTGCGCCTTCTCCAGGCGGTCGGCCTCCTCCTCATCGCACTTCTCCTGCACATTTCGCTCCGTCGCCTCCCGGAGGTCGGCGGCGGGATCGGCCCGCCGAGTATTGGCGGACATCTCTGCCGACCCCATGACGGAGGGGACGGCGACTCTCTCAAGGGAGAGGGGGGCCCTGAAGAAGAACGGAGGGAGAGTAAAGAAAAACTCGAACGAGATTCAATGAAGCAAAATAAAGAGCATAAAGACTTACGCAGAGACTAGCGGCGGCCTTCTCACTTCCCTTCAGAAGCGGTTGGCCTTCGCGGCCGCCTCCTCCCGTTTGGTCGCGGCGGCCGCCCCCTTGAGCTTCTTCAATTTATCGCCGGGCGCACTCGGCCCGGCGTGACGCCTCTTCGCGCCGCCTTGGCCAGCCAGGCCGGCGGAGGCGCTGGCACCCGATGAGCCGGCTCTCGGCTGGTGGCGCGGGGCGACTTCCCCGTCGGCGTCGTCATTGGGCCAGTCGGCGAAGGTGGCCGAGGGCCTGAAGCCCCCGTCTGTCCCTTCTCCGCCGCCTTCGGCGTCGACTTCCATCGCCGCCGCCCCCAAGTCGGGGTCGTCGACGTCGCTGTCCGCGCGATCGGGAACATACTCGCGGGGCTGTCTCGTGGCGCCGACTGCAGGCTCCATGAGGGGGTTCTGCCCAGAAGGAACCGACGAGAGTCAGAAGCCGGAGTCGGCAGCAAAGAAGAAGACAAAACAATAGGGAGATACGACTTACCACTGGTAGGGGGTTGTCGCGCGAGTACGGCTCCTTGCTGAACTGACAGTCCTCCCCGAACTCGTAGTGTGCAATATGGTTCACCAAGTTCGCCACCTCCTTGCGGGGCACCTCCTTGGTGCTCATCCGACTTGGATCTCGGAGGCCGCTCATCTGACAGATCAGGTGAGGCCGGCCTTGGAGCGCGAGAACTCGGCGCGCCACGAAGGTGGCCAGAAGGTCGGATCCGACGAGGCCCTCCGACTGCAGCAAGACTCGGAGTCGCGCTACGGCGGCGGCTCCTGAGGGAGTCAGCGTCCTGGCTCGGTGAGACTAGCTAGGGAGCCTTCCGGTTTGGGGGGCGGCGTTGTAGGGCGGCACGTTGACCCAGTCGCCGTTGGTGGAGAGGTTCTTCACGTAGAAGTATGAGCGCTGCCACATCTTCACCGACTTTATCAGCGAGATGGGAGGAAAGGGGTTGTCGGCTGTCGAGCGCCGCACCGCGATGTAGGTGCCGCACTGAGGCGGAATGCCAGCGACTTGTGTGCCGAGCTTAGAAGAGAAGAATTCTCCCCACAGCTCGAGGGTGGGGAGAACGCCGAGGAAACCTTCGCACAGAGTGGCGAAGGCGGAGAGCAACACTACCGTATTCGGAGTGAGGTGGTGTGGCTGAAGGCTGTGGAACTCTAAGAACGAGCGGAAGAAACCGCTCCCCGGCAGCCCCAGGCCGCGCATGAGGTGCGAGCGGAAGATGACCCGCTCGCCCTCCTCCGGCGCCGGTCGGGTCTCCCCCTCTGGCGCGGGGCGGGTGCGCACGAGGTCCGCGCTGGGGAGACGGCATGTCTGGCGGAGGAACTCGATGTGTTCCTCTTCCACCTCCGAGCCGTCCCACACGCCGGAGCGCACGGCGGGGGCCGCAGCGGAGGAAGAGCTCATCGCCGCTGTGCGGAATGCCCTTGCTCGACGGCGGAAACGGGAAGGAGAGAAGGCAAGATGAGGTGGGGGAATGGGGGAGAAGGGTGCGCTAGCGGTGCCGCCCCGCTCCCCTCCCGCCTACTTATAGCCCTATGGGCTGAGAAGCCGAGGGGGCGGGCGTGGGATTAACTGCGCACGATGCCCCACGCCGCCCCACGATTTACCCCACGAAGTTACTACGAGCAGTAACAACATGGGGAAACCAACCGTCCACGACCGCAATGGATCCGTTCGTATGCCGAGGCACGGTAGTGGCGGGCCCCGCCTGACGGCCCGTCCCGTCGCGCGCGTGGGCAGGCAGACTGTCCCTTCCATGTGGCACCGCACGATAGGACCGTCTCGATGGCAGCAGGGAAGCGTATCAAGCACGCCGCCTGGTTTCCCGCCGTGGCTTTCGAGCTGCGGCTCCTCACTAGAAAAAATCAAACCCTCGACAGTCGGCTCAAGAGAAGACGACAGCCGAGTTCCAGAGTCCGCTCCGGGAGGTTGAAACTGTTGAAACCCCACAATGCAGCGTTCACGGGGCTTCACCAGCTTCGGGGACTACTGTCGGAGTAATGGGCCACGGGTAGGCTAACCCGAGTCCCAGAATCTTTCAAGACATCGGGGCAGGCCGCGCCCCTCAGGCCGAGTCCAGGGAGCCGACTCCAAGACAAGCCGAGTCCCAAGAGTCGACTCCAAGACAAGCTGAGTCCCAGACGGCGACTCCGAGACAAGCCGACTCCAAGACTGGCGACCTCCAGAGAGGCCGACTATGGAGAGTCGGCCCATGACTCCTCCCTCATCGCGAAGCACGACGCGGGGTACGGTCGCAGCGTGGCCGTTCCCCCTGCCTACGAAGGACCGGCAGGGCTACAGTGAGCCGTATCGCTGGAAGATCTCCGGCGAGGCACGTCACTGTTGCCATGCCTGTCCTGACCTCGGCCATAGTGCGCGACGCACTGTGCCCACGACGCCGGCCTGTACGACCCGAAGACCGTGGGGCCGCCTGTCAGTGGGCGGACCGAAGGCGGCCTAAGCGCCCCGAAGACGGCCGTGCGGGAGTCGGCCTCCCTGGAGTTGGCTGGCTCCTCCCCAGGGCCCCACGAGCCATTAACCAGATGGGATGGGGAATGGCGACAGTGATCGCCCGATAGACGGCGGCACTATTGCCACGACCCAATGACCAAGCCTGCGTCATCAGGAGTGCCGCTACAGTATCGAGCCTGTCCGCGGGACCCACCAGTCGGCGGGCCCCAGAAGCCGGCAGGAAGGACGGCGGTCTAAGAGACAGACGGCTGGGACCCGCGCCCAGCCGGATTACCATTGTACCCCCAGGGTGTAGGCCTATATAAACCCCCCGGGGCACCCATGCAAAGGGTTCGGACCTTGATAGAGATAGACCAGATAGCATAGGAAGGAGAGAACTAGCCTCGCTCTCTCCTGCCTCCAGATACAGCTCCAGGAGCACCATTGTAGCCACGTTGCTTGAGTGATCATGCGGAGACCCCGCAGAGCAGCAGTAGGGGTGTTATCTCCTCGGAGAGCCCCGAAGCTGGGTAAGATTCGCCGGCGTGCATGCCTACGCCTCATCCCGTTTCCAGGCACCGGCGATGTTCTACTCGCCCCCACCATGATAAGCCATCCTTTGGCATATGTCGCACCCAACCCCCGACAAGGCCCTAGGCCTCTTCCCAAATAATGAGCGGGAAGGGGGCCAACATTTGGCCATTTTGAAGGGGAACATCTAGTACTCTTATCCTTACTAAAGTTGGTCTTCAGCTGCCAAAGGCTCTGACGATGACGCCGTCCTGGGATCCACAATGACCTCCATCCTGCCATTCTGCTGGTCTTGGTCTTGTTGCACCGAGACGGTAACCTTTGCCTGATGCCTTAGCCTGTGCTTGCCCCCTTTGCACCGAAGGCCGGCGCCCGCCTGGCGCCCGCCTAGTCTCGATCATCATGGCTTGTGTCATGGGCACCTCACGAGGTACCCTGCCTTGATTTCTCTGCCTCCTCGCGAACCTGCCTGGTGAGGCCGCTCCTGAGGAAGCTTCCTGTCGTACACCCCACGAGGCTTGGCCCCACGCGAGGGTCTTGAGCTTGAGCTGATGAAGCTGGGCTGCACTGGGCCCCCATTTGAGCCACGCCGCAGGCCGCAGGCAGGCAAGTCTGGGGACCCCCGTTCCCAGAACGCCGACAACCTGGATAACTTAGTATCTGCAGCAAAGTATTTAGTAGCAAAGTAGTATGATAGTAATGGTAATAGTGGCAAAAGTAAAGATAATAGTTTTGTAGTAATTGTAACAGTAGCAACGGAAAAGTAAATAAGCGAAACACAATATGTGAAAAGCTCGCAGGCATTGGATCAGTGATGGATAATTATGTCAGATGTGATTCCTCATGTAATAGCTATAACATAGGGTGACACAGAACTAGCTCCAGTTCATCAATGTAATGTAGGCATGTATTCTGAATATAGTCATACGTGCTTATGGAAAAGAACTTGCATGACATCTTTTGTCCTACCCTCCCGTGGCAGCGGGGTCCTAGTGGAAACTAAGGGATATTATGGCCTCCTTTTAATAGAGAACAGGAACAAAGCATTAGCACATAGTGAATACATGAACTCCTCAAACTATGGTCATCACCGAGAAGTATCCCGATTATTGTCACTTCGGGGTTGTCGGATCATAACACATAATAGGTGACTATAGACTTGCAAGATAGGATCAAGAACTCACATATATTCATGAAAACATAATAGGTTCAGATATGAAATCATGACACTTGGGCCCTAGTGACAAGCATTAAGCATAGCAAATTCATAGCAACATCAATCTCAGAACATAGCGGATACTAGGGATCAAACCCTAACAAAACTAACTTGATTACATGGTAAATCTCATCCAACCCATCACCATCCAGCAAGCCTACGATGGAATTACTCACGCACGGCGGTGAGCATCATGAAATTGGTGATGGAGGATGGTTGTTGATGACGACGGCGACGAATCCCCCTCTCCGGAGCCCCGAATGGACTCCAGATCAGCCCTCCCGAGAGAGATTAGGGCTTGGCGGCGGCTCCGTATTGTAAAACGCGATGAAACTTTCTCTCTGACTTTTCTCTCCGTGAAACGGAATATATGGAGTTGGAGTTGAGGTCGGTGGAGCATCTGGGGGCCCACGAGACAGGGGGCGCGCCTAGGGGGAGGGTGTGCCCCCACCCTCGTGGACAGGGTGTGGGCCCCCTGGCCTTGATTCTTTCGCCAGTATTTTTTATATTTTCCAAAAGTTATCTCCATGGATTTTCAGGTCATTCCGAGAACTTTTGTTTTCTGCACAATAAACAACACCATGGCAGTTCTGCTGAAAACAGCGTCAGTCCGGGTTAGTTTCATTCAAATCATGCAAGTTAGAGTCCAAAACAAGGGCAAAAGTGTTTGGAAAAGTAGATACGTTGGAGACGTATCACAGCGCCGCCACCATCCTGCGGACCATCACCTGCTCGCGCCATGACGGCTCTACCGCCACCGACTCCGACTCCATGTCCGGCACGACGGCCTCGCGCGGCGTCTTGTCGATCTCGCCGGACGCGCCCACGTCGTGGCAGTCCATTTCGGTGCATGCGAAGGCCCTTAGGGCGAGCAGCTCGAGCTCCTCGATGGCGGCGGCAGCTATGGCGACTACACTGCAGGGATGAAAACGCCATGAGCCCAATAACATAGGTCCAAACTGAGAGCATCAAATCATAAAGAAGACATCAGTTCGACAAAAATGAGAGCATCAGTTCAACCCCTCGAATTCGTCAGTTCAACAATAGTAACAGAATAGCCCATATATATATATATATATATATATATATATATATATAAGAAGATAAATTTCATGCACATCTCATCAAAATTAAGACTTAGTGGAATTTCACTTATATATTGGGTCAAAGAAAGAAAGCATGCGAAATAAAATACATGAAGTAAATATGCATGCTCAAAACTTTCAAGAAACAATACCAAATGAAAATAAATACCAAGTGAAAATAGGTTAGCAAATGGAGAAATCATCACTTGGAAGATATCATTACAAGATACATCAAGGAATGATATGTCCAATGAAGCACACAAAATGATATCAAACTCCCAAAAGAGAGGATGGTTCCAAACAAACCAAGCTCTCTACAAAGTTTCATGATGGCACAAAGTACCAAAAAGAAACGGCTTGCCGTCCACCAACACACACTTAATATGGATCACAAGATGAGTGTTTTATAGAAAATAGGATAGCTCCCCCATCAGTTGTGCATTATAGAGAATTTGCATTTGAATACAAAATGCACAAGGTGGGATCACCACTTTCACTATATCAAGAAAACACTAGACAAGATCAAGAAAACAACAAGATCCTCAAGTGGAACGGAAGGCAATGGGAGTTGACACAATCTTGGCAAGAGATAAGGCAAATGAAAACAAAATCCAATGAAGATGATCAATAATTTTGACCACACATAAGTGAGTACCAATTGTCAAAAGACAAGAAGTATTTGGAAATGATTCCCGGTGGTAGATAGAAGGAAATCCAATATCATCTTCACACCAAGAACAAGCAAATTGCAACTTGTAGAGCTAACATGCCACCTAGGAACAAGATAATTTAAAATATCTATCAACTCTAGGTGACAATATCTCAAATGATATCAACTCTAGGCTTGCAATAAGAGGACCCAACAAGAGATAATTAATGGACTATTTAGAATTTGAATTTCTCATGAGAAGGCATACCACATAGTGACTAGATAAGCTTGCAATATCAATACTAGGTGGTATTCCTAAATGTACACACATTTGTGGGACCGTGAGGTGCACAAATCACACCACTCCCCCAAAATGGGATGTTCCATTAATTCTCTCACAAGAGCCAATTAAGATACAAACAAGATGCAAAAGGCTCAACATACAACTCACACATACATGAAGTGCAAACCAACATACACATACTTGATTACTCAAGATAAGCAAATTGAAAGGACACATATACAAACACACGCAAGGTACAAAACCAAAATATACAAAGGGGCAAGTAACTTTCAATGTAAACAATTTAAGTACAAGTTACCGCAAGGAGGCACATTGGATATGAGATAGAAACTTGATAATCCGAATGACTTGGATTGAGACAATATGAATGATGAAGACCCCTTAATTCTTCATAATGTAGCCAAGTCTCCAATGCCCTCCAACAACACCTATTGATAAGGTTTGAGCTTGTTGGTCCCCAACCAAGTTGGTGATGGAAATATGCCCTAGAGGCAATAATAAAGTTGTTATTTATATTTCCTTATATCATGATAAATGTTTTTTATTTGCTAGAATTGTACTAACCTGAAACTCAGTACACGTGTGAATACATAGACAATACATAGTGTCCCTAGTATGCCTCTACTTGACTAGCTCGTTAATAAAAGATGGTTATGTTTCCTAACCATAGACATGTGTTGTCGTTTGATGAACGGGATCACATCATTCGAGAATGATGTGATGGACAAGACCCATGTGTTAGTTTAGCATTATGATCGTTACAGTTTTATTGCTATTGCTTTCTTCATGACTTATACATGTTCCTTTGACTATGAGATTATGCAACTCCTGAATACCGGAGGAACACCTTGTGTGGTATCAAACGTCACAACAAAAGTGGGTGATTATAAAGTGCTATACAGGTGTCTTCGAAGGTGTTTGTTGGGTTCGCATAGATCAAGATTAGGATTTGTCACTCCGTGTATCAGAGAGGTATCTCTGGGTCCTCTCGGTAATGCTCATCACTATAAGCCTTGCAAGCAATGTGACTAATGAGTTAGTTACAGTATGAAGCATTACGAAACGAGTAAAGAGACTTGTCGGTAACGAGATTGAACTAGGTATGATGATACCGATGATCGAATCTTGGGCAAGTAACATACCGATGACAAAGGGAACAATGTATGTTGTTGTGCGGTTTGATCGATAAAGATCTTCGTAGAATATGTAGGAGCCAATATGAGCATCCAGGTTGCATTGTTGGTTATTGATTGGAGATGTGTCTCGATCATGTCTACAAAGTTCTCGAACCGTAGGGTCCCCACGCTTAACGTTCGATGATGATTTGTATTATGAGTTATGTGTTTTTGATGACCGAAGTTTGTTCGGAGTCCCAGATGAGATCACGGACGTGACGAGGAGTCTCAAAATGGTTGAGACATAAATATTGATATATTGGATGAAGGTATTCAGATTCCGGAATGGTTTCGGGACGTTTCGGATATTTATTGGGGAACCGAGGGGTTACCGGAACTCCCCGGGGAAGTTAGAGGCCTTAATGGGCCATAAGGGAGTAGGAGAGGGCAACCTGCAGGGTGGCGCGCGCCCAACCCCAAGGGAGTCCGAATTGGATAAGGGGGAGGGGGCGCGACCCCCTCTTTCCCTCTCCCTCTCCTTCCCTCTTTCCCCTTCTTGGAATAGGAAAGGGAGACCAACTAGGATTGGGAATCCTAGTTGGACTCCCCCTTGGCGCCCCCCCTCTAGGCCACGACCTCCTCCCTATCCTCCTTTATATACGTGGCCAAGGGGCACCCCAAAGACACACCAAGATTTCTCTTAGCCGTGTACGGTGCCCCCTTCCATAGTTTACGCCTCCGGTCATAGTGTCATAGTGCTTAGGTGAAGCCCTACGCGGATCACATCATCAACACCGTCGCCACGCCGTCATGCTGACGGAACTGTCCCTCGACCCTCTACCGGATCAAGAGTTTGAGGGACGTCATCGAGCTAAACGTGTGCTTAACACGGAGGTGTTGTATGTTCTCTACTTGGATCGGTTGGATCGTGAAGACGTTCGACTACATCAACTGCATTAACTAACGCTTCTGCTTTCGGTCTACGAGGGTACATGGACACACTCTCCCCCGCTCGTTGCTATGCGTCTCCTAGATAGATATTGCGTGATCGTAGGAATTTTTTTGAAATTGCATGCTACGTACCCCAAAAGTGGCATCCGAGCCAGGTCTATGTGTAGATGATATGCACGAGTAGAACACAGAGAGTTGTGGGCAATAATAGTCATATTGCTTACCACCAATGTCTTACTTTGATTCGGCGGTATTGTTGGATGAAGCAGCCTGGACCGACATTACATGACTGCGTGCATGATACTGGTTCTGATGTGCTTTGCACACAGGTGGTTGGTGGGTGTCTGTTTCTCCAACTTTAGTTGAATCGAGTTTGACTACGGCCGGTCCTTGTTGAAGGTTAAAACAACACACTTGACGAAAAAATGTTGTGGTCTTGATGTGTAGGTAAGAACGGTTCTTGCTAGAAGCCCGTAGCAGCCACGTAAAACATGCAACAACAAAGTAGAGGACGTCTAACTTGTTTTTGTAGGGCTTGTTGTGATGTGATATGGTCAAGACATGATGTGATATAAATTGTTGTATGAGATGATCATGTTTTGTAACAAAGTTATTGGCAACTGGCAGGAGCCATATGGTTGTCGCTTTATTGTATGAAATGCAATCACCATGTAATTGCTTTACTTTATCACTAAGCGGTAGCGATAGTCGTCGTAGGAATAGTTGGCGAGACGACAACGATGCTACGATGGAGATCAAGGTGTCAAGCCGGTGACGATGGAGATCATGACGATGCTTCGGTGATGGAGATCATGAGCACAAGATGATGATGGCCATATCATGTCACATATTTTGATTGTATGTGATGTTTATCTTTTATGAATGTTATTTTTCTTAGTATGGCGGTAGAATTATAAGATGATCCCTCACTAAATTTCAAGGTATAAGTGTTCTCCCTGAGTATGCACTGTTGCTACAGTTCGTCGTGCCGAGACACCACGTGATGATCGGGTGTGATAAGCTCTACGTTCACATACAACGGGTGCAAGCTAGTTTTTGCACATGCAAAATACTCGGGTTAGACTTGACAAGCCTAGCATATGCAGATATGGCCTCGAAACACTGAGACCGAAAAGGTCGAACATGAATCATATAGTAGATATGATCAACATAGAGATGTTCACCATTGAAAACTACTCCATCTCACGTGATGATCGGACATGGTTTAGTTGATTTGGATCACGTGATCATTTAGATGACTAGATGTATGTCCATCTAAGTAGGAGTTCTTTAGTAATATGATTAATTGAACTTTAATTTATCATGAACTTAGTCCTGATAGTTTTTTTGCATATCTATGTTGTTGTAGATCAATGGCCCGTGCTACCGTTCCTTTGAATTTTAATGCATTCCTAGAGAAAGCTAAGTTGAAAGATGTTGGTAGCAATTACACGGACTGGGTCCGTAACTTGAGGATTATCCTCATTGCTGCACAGAAGAATTGCATCCTGGAAGCACCGCTAGGTGCAAGGCCCGCTGCAGGAGCTGATGGTGACGTTATGAACGTCTGGCAGACTTGATCTGACGACTACTCGATAGTTCAGTGTGCCATGCTTTACGACTTAGAATTGGGACTTCAAAGACGTTTTGAACGTCATGGAGCATATGAGATGTTCCAAGAGTTGAAATTAATATTTCAAGCAAATGCACGAGTTGATAGATATGAAGTCTACCACAAGTTCTATAGCTGCAAAATGGAGGAGAATAGTTCTGTCAGTGAACACATACTCAGAATGTCTGGGTACCATAACCACTTGACTCAGCTGGGAGTTAATCCTCCTGATGATAGTGTCATTGATAGAGTTCTTCAATCACTGCCTTCGTGATGAACTATAATATGCAAGGGATGGAAAATACTATTCCCGAGCTCTTCGCAATGGTAAAGGCTGCGGAGGTAGAAATCAAGAAGGAGCATCAAGTGTTGATGGTTAACAAGACCACTAGTTTCAAGAAAAAAGGCAAAGGGAAGAAGGGGAACTTCAAGAAGAATAGCAAGCAAGTTGATACTCCCGGGAAGAAGCCCAAGTCTGGAACTAAGCCTGAAACTGAGTGCTTCTACTGCAAAGGGACTGGTCATTGGAAGCGGAACTGCCCCAGGTATTTGGCAGATAAGAAGGATGGCAAAGTGAAAGGTATATTTGATACACATGTTATTGATGTGTACCTTACTAATGCTTCTAGTAGCGCCTGTGTATTTGATACTGGTTCTGTTGGTCATATGCAACTCGAAATAGGGGCTACGGATTAAACAAAGATTGTCTAAGGACGAGGTGACGATGCGCGTCGGAAATGGTTCCAAGGTCGATGTGATCGCCGTCGGCACACTACCTCTACATCTACCTTCGGGATTAGTTTTAGACCAGAATAATTGTTATTTGGTGCCAGCGTTCAGCATGAACATTATATCTGGATCTTGTTTGATGCGAAACAGTTATTCATTTAAATCATAGAATAATGGTTGTTCTATTTATATGAGTAATACCTTTTATGGTCATGCACCCTTGTTGAGTGGTCTATTTTTGTTGAACCTCGATCATGGTGATACACATGTTCATAATATTGAAGCCAAAAGATGCAAAGTTGATAATGATAGTGCAACTTATTTGTGGCACTGCTGTTTAGGTCTGTCGGATTTCGGGTTCTGGCAGACCCTCAAGATTCGAACACTAGGGTGCGCGCGGAGATCACACCTCCAGCCTACCCATGTCTCACCGCCTCGCTGGGATCTAAAACTACACGAAGAACAACACAAGGGACACGAGATTTATACTGGTTCAGGCCACCATTGTGGTGTAATACCCTACTCCAGTTTGTGGTGTGGTGGATTGCCTCTGGGGCTGACGAAGAACAGTACAAGGGAAGAACAGCCTCGCGAGGGTCTGTTCTTGGCTGGGGCGATGAACTGCTAGGGGAGTTTAGTCGCCTCTCTTTCTCTCTTTCTATGTCTCAGATGTGGATCCGATTTCCTCTACCCTGTGGGTGGCTAGTCCTATTTATAGGCAAAGGCCGCGGGCCTCTTCCCAAATATTGAGCGGGAAGGGCGCCAACAATTGGCCATTTTGAAGGGGAACATCTAGTACACTTATCCTGACTAAAGTTGGTCCTCGCCTGCCAAAGACCCTGACGATGACGCCGACTTGGGCTCCGCGATGACCTTAGTCCTGCCGTCCTGCTGGTCTTGGTCTTGTTGCATCGAAATGGTTGCCTTTGCTTGATACCCTTGCCTGCGCTTGCCCCCTTTGAACCAAAGAGGAAACAAGGACTCTGCGCAGGCCGGCGCCCGCCTGGCCTTGGTCGTCATGGCTTGCGACACGGGCACCTCGTGAGGTACCCCGCCTTGATCTCTTCGCCTCCTCACGAGCCAGCCTGACGAGGCCGTGCCCGAGGAAGCCTCCTGTCGTCCGCCCCGCGAGGCTTGGCCCCTCGTGAGGGTCTTGAGCATGTGTTGATGAAGATGGGCCGTACTGGGCCACTCCTTGAGCCACGCCGCAGGCCGCAGGTAGGCAAGTCTGGGTACCCCCGTTCCCAGAACGCCAACAGTAGCCCCCAAGCCCAAGGCGCGCTTGGACTTGGCTTAGCAGAGAAGCGAAGAGGCAAGTCCGAAGCGCCGCGGGCCCCAATAGCCTGCGGCCTTGGGTGCCGCGTGGTGGTCGATTGGACGTGGGCGTCCTGGCTCCCCCACGACGCCTCGGCAACTGCACGATTTGACAAGTCCCTGCATGCAAAACGGGTCATGATTACCTGTGATCGTGGAGGCCGTCGGTTGGCCTCCCTCAGCTATATGTACGGAATGGCACGAGCCCTTCCAATCCATCTCTTCCTGCTACTCTTCGTCTTCCTCTTCGTCTTGCTCTTCCCTACGCCAATGGCACCGATCCGTCGGTTTTCTGCCGAAGAGAAGGGGAAGGCCCCCCGAGAGGGTCCTGTCCCACTTCCTCCGAAGAAACGGCTCGTCTCCTACCACGGGGAAGGAGGTGCTTGGATGGAGGTGTCGAGGCCATGGTTCGAGCAACCGCCGCCGAGATTCCCACTGCCCTTGTACGCCCGGATCGAGGGTCCTGAAGATGCTGGTGCCGAGCGGAATCGCCAAAGGCGCCGTCGCCGCCGGCGAATCACGGCGGTGCGCGTCGTTCCTCCCGGAGTCCACGCCGTGGGCTCTTCTCGCGAGCTCGTGCTTCACGCTACCACGCCTCCTCGGTCCTGGGTTCGTCTCCCTCCTTCCTTCGCCTTTGAGATCCCGCCGAGGGGGCCTATCGAGCTTTGGCTGCAACATGCTGACTGTAGTACCCCCTGCGACCGAAGCAGAGGTCGAGGTCGTCGCTCCGGGCAGGGTCTACCTGACCCATGGCTGGGGCGAGATCGCCCGGGTCGGCAGGACGGGTGGCGCCCTCACAATCTACCTCGAGTATGATGGCGCCTCCCTGATGTTCTTCAAGGTCTTCGACGCAGAGGGACGCCGGCTGGAGTGCTTCCCTGAGGAAGGCGGTCGGGGCCCTTCCGCGGTGAGGACTAGACTCGTCAACCGCTTCCCCAGCAGCTCCTCAGGCAGCGGAGGTGTCGGAGAATCCAGCGACTCCGCCGAGCTCCTCGTGACCCCGGAGACGAGCGACGATAGCTACGAGCCCCCCAGCTTGCGTCGCTCTCGGAGCAGGGCAGGCTTGTCAGGCCGCCGTTACCACTGATCTGTATGGGGTTGGCACCGGTGGCTGATGGCTGATTGTTGATGATGGCGTCTCTTGCGGAGGCGCGCGTAGTTAGCACTCTTTAGGATTTGCTCCTTTTGTTCCTTGCAAGGAATCAAAGAACACACCCCATGGGGGTTTGTAAGGTGCTTGTAGTTCCATTTGTTAATATGATCCTTATCATGAAGCGGTGAGGGGTGCTCGTCCCGTCTTAGCTCAGTCCCTCCTTTCGAACCTCACGAGGACTTGACGCTCTATGCTGACAGGTCCCGGTCCCAAGGCAGGCTTCAGCCGTCACTGGTATGCCAGGCCGCGATGTCGTGGTCAAGGCCAGGAGGTGAGCGGCCCGGGGTCCAGTAAGAGCCCCTGAGTCGCGATGCTCAGGAGGTCCCCTTTAGCGCTCAAGCAGCCATCGCTTGGTGAGAAAGGAGTGCGACATCGCCAAAACGGAACTGCATTGGGTGCGAGGTCGGTGCTGCGATAGCTAGTGTTTCCGGAGGATGACTTATCTCGGGGGTCAGAAACCACTCCTTGGCGCGGCGCCGGGCCCGTGCGTTGACAGCCGAGGAGTCGCCTAGCAAGGTCCCCTCGTGCCTCTTCCCTCTCGCCTTTGCTCCCCCTCGTGCTCTACGTCCTCAGGTCCCGGCCCTCGAGCGGGCTCAGCCGTCGCTGGTATGCCTGGTCGCGATGCCGTGGACAAGGCCAGAGGGTGAGGGCTGGAGAGCCAGTAAGAGCCCATGAGTCACGATGCTCAGGTACCCCCCTTTAACGTGCAAGCGGTTTGCATGGACGAGAGCGAAGGAGACGCTGCGGAGGCCTCGCCCGATGCTGCTCCTTGAAGCAATCCTGCAAGTTCATCATGAGAAAAGCGAGGGTTTGCCGTTACAATTACCGGCCAGCTGCTAGTTGCTCTAGGAAGGTGACGAGGCACTAAAGGCTTGGTGAGGTGGCACCGTGCGGAGTTGCCGCAGCCGGAGCTCAGCCATCCAGGATTGTCAATGTTGCAGGGACGGACCCATGCGCAAGCGTCGTGCTGTGAGGGAGCAGCTCCGTCAGTTGGTGTCAATCGAGCGGGCGATTAAGTCAAACACATTAATCATGAAGGAGCAAATCCATTTAGATAGACGCAGAAAAAGATGATCACCACTGGGTCGGGCCCGAGCGACTTTGGGGATGATGCAGCCCGTGGGGCACCCCCGATAAAGTAAGCTGAAAACATGAACTAAAGGGATACATGCCGCAGGGACGGACCCACACGGCCTGGGAATGATGCAGCCCTGGGGGGCGCTCCCAGCTGAAAATGAAACTTGAAGGATGTCACCTGATGATGCTGAAGATGTAGGGATGCTGAAGTAGCGGATGGTGTGCGCTGTGGGAGATGATCTTCATGAGCCCCCAGGCCTAGGGGCCTCGGGAGGTTCCGGAGGCGCTGGCGGCTCCTCGCGGACCATCTCCATCTCCACCAAGACTGCGGAGTGCCTGACCGCCTGAGCCTCCGAGATGCTCCTCATGAGGCGTTGACGCATAGCAGCCGCGTTCGGCAGGCCGTAAGGCATGCGAACATAGCTGTGGGGTGGACCTTCGCAGCGCCCCACACGTAAGGGCCAGAGGCGCTCCTGAGAGGCGGCTCGGTTGAGTCCTGGTATGTCGATGCAGACACGCAGCCCACCATCCTCACCTGGATGGGGAGCTACGGCGGGTAAGTGGCGGCTGCCACTCATGACTCTTGACTCCTGCAGCTCCTGAATGATCTCGCTGATGAATTCCTGAGGGTTTGGTCCTCCTTGCCTTGCTCCTTCCTGAGGGAAATGTGCGTTGAAGCACGCTTCCAAGTGGTGCCCGAGCGCCTCCCTCGTGATCTTAGCAAAGTCGATGGCCCTCCAAGAGAGAGCCCCCGAGCCTTGCTCGAGGAGGGCGCCGGGCACGCCTTCCTATGCGACAGAAGGAGATGTCCCCTGAACAGGCCGGACCCTGAGGGGCTTGCCTCCCGAGGGCTCGGGCCAGGCGATGTCTTCTTCTAAGGAGCAGCCTCGGGAGGCCTCCCATTCCTGTGATCTGGGTCTTCAATTGATGCGGCTTGGAAAGCACGTTCCAGAGAACACACGGCGTCTCTCTCTTCTCAGGGCACTGTGATGACCCCACCGCTTCCTGGCATCTTGAGGACATTGTAGCCATGATGGGTCACGGCCATGAACTTGGCCAGGGCTGGGTACCCGAGGATGGCATTGTACAGCAGGCAGATGTGAGCGACATCAAAGTCAATGAGCTCGGTGCGGTAGTTGTCGCGCTTCCCGAAGGTAACAAGAAGGCGGACCTGCCTTATCAGAACTGTGGAACCATCAGTGACTCCTGAGAAAGGCTTGGTTGGCTGCAGCTGATTGTATGGCACTTGGAGATTGTTGAACGTCTCGACGGATAGGACATTGAGCCCTGCTCCGCCATCGATGAGGGTCCTTGTGACTTGCACATTGCTGATGATTGGGGAACAAAGCATCGGGAGGACTCCTCGTATGGCCGCGCACTTGAGCTGATCCGCTGAGTTGAACGTGATAGCGCACGCTGACCACCTGAGAGGGCATGTGGCCTCAAGCTTGGGGAGGACCGCATTCACCTCGCAAGCAAACTGCTTGAAGATGCGCTGAGAAGCCGGGGCTTGTGCGCCGCCCAAGATGCAAGCGATTGCGCGCGGCTCCTGGAAGCCTCAAGCCCCCTTGTCCTGGTGATGGTCTTCATTCCTCCTCGGCTGTGGTGGCAGAGGAGGGAGGCCCGCGTTGCCTTGTGGGCGATCCTCACGAGGATGATCCCTCCAACCCCCCTCGCAAGGTGGGTCCCTCCATCCTCCCTCACGAGGCTGGTCCTGCCAGCGGTCCTCGCGAGGTCGGTCACGCTACCCTTGGCGAGGGCCACGGTCTTCCCATCGTCCTCCACCTCTTCCTCCTCCTCGGCCATAGCCCCTGTCGCTGCGCTCGGGGCGTCGGCCGGCACGCACGTCTTGCACAGCCCTGAGCTCTTGGCATTCGTTGGTGTTGTGGGTGTGGAGGTCGTGGTACATGAAGTACCGGCTGCCCTTGGATAACTCAGGCTGATCCCTTCCTCGCTTGGTGTCCGGCTCTGCCACAAGCACGGCAGCCCCCTTGCGCTTCACGTCCTTGGCCTTGGGCTTCTTATCTTCTGGGTCAGCAGCTGGCAGCTCGAGGAGGGAAAGGCGCCCTTCCTTAGCCCTAGCGCACTTGGTCGCCAGATTGAATAGCTCCAGGGAGGTGCACAGGTCCTCATGGATCGCGAGCTCCTCCTTCATCTTGACGTCACGCACGCCGTTGGAGAAGCGCTGTTGAAGCGCTGGATGAACTTCCGCAGGGTCTCTCCCGACTGCTGCTTGATGAGGCGCAAGTCGCTCATGGCCGGGGGCCGGTCGCGGGTGCCTTGGAAGTTGGCGATGAATCGGGTGCGCATCTCGTCCCAGGAGGATATCGTGCCAGGAGCCAGGTTCAGGAGCCAGGTGCGGGCGCCGTCCTTGAGCGCCATGGGGAACCAGTTCCCCATGACCTTCTCGTCCCCGTTGGCAGCTTCGATGCCCAGCTCGTAGAGCTGGAGGAACTCAGCAGGGTCAGCCGTGCCATCGTAGCACGGGGGCAGGTCTGGCTTGAACTTGCCCAGCCAGGCCACGCTGCGCAGCTCGGTGGAGAAGGCACGACAGCCTGCAGTGGCCGCGGGAGCCCTTTGGTGACGGAGAGCTTGATCTTGCGGGTCTCTGTGCACTGCAGCCAGGTGCAGCGGGGGTCTTGATGCGCTGGAGCAGGAGCGCGTTCGTGCCGAGGCGGTGCGGGGAGCACACGGGCGGCCTCCTGGGACGAGGGATCTCTTGGCAGCTCTTCTCTTGCTGTGCTGACGCCGGACGGAGTGGGTTCCGCCCAGGGGCCACGCGCCTTGGGGCCAAGGCACCTTCTTGAGGGGGAGGCGGCTAAGGCGCCCCTGGAGCTTCGTCGCCCGCGCAGGGCGGGGCGCGGTGCAGTGAGAGGGATGGCGCGGGGGAGCCCCCAGCATCGCTGACGAGCTCGGTGATGCGGGCGAGCCACTCGTCGTAGAGGTCATCGATGGGACGGTAGTGCAGGTGCTCCCGCGCCAGGAGCTGCGCGGCGTGCGCGTCCGCAGGAGCGCGACGGGCGTGGGACGAGGAGCTGGCCGGAGTCAGCGATGGGGTGGCGGTGCGGCCTTCTCGCCACACTGAAGGATGCAAGGACGACGCCTGCTGCTCGTTCCCCGCCGGGCCGGTGGCGCGTTGACGACAGGTGACGGGGAACGGCGAGGGCGCCCGCCGACGGGGGCCGTCTGGGCAACGCGAGTGGCGAGAGCGGCCCGGCGCTCGGCGCAGGTGCGACGCGTGCTGACATGGATGGGACGGGCGGCGAAACACGAGGCGACGGAAGGCAGATTCCAGCACACCCCTACCTGGCGCACCAAATGTCGGATTTCGGGTTCTGGCAGACCCTCAAGATTCGAACACTGGGGTGCGCGCGGAGATCACACCTCCAGCCTACCCATGTCTCACCGCCTCACCAGGATCAAAAACTACACGAAGAACAACACAAGGGACACGAGATTTATACTGGTTCAGGCCACCATTGTGGTGTAATACCCTATTCCAGTTTGTGGTGTGGTGGATTGCCTCTGGGGCTGACGAAGAACAGTACAAGGGAAGAACAGCCTCGCGAGGGTCTGTTCTTGGCTGGGGCGATGAACTGCTAGGGGAGTTCAGTTGCCTCTCTTTCTCTCTCTTTATGTCTCAGATGTGGATATGATTTCCTCTACCCTGTGGGTGGCTAGTCCTATTTATAGGCGAAGGCCCCAGGCCTCTTCCCAAATATTGAGCGGGAAGGGCGCCAACAATTGGCCATTTTGAAGGGGAACATCTAGTACACTTATCCTGACTAAAGTTGATCCTCGCCTGCCAAAGACCCTGACGATGACGCCGGCTTGGGCTCCACGATGACCTTCGTCCTGCCATCCTGCTGGTCTTAGTCTTGTTGCACCGAAATGGTTGCCTTTGCTTGATACCCTCGCCTGCGCTTGCCCCCTTTGCACCAAAGAGGAAACAAGGACTCTGCGCAGGCCGGCACCCGCCTAGCGCCCGCCTGGCCTTGGTCGTCATGGCTTGCGTCACGGGCACCTCGTGAGGTACCCCGCCTTGATCTCTCCGCCTCCTCACGAGCCAGCCTGACGAGGCCATGCCTGAGGAAGCCTCCTGTCATCCGCCCCGCGAGGCTTGGCCCCTCGCAAGGCTCTTGAGCATGTGTTGATGAAGATGGGCCGTACTGGGCCGCTCCTTGAGCCACGCCGCAGGCTGCAGGCAGGCAAGTCTAGGTACCCCTGTTCCCAGAACGTCGACAAGGTCATATTGGTTTAAAGTGCATGAAGAAACTCCATGATGATGGGCTTTTGGAATCACTTTATTATGAATCACTTGGTGCTTGCGAACCATGCCTCATGGGCAAGATGATTAAAACTCCGTTCTCCGGAACAATGGAACGAGCTACTAACTTATTGGAAATAATACATACCGATGTATGCGGTCCAATGAGTGTTGTGGCTCATGGTGGGTATCGTTATTTTCTGACCTTCACATATGATTTGAGCAGATATGGGTGTATCTACTTAATGAAACATAAGTCTGAAACATTTGAAAAGTTCAAAGAATTTCAGAGTGAAGTGGAAAATCATCGTAACAAGAAAATAAAGTTTCTACAATCTGATCATGGAGGCGAATATTTGAGCTACGAGTTTGGTCTTCATTTGAAACAATGTAGAATAGTTTCACAACTCACGCACCTGGAACACCACAACGTAATGGTGTGTCTGAACATTGTAATCGTACGTTATTGGATATGGTGCGATCTATGATGTCTCTTACTGATTTACTGCTATGGTTTTGGGGTTATGCTTTAGAGACGGCTGCATTCACGTTAAATAGGGCACCATCGAAATCTATTGAGACGACACCATATGAACTGTGGTTTGACAAGAAGCCCAAGTTGTCGTTTCTTAAAGTTTGGGGCTGTGATGCTTATGTGAAAAAGCTTCAACCCGATAAGCTCGAACCCAAATCGGAGAAGTGCGTCTTCATGGGATACCCAAAGGAAACTGTTGGGTACACCTTGTATCACAGATCCGAAGGCAAGATATTCGTTGCTAAGAATGGATCCTTTCTTGAGAAGGAGTTTCTCTCGAAAGAAGTGAGTGGGAGGAAAGTAGAACTGGATGAGGTAATTGTACCTTCTCCCGAATTGGAAAGTAGTTCAGCACAGAAATTAGTTCCAGTGATTCCTACACCAATTAGTGAGGAAGCTAATGATGATGATCATGAAATTTCAGATCAAGTTACTACCGAACCTCGTAGGTCAACCAGAGTACGATCCACACCAGAGTGGTACGGTAATCCTATTCTGGAAGTCATGTTACTAGACCATGATGAACCTACGAACTATGAGGAAGCAAGGATGAGCCCAGATTCTGTGAAATGGCTTGAGGCCATGAAATCTGAGATGTGATCCATGTATGAGAACAAAGTGTGGACTTTGGTGGACTTTCCTGATGATCGGCAAGCCATAGAAAATAAATGGATCTTCAAGAAGAAGACTGACGCTGACGTTAATGTTAGTATCTACAAAGCTCGACTTGTTGTGAAAGGTTTTCGACAATTTCAAGGAGTTGACTACGATGAGACCTTCTCACCCATAGCGATGCTTAAGTCTATCCGAATCATGTTAGCAATTGCCGAATTTTATGATTATGAAATTTGGCAAATGGATGTCAAAACTGCATTCCTTAATGGATTTCTTAAAGAGTTGTATATGATGCCACCAGAAGGTTTTGTTGATCCAAAAGGTGCTAACAAAGTGTGCAAGCTCCAGCGATCCATTTATGGACTGGTGCAAGCCTCTCGGAGTTGGAATATACACTTTGTTAATGTGATCAAAGCATATGGTTTTATACAGACTTTTGGAGAATCATGTATTTACAAGAAAGTGAGTGGGAGCTTTGTAGCATTTCTAATATTATATGTGGATGACATATTGTTCATTGTGAAAGTGCGTTATATCGACTAGAGGGGGGTGAATAGGCAATTTTTATGAATTCTTCACTGAGGAATTTGCCGGTGAGGAAATTCCTTACTGAAGAACTACTAGCAGCGGAATAAGTACTCAGAAGTAAGCGTAAAAGAATACAAGCATGGTCATCATGATGAAATGAAGACAAGCACAGAGTACAGAAAGCATAATCACAGGACAACACAAGATGAAGACAAACAGACTGAAGAAATTGAACTGAGGAAATTGAGAAAGTCTTCAGTCAAAGTCTTCAAGCACAGATATGAACAAACACTCAACACAGTAATGAGGAAATGAAAGGGTTGAGGAAATGGAACCAGTTAGTTGGTGAAGACAATGATTTGGTAGACCAGTTCCAACTGCTGCCTCAGTTGTACGTCTGGTTGGAGCGGCTGAGTATTTAAACTCGAGGACACGCAGTCCCGGACACCTAGTCACTGAGCCGCAACTCAGGACACCCAGTCCTCACCATATTCTCCTTGAACTAAGGCCACGCACGCCTCGTCCAATCACTCGTGGTAAGTCTTCAGGCGACTTCCAAACCTTCACAGACTTGGTCACTCGGCGATCCACAATTCCTCTTGGATGCTCTAGACCTTGACGCCTAACCATCTGGAAGAAGCACAGTCTTCAAAGGTAACAAGCGTCGGATCCACGTAGGATCAATTTCTTCAGTGATGCTCAATCACTTTGGGTTTGTAGGGGTTTGGTTTGGGTTTTCCTCACTTGATGATTTTCGCTCAAAGTCCTCGGAGGATGGGTTGCTCTCAAATGACAAGTGTCAAGTTTTCTCGGAGCAGCCAACCAACTAGTGGTTGTAGGGGGCGGCTATTTATAGCCTAGGGAGCAGCCCGACATGATAAGACATAAATGCCCTTCAATGATATGACCGTTAGGTGGCTAAGATATTTTGGGTCAGCTGGCGCGCAGCACAGCAACGGGCGGAAATTTAACTCTCAAATTCCTCAGGGCTATCATGTTCCTCACTGTGTAGGAAATTCGCACTGGCGAATTCCTAACTCCTCAGTCAGAGCAAAGTCCTCAGTGACCAGAAGAACTGCGTCTCTGTCACTGAAGAATTTGACTGAACTGTATGAGATTTCCAATGGCTTCACTCAAAGGGATTGGTAGGTGTAGGATTTTGAGTTGAGCATCACATGGAAATTTTTCCTTAGTATTTCCTCGACCCCCTTTAACAGTATGGTGTTTCCTATGACTCAAGAAAGAGAAAATGAGACTACGAAAACAAAAGTCTTCAGGCTTCATGTTCCTCAAATGAATACCAAGTCTTCAAGGTCACACCAATTTCTTCACTTTCAAAGTCTTCAGAATATCAAAGTCTTCAGTCGAAGAACTTCATTTTTAGGGGTCGACTTTCTCTATAAATATCAAAGTCCTCATAGACTTATAGACCTGTGTACACTTACAAACGCATTAGTCCCTTAACCTATAAGTCTTCAATACACCAAAATCACTAAGGGGCACTAGATGCACTTACAATCTCCCCCTTTTTGGTGATTGATGACAGTATAGGTTAGGTTTTCAACGGGGATAAACATATGAAGTGTAAATACTGATATCAAGGAATTTGATTGCAAGATATAGAAGAACTCCCCCTGAAGATGTGCATAGTGAGGAATTTTCTTTTGAGGCAATGCACATTTGAAGAGTTGAATCATGGAGATCTCCCCCTATATCTTGTAATTCATACACGCATTTGATATGTAATATGAAGAATTTGAAATGCATGATGAAATATGGTGCCTGATGAAATTCAACATGCGTGCAATAATATTAACAAGGAATAAGCATGCAGAATAGCATCAATCAGAGCATAGTGCATCAAAAGTCAGAGCACCATCCAAAAGTATCAGAGCACCATCGGGTTTAAGATTACAACTTGATCCAATAAAAGTTTCAGAAGAACGAGAGTTGTAACTTAGAAAAAAACGCCCTTAATATAGATCCGCTTGAAGACTAACTCAGATTTCTCCCCCTTTGTCATCAAATGACCAAAAGGATTGAAACTGAGGACTAACACCCCTGAAGAATTTCAAGTTGATGGAGGAGCGCCAGCATTGTCGGGGTTGTTTGCTGTAGCAGGGCCTGCCGCAGTGTCGTCCAAATCTTCATACTCATCAGTGTTACGCGATGAAGAATAAGAGCTGGCCACCAGTGGAGGAACTTTGACCCTCTTGAATTTCTTCGGAGGAGGTGCAGACCAGTCAAATTCTTCCTTGAGACCCATGGTCTTCAGTTCTTCAGCGCTATATACATGAGTGAGAACAGCCCAGGTGCGGTTGAGGGTTTCATGAAGGTAGTAATGGTTCTTCTTCACTGCATTATGTGTTGAGGTCATGTTGTGAAGAATTGCACCAAACTGACGCTTTACCCATTTGTGATTGCGATCAACCTTGTGATGAAGACTGAGGAGTAACTCACGGTCAGTCATCACCCTGGGTGCTGTTGCTTGAGGATTTTGCTTAGCTGAGGTATTTGCGGCAGTGTCATGTGTGGCAGAGTCATCATTGGTAGAGTAAGATGTAGCCAGACGAAATTGACCATCCAATGGACGAGTGCCTTCATCGATCACAGCAGCTGCCTTGCCTTTAGAACACATGCTCCGGAAAGAAGTCTTCAGCCTTGAACTTCTGTTTGCTTGAGAACAGATTCTTCGGCTTGGGCAGAGGAGTGTCAGTGATTTGCAGCACAACCTCAGGAATCGCAAGCTCAGGTTCTTCAGGCTGAGGAATTTCTGGTTCCTCTTCTTGTGCAACTTGAGGATCAGCAGCAGCAGGTTCTTCAGCACTAGCGGCTGGAATATCTTCATGAACAGATGGAGTGGGTTGAGTTTCTTCAGAGCCCATCTGAACTGTTGTTGCATGGGACTGAGGAATTTGTTGTATAGGAGTGAAGAGAGGAGTATTGGGATGCTGACTTTCCCAAAAGTCATCGTTCATCACAGGTGTGGTGCATCCAATATCCACATCTTCATCTTCAATTTCCTCAACACCAGCCTCTTCAGCTGTGAACTGAGGCATAGGTGAGGAAATGACTGGCGGTGAAGGGATTGCGTCCACTTCAATTTCTTCATCAAACTGCTCTGACGAAGCAGCAGAATGATTTTCTTCATCAGATCCGCTTGGGATCTTATAGTCTTCTCCAAAAGGAACAATTTCCTTTGACGACATGGAGGAAATTGGAACAGCATCAATTGGATGTTCAAGTGAGCTGGTCATTGGCTTCATTTTCTTCGCGGCCGAAGAATTTGACGCAGCTGATGCCTTCCTTTTCTTCACTGCAGCTCGCTCTGCAGCCTTGGTCTTCTTCACCTCATAGGCAGAAGGAAGAATTGGAGTTGGTGTAGGCGCGGGAGGAGCTGAGGAATCTGGTTGATTTTCTTTAGGTGCAACTGATGCAGTTGCCCTGGTCTCTTCAGTTTCTTCAGGCGCACCACTAGTGGATGCCCTGACAATTTCTTCAGCGGCTGGGATGGAGTCATCAGCCCTAAAACTTGTATTTTCTTCAGCAGGCTGAAAGGCATCAGCGGTGCTGGCATGTTCTTCAGTAGGCTGAGCAGAGTCTGCAGCCTGAAGATTTTCTTGTTGCGATGGGGATGCAACATTGGTGAATTTCTTCGTCAGATCGACGAATCTCACTTTGGCTCCTTGCCAATCAGCATAGTAGGCATCAAAGTCTTTGCTGAGGGCTTGAATTTCAGACTGAGCCTTGAGAAGTTCCTCAGGTGTCATTCTGACAACATTTTTCTTCAGGAGCTTCTCCTTTCTGTATTGAGCTTTCTTTATCTCTCTTACCTTCTCAAATTTCCATTTCTCTTGAGTGATGAAATGGGTCAGCATGTGACTTTGACCAGGAGTCAGAGGAAGATCAGGCATTGGGGTGTTTGGATCCTTGTGCCAGAGATCAATGTAGTTGAGGACCTTCTTCGGATCCAAAAGCAGTGGCACAAATGTGCCTTTGGCTCTAGCGGCCTTCACCTGTCTGTCTCTGATGATTTCTGCAAGTTCATTATCAGAAGCTTCATCATCAGAGGGTACATGGAATGCGACTTGTTTCTTCCTTGGACTTGGCCGAGGACCGCGTCCAGCTGTTGCTTTAGTCTTCAACAGTGTGGGTCCTGATGAGGACATTGGTGCAGCTGAGGAACTTGCTGAGACACCAGAGGCAATCGAGAAACCCGTAGTCCTTTGACATGTAGCCAGATGCACAGGAGCTGAGGACTTTGAGGGAGCAGTAGCAATCTGAGGAATTTGCCGTGAGGGCATAGCTGAGGAACTTGGCTGTGAGGGCGCTGTTGGTGAAGCACTTGGCTTACGAGCAGGCTTCTTTGGCATTGATTTCCTCGGCTTGACCGAGGCCTCAGTAGCAGCAGCAGCGGCAGAATCCTCATTGAATTTCTTCACAGCCTCCTTGGCTTGTCTTGCCAATTTGGCTTGGCGCTTAGCCCATTCTTCAGGAAAGTCCTCACCACTTTTGATACTGGTGGGATCAGCTACTTGGCCAGGTGCCAATGGAGCTCTTGGGCACGGAGGATTGAGGGCGAATTTCTTCATGTATTTTGGAGTCACATATCTGTACTCCCTCCATTCTCTTGCCCATCTCTGTTCAATCCTCTGTATGCGCACCTTGCGCTGATTCTTGTTTTCTTTGCCGAATTTGGCTTCATCAGGTGTGCAATAGTCCTTGTAAATTTCATCAGGGATCTCGAAAGCAGTCATGACCTCAGGTTTCTTTCCTCCTTTCTGCGGTCTCTTACCGTCTGCCATATTCTTCAGATGAGGAATTTGAACAATAGAACACTCTGAAGAAGTATGCATTTTTTCTTCGAGGAACGCTGCAAATGAGTTAAGTTGATGAGAACCTAGTGATTCAGCAGCGGACATGAGTACCTGTGAACTGAGTGTAGGTGCGAGGAATTTGGAGAGGTCATATGCGTTCTCAGAAGGTTTTTCGAAACGACAAGTTTTGAGGAATTTGACCAGATGAACCTTGAGGAATTTCACTAAGCGCTCTTTGTCTTAGGTTCCAGAGTTGTACAGATCGAAGATCCACACAATTGATGAATCTTGAAGAAAATGATTGCTTAGAGAAATGGATCAAGAGCATACAGTGTGTGAGGTGTTCATATGTGTGAAGATTTGAAGAATAAAACACCTTTGAAGATTTTCAGGGAAGTTTGATAATCAAAGTGAGTAATAAAAGTAACTTTTAATTACCCGAACTGAAGAACACGACGAACTGAGATGAACAGATGTGAAGTTCGTCAGGTTAGATCTCCCACGCCCTAACTTGGCAGAGGGAAACAGCTACGGCGGCGGCAGAGTGAAGATTTCCGCAACCGGCACGAGTACGACGGCGACGAGGTCGAGGCTGCGAAGCTCTTCCTCATCGGCGACGATGGAGTAGCGGCGGTGCTAGGGTTTGAGGAGCTCGAGCGAGAGACAGCGACCGAGCGGAGTAAATGAAGTGAGGAAGGGGAGAGGGGTATTTATAGCCACGGTGAAAAACTGTTCGCCCGAAGATTTTGGGACGAACATGCCCCTGCCCTTTCTCCTTCACGCGACATGTGTCACCCACGTATTGTGTAGATGAGATCATGTAAGATCGTGGGTGAATAAAATAATGCATCGTGGGATGCGGAACAGTTTGAGCGGTAAAACCGAAAATCTGGATAAGATTTGTTTTAAAGTTTCGTTCGCAATTTCTTCAGCTGACAAGGACAAAGTGAAGACTTTGAACGAGTTTCAAATAGAACGCACGTGAAGAATTTGTGAATAGATTGGGTTGAGTATAGCATAGAGGGGGAAGGGTCCGATCACATTCACTTAGCAGAAAACGCAACTTGAAGAAATAGCCATAAGTGAATGCTGTAGAGGACATAAACTCATATATATATATATATATATATATATATATATATATATATATATATATATATATATATATATATATATATATATATATATATATATATATATATATATATAGCCAATGAAGAAAAATGACGGAAACAGTGAAGATTTTGAAGAATTTGAAAAACTGAAGAATTTCAAAACTGAGGAAAAACTCAAATTGAAGATTTTCAACTTTTGTGGTGGCGTGACCCACCGTATAAGATGATGATTTCAGTCACCGCGTACAATTGTCGTACGGTTCTGAGAATCAAATTCTTCATTAATTTCTTCACACTTAGAGTGTTATTCTTCATTGATTGAAGAAAAACGTTTCTTCATGTGTTGCACATCTAAGTCATCAATTTAGCATAACTGTTAGGATGTGTGTCCTTTTCAAAGAACATTCGAAGATTCTAAGATATTTAGCTCACACCGCAACTTGCTAAATCTCTTCTCATCCAAGGGCTTAGTGAAGATATCAGCTAGCTGTTCTTCAGTCTTCACGTGCTCGATGGAGATGTCGCCCTTCAACACATGATCACGAAGAAAATGATGACGAATCTGGATGTGCTTTGTCTTCGAGTGCTGAACTGGGTTGTGAGCAATCTTGATGGCACTCTCATTGTCGCAGAGGAGAGGCACATTCTTCACGTTGATGCCATAGTCCTTGAGGGTTTGCTTCATCCAAAGCAGTTGAGCACAGCAAGAGCCAGCAGCAATGTATTCAGCTTCAGCAGTAGACAGTGATACGCAGTTCTGTTTCTTCGAGGACCAACAGACCAAAGATCGTCCGAGGAAATGACAAGTGCCAGATGTTGACTTGCGGTCCACACGATCACTAGCATAGTGAGAGTCAGAATATCCAATGAGATCAAAAGCAGAGCCCTTGGGGTACCATAATCCTAGTGTTGGTGTGTGAGCTAGATATCGAAGAATATGCTTCACAGCCTTATGGTGTGATTCCTTCGGTGCAGCTTGAAATCGGGCACACATGCAAACACTAAGCATTATATCTGGCCTAGATGCACATAAGTACAATAAAGAACCAATCATGGAGCGGTATACCTTGTGATCGAAGTCAATACCATTTTCATCAGTGCATAGATGGCCATTTGTGGGCATAGGAATTTTGACGCCTTTGCAATCTTGCATGCCGAATTTCCTCAGTACATCTTTGAGGTACTTCTCCTGAGATATGAATATGCCATTGCGCTGCTGACGAATTTGAAGACCTAAGAAGAATTTCAACTCTCCCATCATAGACATTTGATATTCTTCACTCATCATATAGGCAAATTCATCACTATAACGTTGGTCAGTACAGCCAAAGATAATATCATCAACATATATTTGGCACACAAACAGTTCACCATCATAAGATTTAGTAAAGAGAGTAGGGTCGAGTGAACCGGGTGTGAAGCCATTCTTCACGAAGAATTCCTTCAATGTATCGTACCACGCCCGAGGGGCTTGCTTGAGGCCATAGAGGGCCTTATTAAGTCTGAAGACTTTGTCAGGATTCTTTGGATCTTCAAAACCTGGGGGTTGAGCAACATATACTTCTTCCTCAAGCTTACCATTGAGGAATGCACTTTTCACATCCATTTGATATAAGATGATATCATGATGATTAGCATAAGCAAGTAATATGCGAATAGCCTCAAGTCTAGCAACAGGTGCAAAAGTTTCATCGAAATCAATTCCTTCAACCTGTGTGTAGCCTTGAGCTACTAGTCGTGCCTTATTCCTCACCACAAGGCCATTTTCATCTTGCTTGTTGCGGTAGATCCACTTTGTGCCAATGATATTATGCTTGCGAGGATCTGGGCGATTGACCAGTTCCCAGACATTGTTAAGCTCGAACTAATGTAATTCTTCTTGCATAGCCTGAATCCACTCCGGCTCCAGAAATGCTTCATCTACCTTAGTGGGCTCTGTGATAGAGACAAAAGCATAGTGCCCACAAAAGTTAGATAAATGTGAAGCTTTTGAGCGTGTGAGAGGACCTGGTGCGCTAATGTCATCGATGATCTTCTCCACTTGCACTTCTTTTGCAACGCGAGGATGAGCTGGTTGTCGCTGAGGATTTTGATCAGCATTTTCTTCAGCACCATTTTCCTCAGGATTTTCTTCAGGTGCATCCGCTCGACGTTCTTCATGAACTAGAATGAATTCTTCAGCAGATTCTTCAGTAGGAATGACATCTTCAGTAGGTGCTGGTTCATCTAACACAGAAGGTAGGTGCTCTCTTTGCGAGCCATTAGTTTCATCGAACCGCACATCTACAGTGTCAACAATCTTGTGAAGAACAATGTTGAAGACTCTGTAGGTGTGCAAGTCCTTTCCGTAACCAAGCATAAAACCTTCATGTGCTTTCGGTGCAAATTTAGAATTGTGGTGAGGATCTCTAATCCAACATTTAGCACCGAAAATTTTGAAATAACTCACATTGGGTTTCTTGTCAGTGAGGAGTTCATAGGCCGTCTTCTTGAAGAATTTGTGAAGATATACTCTGTTGATGATGTGGCACACAGTATCAACTGCATCAATCCAAAAATGATGTGGCGCTTTGTATTCATCAAGCATAGTGTGAGCCATCTCAACAAGAGTTCTGTTCTTGCACTCCACGACGCCATTTTGCTGAGGAGTATAGGGAGCAGATAACTCATGAGTAATACCGAGTTCATCAAGATAGGCATCAAGACCGGAATTCCTGAACTCAGTTCCATTGTCACTTCTGATGTGCTTGATCTTCACACCAAAGTTGGTTGAAGCCCTCGAGGAAAATCGTTTGAAGACTTCCTGCACTTCATGTTTGTAAGTAACAATGTGTACCCATGTATATCGAGAATAATCATCAACAATGACAAAACCATATAGAGATGCATCATTAGTGACTGCTGAGTAATGATTAGGTCGAAGAGGTCCATATGAAGCAATTCGAATGGACGAGTAGTGGTCATGATAGTCTTCGCTGGATGCTTGGCCTTGGTCATTTTTCCTGCTTCACAGGCTCCGCATAAGTGATCCTTGAGGAATTTGACATTCTCAATGCCAATGACATGCTTCTTCTTCGCAAGAGTGTGCAAATTCCTCATGCCTGCGTGACCAAGTCGTCGATGCCATAGCCAGCCTTCTGAAGCTTTTGCAAGTAGGCACACCGCTGGTTGTGGTCCTGTAGAGAAATCAACAATATACAGGTCCCCTCTCCTAAAGCCTTCGAAGACTTTGGAATTGTCAGCTTCCATAATCACAACACAGCGATACTTGCCAAAGACAACAATCATATCAAGATCACAAAGCATTGAGACTGACATGAGATTGTATCCTAAGGACTCAACAAGGATGACTTTGTCCATGTGTTTATCCTTAGAGATTGCAACCTTACCAAGACCCAATACCTGACTTTTGCCTTTGTCAGCAAAGATGATATGCTTCAGAGGTGACGGTGATAAGGGAGCATCCATCAATAGATTCTTGTCACCAGTCATGTGATTTGTACATCCACTATCGAGGACCCATTCAGTAGTTTTGGGTTGATCATCCTGCAGATGAATTAGTGTAGCTTATAATCTCATATGCTTCATCAGTGAAGAATATGACATCAATTTCATCAGATGAATTTCATCAAGCAGTAAACAGATATAGCAGTATGAGGACGTGTGAAATGAAAGTTCATTTCATCATGATTCGCCTGCGTCCTTTCAGGCAATTTTTGTCAGGTCCCCAGCAAATTCTTCAGACGTTAAAGCACGTCTGGAGACCTGACCCTACAAAAGAGATTAGTTATTTTTCTTCACCACCCACATCTGAAGGGGTGGCAAAGAGTTCATCACTCTGCGAGCACCATATGAGAAAGGTGGCAAAGATGCCAAACCATTTCGTTTCACATAAGAGTGGTTAGGGTAAGCATATGAATAAGCAGAGAAATTCTTCGAGGACTTATGAACATAATGATTTGAAGAATAATGCACATATTCATAGCCCTTAGCTCTACCCTGCGACACGGAGTTGTTAGCACGATGATAATCATATGAGGACTTTGATCCTTCTGAGGAATTTGATCCATGTGAGGAATTTGGTCCGTATGAGGACTTGGATCCATATGAAGAATTTGGTCCATATGAAGAATTTGATCTGGGGTTCCTGTTCTTCACAGGTGGTGTCATGAGGACATTCACCTGAAGACTTTCAACATAACTTTTGGGAACCCAGATTTTCTTCATAGGGGAACCGTTCCTGCAGTTAGTGCCAACATATCTAGCAAATACTTCACCATTCTGATTTTTGAACAATTTATAGTTGGAGTCAAATGACTCATCAGAAGAATGAGGAGATTCACATGTAAAGCCAGATAAGTTAGATGGATCAACTGGAGGTCCCTTTGCAGCAACCCATGAGGTTTTGGGGTACTGCTCAGGCTTCCAATATGTTCCATCAGCATTAAGTTTCCTCTCAAAGGAAATACCCTCTTTCCTAGGGTTTCTGTTGAGGATCTGCTTTTTAAGCACATCACAAAGAGTCTGATGCCCTTTTGAGGCTTTTGTACATGCCTGTCATGTACAATTCCTTCAGCCCTGCATTGTCAGTGATACTAGCAATGTCCTCAGATGAGGAATTAGTGATAGCAGAGGCAGATGAAGAATTTGTAACAGTTGAAGCATTTGAACATTCAGGTGAAGAATTAGCAGATTCACGTTCAATGCACTTTAAGCATGGAGGAAAAAATTCTTCCTGAGAAGCGCTGATTTGTTGAGCTAGTAATGAATCGCGCTCCTTCTGAAGATCTTCATAACACACTCTTAGCTTTTCAAGATCTTCCTTTCTTTGAAGAGATTCAGAAGAAAGCTTCTCGTGATCAGTCAAGAGGGTATTATGTTGATCTTGAAGGGCGTCAAACTTGGCATGAATTCTCTGAAGACATCCACCCAATGCTTTTGACTGATCCATTTCCTTACGCAACATATCATCACTTTTGTCTAGCATGTTTTGAACTTGTTCCAAGGCCGTTTGTTGTTTAGTGGCAATGCAAACAAGTTTGGTATAACAAGATGCAATATCATCATCAGATTCATCATTACCAGATTCATCATTATCAGATTTGTCGTCACAAAACTCGGATGAGGAGCATTCGGTTACCTCAGCACCGTTTGCCATGAGACATGATGCAGAAGATGATGATTCTGGCTCGAAAGTCATCGTTTTGAGAGATTCCTTGAAGTCCTCAAACCAGGGATCATGACGGGTTCGATGACCTTCATAGACATCAGAGATTCGGTCCCAGATAAGCTTCGCATTGCAAAGATGCATAATGCGCCTTAATTCATCTCTGGATAGGCAGGAACAGATGATATCCTTCGCCAAGATGTCAAGTCTAGTGTACTTGTGAATATCATCAGCATCCGCCATCTTGCATAGATCAGTAAGACCAATCTCAGTGACGGTCCACAGCTCGTTGTTCGTTGCCATGAGGCGCTTCCTCATCATGGCCTTCCACTTGGGATAATCATGACCGTCAAAGATAGGGCATGTCACTTTCTTCATACCTGCGGTCGACATAACTGAAACTCCAGGCGGTTAAACCAAAATCACACAGAACAAGGGAGTACCTCGCTCTGATACCAATTGAAAGTGCGTTATATCGACTAGAGGGGGGGTGAATAGGCGATTTTTATGAATTCTTCACTGAGGAATTTGCCGGTGAGGAAATTCCTTACTGAAGAACTACTAGCAGCGGAATAAGTACTCAGAAGTAAGCGTAACAGAATACAATCATGGTCATCATGATGAAATGAAGACAAGCACAGAGTACAGAATGCGTAATCACAGGTGTCGGTGTCAAAACCGGCGGATCTCGGGTAGGGGGTCCCGAACTGTGCGTCTAGGCGGATGGTAACAGGAGACAAGGGACACGATGTTTTTACCCAGGTTCGGGCCCTCTCGATGGAGGTAAAACCCTACTCCTGCCTGATTGATAATGATGATATGGGTAGTACAAGAGTGGATCTACCACGAGATCAAGGAGGCTAAACCCTAGAAGCTAGCCTATGGTATGATTGTTGTAATGGTTGTTGTGTCCTACGGACTAAAGCCCTATGGTTTATATAGACACCGGAGAGGGCTAGGGTTACATAGAGTCGGTTACAATGGTAGGAGATCTACATATCCGTATCGCCAAGCTTGCCTTCCACGCCAAGGAGAGTCCCATCCGGACACGAGACGAAGTCTTCAATCTTGTATCTTCATAATCTTGGAGTCCGGCGGACGATGATAGTCCGGCTGTCCGGACACCCCCTAGTCCAGGACTCCCTCAGTAGCCCCTGAACCTGGCTTCAATGATGATGAGTCCGGCGCGCATAATGTTCGGCATTGCAAGGCGGGTTCCTCCTCCGAATAATCCATAGAAGATTGTGAACACCAGGATAGTGTCCGGCTCTGCAAAATAAATTCCACATTCCACCGTAGAGAGAATAATATGTACACAAGTTCAATCTGCCGACGTATTTTGCGGCATGACGTCACACCACTACCAAGCCTTTACTTGAATCGTTTTTTATTATACCACCTTAGCGCGTTTAGCGAAGCGGTTTCCTTGGCATGTCTTGTCGAAGCAGAGATCGTGTTCCCCTTATTCCGGGATTCTCATCAATACGGACGTGGGTAACCCGACCGTGCCCGTCGCCACGCCACCTCTATCGAAGGCGAGTCCCGAACGGTCACGGAGACGGCTCTTGGTATTCTCCCTCTTTATAATAGGACCAAGGCTCGTTTCTTTTCTTCAATCTTCCATCGAATCCTCTCCTTGCTCCAAGTTCCAACACCCAGAGCCCCAGATTCGAGCGCTTCGGACCTTCAACAATGTCCGGCTCCGACCTTCAGGGCCGGTGGATGCCCTCCTCTATCACGGAGGAGGACGTGCTAAAGCTGTGAGAGGCCAAGTACCTGTCTTACGAGATTTCGCACAGGCTGCCCGCCGAAGGGCAGGCCATCCCCACCCCCGAGCCCGGCGAGTATGTCGTCTTTGTATCCCACCTTCGTCGGGGTTTAGGTTTCCCGACAGATCCTTTTGTGAGAGGGCTCATGTTCTACTATGGGTTGGAGTTCCATGAAAAGGCCCCGGAGTCCATCCTCCATATTTCCGCATTTATTGTCGTCTGCGAAGCCTTCCTCCGCGTCACCCCCACTTCGGCCTGTGGCTGAAGACCTTCAATGTGGAGCCGAAGATGATCGGGGGGCGTCAAGCAGAGTGCGGCGGGGTGGCTGTAAGCAAGAGGGCCGATGCCCCATGGCCCGAGGGCTCCATCCAAGAGGAACTCGGCTTGTGCCAGCGGGAGTGGTTCTATATCACCGCTCCGAAGGGCAGCAGGCAGAAGCCGCCGCCCTTATTCCGCTCGGGGCCTCCACGACGGTTGATGTCGTGGGTCAACCAAGGGCTCAACTGGGGGTCACCAAAGTACGTGCCCCTTCTGCAGGGCCGGATTCGAGACCTCCATGCGAGGGAGATCGATCTAGTAGTGGTAATGCAGGTCATGTTAGTTAGGCGTCTCCTACCCTGCAAACGCCACCCTCTCCGGCTGTGGGAATTTAATCCGGAGGGACCAGGGATTTTTCAACACTTCATGGGTATGACACCCGTGGAGATGTACAAATTATTCTTCGGACCACAAGTGGCGTGTCCAGAATTGACCGAGGACGCCGGCCTGAGCTGCAATCGCTCGGATACACAAGTAAGTAGCTCCGAGTCCGGACATACCGTTTGTTTGCCTTTCCATGATTCGTCTTTTGACCAATGTCCTTCTAAACAGGAGTGGATACCGCAAGCAAAACTGATCCGGTGTCCGGCCCCCCTCCCAGAGATCATGCCGGATCCCATGCTGGTCAGGATGTTGGAGGTTGCGCCTTCAGAAGAAGGCGAAGGGGAAGATAAGGGAGCTACCGCCTCACCCAAGGAGGCGCTTGAAGAAGGGGGGACCGAGAATCCCTCCCTCTAGGGGGAGAAGAGGACCGCCTCCGGAGACCCGGAGGCCAAAGCCCCTAAGACGGGGAAGAAATCTTCATCGGAGGGCCCTGCGTCTGGGGAGGTCCCGGCCGCATTGTCTCCCCTAAAGAATCAGCCCTCCAGCGAGCTGTACGTAGAAAAAAGGGAGTTTAGTAATAAGAGACATCCTTATTCGTGCTTCTGAGGATAACCGAAGCTTTACCTTGTAGTTCGGATCTCCGACCTTCTCAGATGAGCTCGTCTTTGGGGGACCTTCGTCCGGAGATGATGGAGAGTGAGACGCCTCCGTCTACTGCGCCGTCGGATAGGGCAGACGAGCCTGAAGTGTCATCACGGAGGGTATCCCCGAGCCCGGCAGAGCCGAAGAGTTCGGCGCCGATTGGTGTTCGGCCGGGGGAGCTGAAGGATCTGCTTGAGAGGGCGTCCATCTCAGAAGATCACCATGCATTGATGAGTATGGTGATTGGAAGGATATCGTCCGCTTTTGACAGTTTTGCACATGGAAGTGCGCCCTGTATAGATAGTAGCCCCTGAGACTCGGTAGGTTGTCGAAGGCGACAGCGTGCCGGGGATCAAAATCGCAGGTTTTAATCTTCGCCATTCCTATGCAGGTGGCAGATCGTCCGGGGGCCAGCCGGACTGATGGAGTTGCCGAACTAAGGCGGCAACTCGACGTTGCGGATGCAGACATCGCACTAATCAATAGGCAACTTGACGAATCGCAAGGTAAGTTTTTTCTCCGCAGTCACCTAGTAAGGGAGCTGAAGCCCATTTCTTATAATATTTGTGCTTGACGCAGATGGTGCTGCTGCTGTGGAGAGCCTTCGGGCCGAACTAGCTCAAGCCAAGGAGCAAGCCAGAAGGAGTAATGCGGCGGCCTTGAGGGCGGCCGAGGAGTTAGAAGCTGAAAGGGATGAGCACTGCCGAAGCAGGGAAGAGATGGCCGAAATGGCCGTGAAGTTAAAAGATGCTACCGACCGCACTGAGGCTCTTGAAAAAGAGCGCCTGTCGGAGCGAGAAGACCTGGGGAAGGCCACCGCCGAGGCCAAGGACGCCCGATCTGCAATGCGGGCTATAAGGGAGGAGCTGCACCAAGCCGGAGACATTGTGGCTGGCAAGCCCTTTCTGCTGCGCCGAAGGTTTACGGATCCCAAGTATGCCCAACTTGGCCAGCTGTGGGGTCCAGAGGATCCTTATATGGATTTAGCAGCAAGTGCGGCGGATGCCGTTGTGCACTTCCGGAGCTAGAAGGATCACAAGACGGAAGAGCTGTTTTGGTCTCAATTCCATAGTCCGGATCGTTCAATTCCGCTGACCAATCGGTTGGCCGAATGGGCTGAGCTAAATAGGTTGTTCGGGCTTGCCATGACGGATATCATGACTCATGTCTGGCTGGATAGGCCCAAGCCGAAGAGCTATTTTGGCTTATTGCAGCAATTTCTTGGGGCGGTGCCGCATATCAAGGAGATGAAGCGGTCGGCCTGCATAGAGCGTGCACGGATGGCACTTGCCCGTGTGAAGACACATTGGACGGAGATGGATGCCGCCGCTGTTGCGACCCAGGGTTCGGACGAGAGCCGGTTACCCGCCGAGCACTATTTTGGGGAAGTTCTGCGTGGTGCTCGTATAGTAGAGTCGCAGTGCTCGAAAAATGTCACGTTCAAATGAACGTTTTATTTTGTAAAACAATGTTTATGATATAAGCGCTTTTTGTACTTGTGCGTTCAAGTATTGAAATATCTCCTGTGCGGCCGTTTATGTATACGTATGTATAACCTGAAAGATGGCAGTCGTCGGCTTCAGCCCCCACGCACAAGGTGCGGGGGTATTCGCTAGCAAAAATAGCGCATTTTCACACTTAATCCGACGTCTCGGTCCTGTTAAGGAGGTGGTAGCGTAGCAAACGAGGCAACCGGACTATAATGCTTTATCACTTTCACTTAGCCATTGGAGTTCGAGGGTGGGGCTACGATATAGCCCCTGGGGGCACCGCGCTCTCTGAGTTCAGGGCGCGTATGTGCCTGACCGGGAAACGGTCCTTCGTCAAAGCGGAGGAATTCTAAACATTCTGGTGGTCGATCGAGTGGTTGACCAGTCTCTCGCTGTATCATGACAGTCAGTTTTCGGCTTTCTCTACTGAGGTGCTCGCCCAGCTGAACTAGGGCACAATCACAGTAGTTCTCCTGGTGCTGCGTTAGCCGATGATACGGAACGTAAGGCAGCAAAACACAGGAGCCGGGCAAACCCAACATTTGACCAAAGACATGATTCGGAGCTGATGCATATAAGGCCTAACTCGATACGCCGAACACTCCCTGAGGTGTTCGGTCTTTATAATAACGGGCGGAATAATGCCCTAAGCCCCTAGTGTCCAGGTACGGGCAAGTTGCTCTGACGCGGCCGATGCCAAAACGTCAGTCTCCTCTCTGGTTATCATGAAAAACCAGGGGATTATAGCAACAAGAGACAGTAAAAAAGGTTTACGCAGGGTCTTAATCTGAAAAGAATCCTTTCAACGGGTCCCTACTGCACGTCTGCGCCTGTGTCTCCGTTGTGCCGTTATCCTAGATGGGCATGCACGTTGTTCATCTGTAAAAAAGAGAGGAACTTAGTTTGAAAAGAAATTGTGCGAAAAGTGCATAAGAATTAAAATATTAATAAATTAACAAAGCTGAGCCTATATTAGCTCGTTGTTGCTTATATGCCCAGCCCATAGTGAAGGGGTGTGCGGCTGGGGAGCCCCTGGCTTATTTATGCCGGACTTGTCTAGCTGTGTCTGGGGTCTTTGAATGACCCTCTTAATGAAATGATGCCTCGTGGACCGGGCATTTTGAGTGTAAGAGACGCGTAATGTGGTATTGCGTTAAAGCGGACAAAAGCTTCACGTCCCAGAAGTGCTTGATAGCTACTTTTGAATGGGGCAACATGAAAGATTAGCTTTTCGCGTCGGAAGTTGTCCGGTGACCCGAACACAACTTCTAGTAATAAGGAGCCTGTGCACTTGGCGTAAGGGCCTGGCGTCACTCCTTTAAAGGAAGTGCGGCTACGTTGAATTTTAGTAAGGTCTATCCCCAACTTGCGGATTGTGTTCGGGTATAGCAGGTTTAAATCGCTGCCGCCGTCCATCAGGACTTGTGTGAATTGTAGTCCGTCGATTATAGGATCCAATATCAGAGCAGTCCATCCTGCATTTCGAATGCTTCTGGAATAATCCAGGTGGTCGAAAGTGATTGGTTTTGACATCCAACTTCGAGGTTCCGCTAGGGTGGACCGTGCGACACCTAACTTAACGGGTGCCGCATTATTTTCCGTGCTATCACATGAAGTGAGTTTACTGCTTTGACTTCATGTGGGAAAGCCTTTTGTTTTCTGGTGTTCTGCTGGTGAGGTTCGTCATCGCCCTCGCTTGGCGCATCGAGCCCCTTGTGTTCGGCATTGAGTCTGCCGGACTGTTTAAAAACCCAACAATCTCGGTGGGTGTGGTTCGCAGGCCTTCCGGAGGTACTGTGGATTTGACATATCCGATCCAAAATTTTGTTTAAGTTGCATAGCTCATCACTGTTGTCCTTAAGAGGCAGTGTTTTATTGTTTGGCCGCGAGCTTTTGAATCCGGAGTTGACCGTCGTATTTTTTGGGCTTTTTTCTTTATTCCGGCGCTGATCCTTTCTGCGCCGTGATTTTCCGTTTCCATCTCTGATCTCGGATGTACTCGGGTCGCTGGTGCTGCGTCTTGCTAGCTAGCTGTCCTCCCCCGCGCAAAAGCGGGTCATGAAGCTTGTCAGCGCGGCCATTGTCCTCGGCTTCCCTTGGCCGAGGTGTCTGGCGAGCCATTTGTCACGGACGTTGTGTTTAAAAGCTGCTAAGGCTTCCACATCCGGACAGTCGACTATTTGGTTCTTTTTGGTAAGGAACCTGTTCCATAATTTGCGCGCTGACTCTCCGGGCTGTTGAGTTATATGACTTAGATCATCTGCATCCGGAGGGCGGACATAAGTCCCTAAAAAATTTGCTCTAAACGCGTCCTCGAGCTCTTCCCAACTTCCAATAGTGTTTTCTGGGAGGCTTTTGAGCCAATGCCGAGCTGGCCCTTTGAGCTTGAGGGGTAGATATTTTATGGCGTGGAGATCATCTCCTCTAGCCATGTGTATGTGTAGTATGTAATCTTCTATCCAGACTCCAGGGTCTGTTATTCCGTCGTATGCCTCTATGTTTATGGGTTTGAATCCTTCTGGGAATTCATGATCCAGCACCTCATCGGTGAAACATAGTGGGTGTGAGGCGCCCCTGTATTTGGGTGTGCCGCTGTCTTTGAACACATGGCGTGTTGTGTTGCTTCCTGGGGCCCTCTTTTTTGGCCCGTAAATGGATCTGACTGGGCCATCTGGTCTCCCAGGGTGATGAGTCGGCTTGAGTGCGGCATCACTTGTCGCTTTTGGCCTGTTATCTGGCCGTCTATCCGGCCAGACGGCTTCTTTAATTTTTGACTGTGGTGGCTCTATCGCTTCCTCGTCAAATTCTGGCAGCAGCTTGCGCTTCGGGTAGCTCTTTGATTGATGGCCATTGCCATATTTGTCTGCGGTATTGAGTACTTTGCTCCACCTCATTCTGAGTATGCCTTCCGCTGTTTTGAGCTTCCGTTTTTCCTTCTTCAAGCTTCTTGCGGTGGCGATGAGTCTTTTGTGAAGGTTCTTATGCTCCGATGGTGTGTCCGGCGTTAGGTCGTCCGGACTGTTGATTTTGTCGGGAATGGATTGATTATCCGATTCATCTTGTTCGGACGGTTGCTTGGTTGCGTGTTTGTCGTCCACTGCTTTGCCCTGCCCTATTGCTGGGTCATTAGGAATGTTGTTTTTGTCGAGGCGGGGCTTGGGGCGGCGCTTGCATTGCCGTTTTGGTTGTTTATCGGCGGGATTATCCTTTGTCGCGCCCCGTTGTTCCTCATTATCGCTTCCTTTTGGGGTATCCACCATATATACGTCATGTGTTGGGGTGGTCTTCTAGTGCCTTGTAGGCGCTGGTTCTTGATCGTCTCCGGCATCGTCGTCCATACCATCGATGTCCTCGGAGTCGTAGTCTAGCATGTCGGTTAGATCGTCGACAGTGGCTACAAAGTGGGTGGTGGGTGGGGTTTGAATTTCTTCGTCGTCCACATCCCAACCATCCTGGCCATAGTCCGGCCAGGGCTCTCCGGATAGCGAGAGATGTTTTAGCGAATTTAGGATGTCGCCAAAGGGTGAGAACTGAAAGATGTCCGCGGCGGAGAACTCCATGATCGGCGCCCAATCGGATTCGATTGGCAGGGGAGCGGGAGGTTCAGAGTCCGGCAGGGAGTCCGGCACCTCGGAGTCACGAGCTTTATAAGGGACAAGGTCAGTGTTCGGCTCCATAGCCGTGGAAGTTGCAGCCCCCGAGGCGGTGTCCAGCCACCCGTCCCCGATCTGCGCAATCGGCTCTGGAATATGGGTCGGAGCGGATTCGTGTGTGGCCTCCAAGGTACTGTCCGGCGGCAGAGTTAGATCATGCCCATCGCGACAGTGCGGCACGCTCGGCTGCGGCTCGGATCCATCGAAGATCAAGTCTCCGCGGATATCCGCCGTGAAGTTTAGGCTTCCAAATCCGACCTGACGGCCAGGGGCGTAGCCTTTGATCTGCTCCAGATGGCCAAGTGAATTGGCCCGTAGTGCGAAGCCGCCGAATACGAAGATCTGTTCGGGGAGGAAAGTCTCACCCTGGACAGCGTTGTTGTTGATTGAAGAAGCCATCAAGCCTATCGGTGACGACACAGAGGAACTCTCAATGAAAGCACCAATGTCGGTGTCAAAACCGGTGGATCTCGGGTAGGGGGTCCCGAACTGTGCGTCTAGGCGGATGGTAACAGGAGACAAGGGACACGATGTTTTTACCCAGGTTCGGGCCCTCTCGATGGAGGTAAAACCCTACTCCTGCTTGATTGATATTGATGATATGGGGAGTACAAGAGTGGATCTACCACGAGATCAAGGAGGCTAAACCCTAGAATCTAGCCTATGGTATGATTGTTGTAATGGTTGTTGTGTCCTACGGACTAAAGCCCTACGGTTTATATAGACACCGGAGAGGGCTAGGGTTACACAGAGTCGGTTACAATGGTAGGAGATCTACATATCCGTATCGCCAAGCTTGCCTTCCACGCCAAGGAGAGTCCCATCCGGACACGGGACGAAGTCTTCAATCTTGTATCTTCATAATCTTGGAGTCCGGCAGACGATGATAGTCCGGCTGTCCGGACACCCCCTAGTCCAGGACTCCCTCAACAGGATAACACAAGATGAAGACAAACAGACTGAAGAAATTGAACTAAGGAAATTGAGAAAGTCTTCAGTCAAAGTCTTCAAGCACAGATACGAACAAACACTCAACACAGTAATGAGGAAATGAAAGGGTTGAGGAAATGGAACCAGTTAGTTGGTGAAGACAATGATTTGGTAGACCAGTTCCAACTGCTGTCTCAGTTGTACGTCTGGTTGGAGCGGCTGAGTATTTAAACTCGAGGACACGCAGTCCCGGACACCCAGTCACTGAGCCGTAACTCAGGACACCCAGTCCTCACCGTATTCTCCTTGAACTAAGGCCACGCAGGCCTCGTCCAATCACTCATGGTAAGTCTTCAGGCGACTTCCAAACCTTCACAGACTTGGTCACTCGGTGATCCACAATTCCTCTTGGATGCTCTAGACCTTGACGCCGAACCATCTGGAAGAAGCACAGTCTTCAAAGGTAACAAGCATCGGATCCATGCAGGATCAATTTCTTCAGTGATGCTCAATCACTTTGGGTTTGTAGGGGTTTGGTTTGGGTTTTCCTCACTTGATGATTTTCGCTCAAAGTCCTCGGAGGATGGGTTGCTCTCAAATAACAAGTGTCAAGTTCTCTCGGAGCAGCCAACCAACTAGTGGTTGTAGGGGGCGGCTATTTATAGCCTAGGGAGCAGCCCGACATGATAAGACATAAATGCCCTTCAATGATATGACCGTTAGGTGGATAAGATATTTTGGGTCAGCTGGCGCGCAGCACAGCAACGGTCGAAAATTTGACTCTCAAATTCCTCAGGGCTATCATGTTCCTCACTGTGTAGGCAATTAGCACTGGCGAATTCCTAACTCCTTAGTCAGAGCAAAGTCCTCAGTGACCAGAAGAACTGTGTCTCTGTCACTGAAGAATTTGACTGAACTGTATGAGATTTCCAATGGCTTCACTCGAAGGGATTGGTAGGTGTAGGATTTTGAGTTGAGCATCACATGGAAATTTTTCCTTAGTATTTCCTCGACCCCCTTTAACAGTACGGTGTTTCCTATGACTCAAGAAAGAGAAAATGAGACTACGAAAACAAAAGTCTTCAGGCTTCATGTTCCTCAAATGAATACCAAGTCTTCAAGGTCACACCAATTTCTTCACTTTCAAAGTCTTCAGAAAGTCTTCAGAATATCAAAGTCTTTAGTCGAAGAACTTCATTTTTAGGGGTCGACTTTCTCTGTAAATATCAAACTCCTCATAGACTTATAGACCTGTGTACACTTACAAACGCATTAGTCCCTTAACCTATAAGTCTTCAATACACCAAAATCACTAAGGGGCACTAGATGCACTTACACATTGAAAATAATACAGAATTTCTGGATAGCATAAAAGGATACTTGAGTAAGAATTTTTCAATGAAAGACCTTGGTGAAGCTACTTACATATTGGGCATCAAGATGTATAGAGATAGATCAAGACGCTTAATTGGACTTTCACAAAGCACATACCTTGATAATTTTTTTAATAAGTTCAAAATGTATCAGTCAAAGAAAGGGTTCTTGCCTGTGTTACAAGGTGTGAAGTTGAGTCAGACTCAATGCCCGATCACTGCAGAAGATAGAGAGAAAATGAAAGTCATTCCCTATGCATCAACCATAGGTTCTATCATGTATGCAATGCTGTGTACCAGACATGATGTGTTCCTTGCTATAAATATAGCAGGGAGGTACCAAAGTAACTAGGAGTGGAGCACAGGACAGCGGTCAAGAACATCTTGAAATACCTGAAAAGGACTAAGGATATGTTTCTCGTTTATGGAGGTGACAAAGAGCTTATCGTAAATGGTTACGTCGATGCAAGCTTTGACACTAATCTGGATGACTCTCAGTCGCAAACCGAATACGTATTTATATTGAATGGTGGAGCTGTCAGTTGGTGCAGTTCCAAGCAGAGCATCGTGGAGGGATCTACGTGTGAAGTGGAGTACTGTGATAGACTGGCTTATTAGGGATGATAGACTACTCATATCAATAAGGAATTCCTTGTTTTCTGGGAGCCCATTCGGACAAAACTCCAACATTAAGCGTGCTCAGCTTGGAGTAATTTCAGGATGGGTAACCAACCGGGAAGTTGCTCCCGGGTGCGCACGACTGAGGACAAAGTGCGCAGAAAAGACTAGTATTGATCTGTGAGGCCAGTCTAGATCCCGCCAGGAGTAAGGACCATCGGCGGGTGTGTTCGGGGAGTTACAAGTTGGTATCAGAGCCGACCCTCGCGGTTACACGGATGTTTGCGGACAGGTGCGCGGTCATGTTGTTCATGAAGTTTGTGACCCGTCGTTGCACACGGCATGGCACATATACCGGACTGGATGCACAAACGGATGTGCCAAGAGGGAACATTCCTGTGGCCCGACGAGGACGTCGGTTCCTCTGAGTGGGGGTGTATGCGATAGACTGGCTTATTAGGGATGATAGACTACTCATATCAATAAGGAATTCCTTCTTTTTTGGGAGCCCATTCGGACAAAACTCCAACGTTAAGTGTGGTCAGCTTGGAGTAATTTCAGGATGGGTGACCGACCGGGAAGTTGCTCCCGGGTGCGCACGAGTGAGGACAAAGTGCGCAGAAAAGACTAGTATTGATCTGTGAGGCCAGTCTAGATCCCGCTAGGAATAACGACCACCGGCGGGTGTGTCCAGGGCGTTACAAGTACATAGCTGCTTCGAAAGCACCAAATGAAGGAGTCTGGATGAAGGAGTTCATATCCGATCTAGGTGTAATACCTAGTGCATCGGGTCCAATGAAAATCTTTTGTGAAAATACTAGAGCAATTGCCTTGGCAAAGGAATCCGGATTTCACAAGAGAACCAAACACATCAAGAGACGCTTCAATTCCATCCGCCATCAAGTCGGGGAGGGAGACATACAGATTTGCCAGATACATACGGATCTGAATATTGCAGACCCATTAACTAAGCCTCTTCGACAAGCAAAACATGATTAGCACCAAGACTCCATGGGTGTTAGAATCATTACTTTGTAATCTAGATTATTGACTCTAGTGCAAGTGGGAGACTGAAGGAAATATGCCCTAGAGGCAATAATAAAGTTGTTATTTATATTTCCTTATATCATGATAAATGTTTACTATTCATGCTAGAATTGTATTAACCGGAAACTTAGTACATGTGTGAATACATATACAATACATAGTGTCCCTAGTATGCCTCTACTTGACTAGCTCGTTAATCAAAGATGGTTATGTTTCCTAACCTTAGACATGTGTTATCATTTGATGAATGGGATCACATCATTAGAGAATGATGTGATGGACAGGACCCATCCAATAGCTTAGCATTATGATCGTTACAGTTTTATTGTTACTGCTTTCTTCATGACTTATACTTGTTCCTCTGACTATGAGATTATGCAACTCCCAAATACCAGAGGAATACCTTGTGTGCTATCAAATGTCACAATGTAACTGGTGATTATAAAGATGCTCTACTGGTGTCTTTGAAGGTGTTTGTTGGGTTGGAATAGATCAAGATTAGGATTTGTCACTCTGTGTATCAGAGAGGTATCTCTGGGACCTCTCGATAATGCTCATCACTATAAGCCTTGCAAGCAATGTGACTAATGAGTTAGATACGGGATGAAGCATTACGGAACGAGTAAGGAGACTTGCCGGTAATGAGATTGAACTAGGTATGATGATACCGATGATCGAATCTCGGGCAAGTAACATACCAATGACAAAGGGAACAACGTATGTTGTTGTGCGGTTTGATAGATAAAGATCTTCATAGAATATGTAGGAGCCAATATGAGCATCCAGGTTCCGCTATTGGTTATTGATCGGAGATGTGTCTCGATCATGTCTCTCAAACCCGTATGGTTCGCACGATTAACGTTCGATGACGATTTGTATTATGAGTTATGTGTTTTTTATGACCGAAGTTTGTTCGGAGTCCCGGATGAGATCACGGACATGACGAGGAGTCTTTAAATGGTCGAGACATAAAGATTGATTTATTGTTCGAAGGTATTCGGACACCGGAATGGTTTCGGGATGTTTCGGATATTGATCGGGGAACCAAGGGGTTACCGGAACCCCCCGGGGAAGTTATGGGCCTTAATGGGCCATAAGGGAGTAGGAGAGGGCAGCCCGCAGGGTGGTGCGTGCCCCCCAAGGGAGTCCAAATTGGATAAGGGGGAGGGGGTGCGCCCCCCTCTTTCCCTCTCCCTCTCCCTCTCCTTCCCTCTTTCCCCTTCTTGGAATAGGAAAGGGAGACCAACTAGGATTGGGAATCCTAGTTGGACTCCCCCTTGGCGCGCCCCCTCTAGGCCGCCGGCCTCCTCCCTCTCCTCCTTTATATACGTGGCCAGGGGGCACCCCAAAGACACACCAAGATTTATCTTAGCCATGTGCGGTGCCCCCTTCCATAGTGTACGCCTCCGGTCATAGCGTCGTAGTGCTTAGGCGAAGCCCTACGCAGATCACGTCATCAACACCGTCGCTATGCATGCCGTCATGCTGACGGAACTCTCCCTCGACACTCTTCTGGATCAAGAGTTTGAGGGACGTCATCGAGCTGAACGTGTGCTAAACACGAAGGTGCCGTATGTTCAGTACTTGGATCGGTTGGATCATGAAGACGTTCGACTACATCAACCGCGTTAACTAACGGTTCCGCTTTCGGTCTACGAGGGTACGTGGACACACTCTCCACCTCTCATTGCTATGCATCTCCTAGATAGATCTTGTGTGATCGTAGATTTTTTTTAAAAAAAAATTGCATGCTACATTCCCCAACAGTTGGGTCCTAAGAGGTTAGTCACAATAGGCTTGGCATCCCATTCTTTTCTTGACACCACTTTGAGTACCAACAAACTTGGCAAACACATTGCCAACCTTATCCTTCCCAAGAGAATACATATTATCAATAAAGATTGGGTTGGATAAGTTACCACTACTGCATGAAGAAGCGACGTGACCTTTCTCACGACATAAGTAGAAACGTCTACTCTTCATTTTCTTCTCACTTGATTTCTCAACAAGAGAAGCATTAACTTGAGTCTTCTTGGGAAGTGGCCTTTCTTCAACTTGAGGTGGAGCATGAGATTGAACTTGTGGCCTCTTTCCTTGTTGCTTGTTGCTAATGGACTTCTTCTTCAATGGGCAAGATCTAACATGATGCCCTTCAATTTTGCAATTGAAGCAAATAATCTTGGCTGAATTCTTGAGTTGTTCTTGGCCCTTCTTCTTGTTTCTCTTGGACTTCTTCTTTTTGGAGTTGAATCCAAGTCCACTTTTGTCATTGGGGTATTTTGGCCAAATAAACTTGGCCAAATAATTATTGCAATGAACACCACTACTCACCATATCATTACCTTGTGGCAAACCACATGTAGGTGAAGTAGAATAAGTTGATAATACAATACAACCGGAGGTGGAGGGAGGACAATCATCCCCACAAAACTTGGACATGCCATATTTATCTTGAAGCTTTGTCAACAACTCATGAACATCCCGGAATGACATGAGTTGAAAAATAACTACATTGCTCAAAGCATCGAAAAGTACATTCGAAGCTTGATCATTGAGATAAGAGTTTTTCACATCCTCTAAATATAATCTCTGTGGATCCTTTGGAGGAGAAAAACCCATATCTACAATTCGCTCTAAATTTGGGTCCATGACCCTAAAGAGATTAAGTATGCGAATTACCCAAACATCAAAATTTGTGCCATTGAAACTAAGAGTGTCAGAGAATCCTAAACCCCTAGTCGACATCCTTACTCTCTAGGTGGTTAAGCCTTATAACGAGAGATGTGGCTCTGATACCAATTGAAAGATCAAGGATGTCGCCTAGAGGGGGGTGAATAGGCACTTTAAAATAATTATGGTTTAGGCTTGAACAAATGCAGAATAAACTTAGCGGTTAATTTGTCAAGCACAAAACCTACAACAACTAGGTTCACCTATGTGCACCAACAACTTATGCTAAGCAAGATAAACAACTAAGTGATAGCAAGAGATATGACAAGAAACAATATAGCTATCACAAAGTAACGTGCATAAGTAAAGGGCTCGGGTAAGAGATAACCGAGGTACATGGAGACGACGATGTATCCCAAAGTTCACACCCTTGAGGATGCTAATCTCCGTTTGGAGCAGTGTGGAGGCACAATGCTCCCCAAGAAGCCACTAGGGCCACCGTGATCTCCTCACACCCTCGCACAATGCAAGATGTCACGATTTCACTAACGGACCATTCAGGACGGTCACCAAACCTGTACAAATGGCAACCCTTGGGGGCGGTAACCGGTACCTGTCAAATTGCTCGGGGAGATCTTTATAACCTAATTGGAGATCCCGATGCTTGCCTAGAGCTTTCCACCACAATGATTGAGTTCTGAACACCACCAAACATCTAGGGCGCCCAAGCACCCAAGAGGAACAAGCTCAAGGGTACCAAGCACCCAAGAGTAATAAGTTTCTCAACTTGTAACTTCCACATATCACCGTGGAGAACTCAAACCGATACACCAAATGCAATGGCAAGGGCACACAGAGTGCCCAAGTACTTCTCTCCCAAATCCCACCAAAGCAACTAATGCTAGGGAAGAAAATGAGAGGAAGAACAAGAAGGAGAACACCAAGAACTCCAAGATCTAGATCCAAGTGGTTCCCCTCACATAGAGGAGAAAGTGATTGGTGGAAAGGTGGATCTAGATCTCCTCTCTCTTCCCCCCCCCCCCCAAAAAAAACTAGCAAGAATCCATGGAGGGTTTGAGAGATAGCAAGCTCGAAGAAGATCAACATGGGGGAAGAACACGAGCTCAAAGGATAAGGCTCATTGGGGAAGAATACCCCATTTATAGGTGGGGAAAAATCCAACCGTTATGCTCACAGCCCGAACAGAGCGGTACTATTGCTAGGGCGGTGGAAGCCCTTTGTAAAACAATAGCGAGGAGGTAAAAGGCCGGTAGAACCGCTGGAGCAGTACTACCACTCGTCCTCACGGTACTACCGCTATGGGTAGAGGTACTACCGCTAAGGGTAGTTGTACTAATACTGCTTGCGAGCGGTACTAAAAAAATACATCCGTGCCTACCACCGCTGGACTTAAGACGAGTTTTTGGTCCGGAGCGGAAGTAGCCATGGAAGTAGCCATGGTAGTACTGCTCTGGAGCAGTAGTAAAAAATTACATCCGCTCCAAGCGGTAGTACCGCTTGATATGACTCCAATGTATCTATAATTTATGAAGTATTCATGCCATGTTTACAATAGTTTTATATGATTTTGGTATGATTTGATTAGAACTAACCCGGTCTGACGCTGTTTTTAGCAGAACTACCGTGGTGTTGTTTTTTGTGCAGAAATAAAAGTTCTCGGAATGCGCTGAAAATCAACAGAGATTTTTTCTGGAAAATATAAAAAATACCGGAACAAAAAGTTATCGGAGAGCAGTCCCATGGGGCCCACGAGGGTGGGGGGTGCGCCCACCCCCCTGGGACGCGCCCCTGTGCCTCGTGGACTCCTCGTGGGTCCCCCTAACTTATTCTCGACGCCAAACCCTCCTATAAGTACCCAAACTTCCAGAAACAAACCTAGATCGGAAGTTTCGCCGCCGAAAGCCTCTGTAGCCACGAGAAATCAATCTAGGCCCTCTCTGGCACCCTGCCGGAGGGGGCCATCATCATCGGAGGCCATGGGGAAGGATCTCGGAGGGGCCATCATCGTCATGAAGGCCAAGGACCAGAGGGGGAACCTCTCCCCATCCAGGGGGAGGCCATGGAGGAGGAAGCACAAGGGGGAGAACCTCTCCTCCTCTCTTTCGGTGGTGCCGGAGTGCCATCGGGAGGGGAATCATCGCCGTGGTGATCGTCTTCATCAACATCACCATCCTCATCTCTTTTACACGGTCCACTCTCCTGCACCCCGCTGTAATCCCTACTTGAACATGTTGCTTTATGCCACATATTATGATCTAATGATGTGTTGCCATCCTATGATGTTTTGAGTAGATATCCTTTGTCTTTGGGTTGATTGATGATCTAGATTGGTATGAGTTGTATGTTTTATTTTGGTGCTGTCCTATTGTGCCCTCCGTGTCGCGCAAGCGTGAGGAATTCCCGCTGTAGGGTGTTGCAATACGTTCATGATTCGCTTATAGTGGATTTCTTGAGTGACAGAAGCATAAACCCGAGTAAGGGGGTTGTTGCGTATGGGATAAAGGGGACTTGATACTTTAATGCTATGGTTGGGTTTTACCTTAATGATCTTTAGTAGTTGCGGATGCTTGCTAGAGTTCCAATCATAAGTGCATATGATCCAAGAAGAGAAAGTATATTAGCTTATGCCTCTCCCTCATATGAAATTGCAATGACGACTACCGGTCTTGTTAACAATTGCCTAGGATAATTCCGCACACCGACCCATCATTATTCCACACTCGCTATTTATAATATTTAGTAATACATTCTAACTTTATGATAACAACTCCTACTTTTATATTGTAGCTCTCCGATATCATGCAAATTTATCCTATTCATACCCAAACGTAGTTTTATTTCTCGTTTCTAGTTGGAAGCAAACATTCGGTGTACATAGAGTCATATCAGTGGCAGATAGGACTTGAGAGAATATTGATCTTACCTTTAGCTACTTGTGGGTTCGACACTCCATACTTATCACTTCCACCTTTGGGAATTTCTATGATGATTCACTGCACTTGGGGATTATCACCGCTCCCAAGAGCGGTAGTAAAAAATTACATCCCCTCCAAGCGGTAGTACCGCTCCCATGAGCGGTAGTACCGCTCCAGCCTTTTTAAGGACACCAAAAGTGACACAACTTCTGCAAACGGACTCCGAATTAAATGAAACCAAGTTTGTTGGAAAGCTAGCGACAAGGGCTAACACAATCTTGATAGAAATAACAATAAGAAATAAATTAGAAAAGGCCCATGAGAAAATGGTGAGAACCCTTCCTCTAATAAGACCGGTAAAACCTCCAACACCGAAAACGCAATAGAAGAAGCATGTGAACTCCATTTTCGAGGAACTTGAGCTTGTCAACAAGATGACCATAAGCTCAAAATCTCACAAGGAGAAAACCAAAAAATAACCAAGAAAGATGATGCAAGCATGCAATGGTTTGAGCTCTCTACGAATGATACGATCAAGCTACTCACTTGAGAGCCCCCCTTGATAGTACGGCAATCGATCCTATAACCCGGTCTCCAAACTATCACAACGAGACCGGGAAAAGAGAAAACTTATCAAGGGCAAACCTTTGCCTTGCACGGAGTCCACTTGAGCTAGATGGTGACGATCTTGACTCCCTCAAGTTGGACCACCTTTCGTGATTGCGTTGGCTCGATGAAGGCTAGTTGATTGCTCCCCCATACTCCACTATGGGTGAGTCACTCTTCGGCAGACCTTCACATGTCCATTGTTACCACAATGGATGACAAGCTATAAGCATGATTTCTTCGTGATGCTCCACTTGAGCTTGCACAACACAACCTTGATTTGATGTCATCCTCCATGGGTTGTATGTGATCTTCCCCTTGACGCAAGCCCATGGAAGCAAACCTAACCCCACATAGAACTCTCACAAAGACCATGGGTTAGTACAAAAAGCGCAGTGGACAATGCTTACCAAACCCTGAGATCACTTGATCCCATTCGGTGTATCTTCTACGCTTTGTGTGAAATCTTCTCTCTTCATAAAGATGATGTCTTGAAGATACACATGAATGTTCACACAATCTTCTCTTATTCTTCAAGACATGCTAGCAATAAGCTCAATACTCACATGACCAATATTTGGATAATTCCTTAATAGCACCTTGGTCAACTCATAAACTCCTTGAAACCAACACATGGACTTCAAGAAATGCCTATGGACAAATCCTTCAAATATAACTCAATGCAACCATTAGTCCATAGAAAATTTCATCAATTACCAAAACCACACATGGGGGCACCACATGTCCTTTCAATCTCCCCCATTTTGGTAATTGATGACAACCACTTTCAAGAGAGTTTATATAAGGTATTATGCATCACCATGCAATGCAACAACCAATAATGCATGGGTATGAGATGCAAATGTTTAGGAACAAAACCAAAGTAAGAAGAAATAACTCTCTAATCTTCTCCACAAAACTCTCTGAAACTTCTCCCCCATTGGCATCGATTGCCAAAATGGGCGAAAAGATTAAAAGGCCAATATAAATTGTGGTCCTCCATAAATTGTGTATTTCTCAACAAGAGAGTGGAATGCAATACACAAATCCAAATGTAAATACTTGGAGGAAGACAAACTGTATTGAGGCCCAAACATTGCAAAATAATGATATGCCACAAAGACATAACAAAGAGAGAAACAAGCAATCAAGCAATCGAAAGATACTAATTGAAGCAAGCTATCAAAAGATACCAATTGAACCAACTAGACCAATGATCCTATGTGGCACATGAATAAAAGATATTATGATATGAGCAAAGGAGTGTTCTAGAGAAACTAGAGAAGATCCCCATGATTTGTGCACAATTTAGTTTTGTAATTGGATACAACAAGCACAAAATAGGATCGTCACTCCCCCAAGATCAATAGAACCTCATGACAAGTGCAAGAGAGCAACAAAGTGTTCTAAAGACACTAGTGAAGCTCCCCATGATTTGTGCACTCCTTAGAATATTTGCATTAGGATACTAAGTTCACAAAAAAGGATCATCACTCCACGAAAATCAATAGAAACTCACAGCAAGTGCAAGTGAACATGTAGGTAACAAATCCTAGCACTTGCAACAAACAAATGGTTGAGCAACTTATAAAAGAGGCAACTTAAGAGTAGGCTCAACCAAAATGATGTGTGTGAGTCATGGTAAAACACTTGAGAAGACTAATGTAAATGTGAGCATTAAGCATCAACATAGTCTTGAATAGTGGAGATACAAGGTGCATAAAATGTCCTTCCCACACACACCAAGTGAAAGAACATGCGGTGCCCCCATGTTTGGTTTTGATAATTGATGACAATCTCTATGGACTAATGGTTGTCTTGTGTTATATTTGAAGGATTCGTGCATAGGCTTTTCTTGAAGTCCATGTGTTGGTTTCAAGGAGTTTATGAGTTGACCAAGCTGCTAATAAGGAATTATCCAAAGATTGGTCATGTGAGTGTTGAGCTTATTGCAATCATGTCTTGAGGAAGAAGGTTGTGTGATCATTCATGTTTACCTTCAAGAGATCATCCAAATGAAGAGAGTTGCAAAGATTCAAGGTTGATCAAGACTAAGTCAAGAGTGAATCAAGTTGATCAACTCACAAAGCGTAGAAGATGTACCGAGAGGGATCAATTGATCCCATGGTATGGTAAGCATTGTCCATTGCACTTTGTGTACTAACCCATGGTCTATGTGAGAGTTATATGTGGGGTTAGGTACGTGTCCATGGGCTTGCGTCAAGAGGAAGATATCATACAACCCATGGAAAGGATGACATCAAGTGGTGATCGTCATCAAGATTGCCATGTGCAAGTTCAAGTGGAGCATCACGAAGAGATCAAGTGCTTGAATCTTGCCATCCATTGTGGTGTCAATGGACTTGTGAAGATGTGCCAAAGAGTGGCTCACCCATAGTGGACTATGAGGGAGCAATCATCTAGTCCTCATCGAGCCAACGCAATCAAGAAAGGTGGTCCAACTTGAGGGAGTCAAGATCGTCATCATCTAGCTCAAGTGGACCATGTTCAAGGCAAAAGTTTTGCCCTTGATAGGTTTTCTATTTTACCGGTCTCGTGGTGGTAGTTGGGAGACCGGGTTATAGGATCATTTGCCGTACTATCAAGGGGGGCTCTCAAGTTGGTAGCTTGATCGTATCATTAGTAGAGAGCTCAAACCATTGCATCCTTGCATCATGTTTATTGGTTCTTGTTTGGTTCTCTTTGTGAGTCTTAGAGCTTATGGTCATCTTGATGACAAGCTTTAGTTCATCGAAAACGGAGTTCGCATGAGTCTTCTATGATGTTTTCGGTGTTGGAGGTTTTACCAGTCTTATCCGAGGAAGGGTTCTCACCTTTTTCTTATGGGCCTTTTATATTTTGCTTCTTATTGATATTTCTTTCAAGATTGTGTTAGCCCTTGTCTCTAGCTTTCCAACAAACTTGGTTTCATCAAATTCGGAGTCCGTTTGCAAAAGTTGTGGCAGTGTTGGTGTTCTGAAAAGGCTGCAGCGGTACTACCACGAATTGGAGCGGATGTAATTTTTTTACTACCGCTCCAGAGCGGTAGTACCGCGGCTCCTACAGCGGTAGTACCGCTCCAGACCAAAAAACTCGTCCCAAGTCCTGCGGAGGTAGGTACGGAAGTATTTTTTGTACCCCTCGCAAGCAGTAGTACCATGATCCCTAGAGGTAGTACCATGAGGACGAGCGGTAGTACCGCTTTGGTGCGGGCTGTGAGCATAACGGTTGGATTTTCCCCCACCTATAAAAGGGGGTCTTCTTCCCCATTGAACCTTATCCTTTGAGCCCGTGTTCTTCCCCCATTGTTGACCTTCTTCGAGCTTGCTAACTCTCAATCCCTCCATGGATTCTTGCTAGTTTTTGAGGGAAAAGAGAGAGGAGATCTAGATCCACATTTCCACCAATCACTTTCTCCTCTATGTGAGGGGAACCCATTGGATCTAGATATTGGAGTTCTTGGTGTTCTCCTTCTTGTTCTTCCTCTCATCTTCCTCCCTAGCATTAGTTGCTTTGGTGGGATTTGAGAGAGAAGGATTTGGGCACTCCGTGTGCCCTTGCCATTGCATTTGGGGCATCGGTTTGTGTTCTCCACGAGATATGTGGAAGTTACAAGTTGAGAAGCTTATTACTCTTGGGTGCTTGGTACCCTTGAGCTTGTTACTCTTGGGTGTTTGGATAGCCTAGCGCTTGTTCCTCTTGGGTGCCTTGGCGCCCTAGACGGTTGGTGGTGTTTGGAGCTCAATCATTGTGGTGTAAAGCTCCGGGCAAGCGTCGGGGTCTCCAATTAGGTTGTGGGGATCGCCCCGAGCAATTTGACAGGTACAGGTGACCATCCCCAAGGGTGGCCAAAGTGTACGAGTTCGGTGACCACCCCCAAGGGTCGCCATTTGTACGGGTTCGGTGACCGCCCTCAAGGGTCCCTTAGTGGAATCACGGCATCTTGCATTGTGCGAGGGCGTGAGGAGATTACGGTGGCCCTATTGGCTTCTTGGGGCGCATTGTGCCTCCACACCGCTCCAAACGGAGATTAGCATCCGCAAGGGTGTGAACTCCGGGATACATTGTCGTCTCTGCATGCCTCGGTTATCTCTTACCCGAGCCCTTTACTTATGCACTTTACTTTGTGATAGCCATATTGTTCTTTGTCATATATATTGCTATCACATAGTTGCTTATCTTGCTTAGCATAAGTTGTTGGTGCACATAGGTGAGCGTAGTTGTTGTAGGTTTTGTGCTTGACAAATTAACCGCTAGGTTTATTCCTCATTTGTTCAAGCCTCTAACCGTAATTATTTTAAAACGCCTATTCACCCCCCCTCTAGGCGACATCCACGATCTTTCAATTGGTATCAGAGCCTCTTCTCTCTTTGTTGGGCTTAACCGCCTAGAGAGTAAAGATTACGACTAGGGGATTAGGATTCTCTGACACTCTTAGTTTCGATGGCACAAATTTTGATGTTTGGGTAAGTCGCATGCTTAATCTCTTTAGGGTCATGGACCCAAATTTAGAGCGAATTGTAGATATGGGTTTTTCTCCTCCAAAGGATCCCCAAAGCTTATCTTTAGAGGATGAGAAAAACTCTTATCTCAATGCTCAAGCTTCTAATGTGCTTTTCGATGCTTTGAGCAATGTAGTTATATTTGAACTCATGCCGTTCCGGGATGCTCATGAGTTGTGGACAAAGCTTCAAGATAAATATGGTGTGTCCAAGATTTGTAAGGATAATCGTTCTCCCTCCACCTCCGACCGTGTTGTGTTCTCAACTTCTTCTACTTCACCTACATGTGGTTTTCCACAAGGTAATGACATGGTGAGTAGTGGTGTTCATTGCAATGATGATAGTGGGCTTATTGTTGATAATCCTTCATCACTTTCTTATTGCAATGCTTCATCTTTGGACTTTAGCACTTCGAGCACTCCAAATGTTTCACATGATTGTGTTGATAGTCCTTGCATATCATGTAGAAATTGCTTGATTAAATCTCATGATGATATGCTTGCTATGTCTTGTTGCCATGATAAAAATGCATCTATTTCCTCGAATTGTTGTGCTAACAATGTAGAGGAAACCCAACACTCCATGGAACAATATGTGGTGTTTAATGGTGCCCCAAGGGATCCTACATCATCATCTATAGCTTTTTTCCTTATGGCTAAGGCGTCAAAGGTATCTCCTACTTTGAACCCCAATATGTCTCTTGATGATGATGTTGATGCTAATGATGATGATGATGATAATGAAGAGAATGGTAATGTTGCCTCCTTAAAAACTAAGGGGGAAATGATTTTTAAATCTCTTCATAAAAAATAAAATTGCTCGTTCCAACTTCATGGAAATAATGTCCATTTCCATTGAAGGCAAGAAATACATTGAGGAGTTGGAAACTCATCTAGAGGAGCATGAGGTCACCATTGAGAAAATGGAAGCTCATGAGCGTGATTACGCAAATGAGATAGTGGAGCTATCTCAAGCTCTTGAACATAAACAAACCACCTCCGAATCTCTTGAGGAGACTTTTGCTCTAGAATTATCTAGAGTGAGGGAATCTCATGATAGAAATCTTGAGGTGGCCAATGATTTCAAAACAAAAAATGCTAAGCTTGAAGTTGCTCATGCTAGACTCCTTGAGGATTTTGAGCACCTCGAAAATGGCTCAAGGGTCATCAAGGGTGAGCTCATCAAACTCATCGAGTCTCATGCTCAACTTGAAGCTTCTTATTTAAAAGAGCTTGCCAAGTTTCCCCCTCCTATTGTTGTTAATGATGATGCTTGTGCTACTAACTCCATTACTTGTGAAGCATCCATTTTGAAGGAGAATGTTAAGCTACAGGCTCAACTTGAATTGCTATCTAGCAATTATGGGAAATTGGAAGAAAGCCATGAAAAGCTCTCAAGCTCTCATGATGATCTTCTAGTATCCCATAATTTGCTAAAGATAGCTCATGAGGCCATGATTGCTAAGGTAACATCTAGTGAGCCTCATGTGGATACTAGCACCACTTCTAGTCAAAATACTATATTGCCATGTGCTGGTCCTTGTAATTCATCTCCTCACAATGTTGGTACATCTTGTGATGAATTGCTTTCCTTTCCTTGTTGCTCTAACGATGAAGCTTATACTTCCTCTAGTACTTGTGTTGAGACTAACCATGTAGAGGAAATCAAAGAGCTCAAGGCCCAAGTCACTTCTTTGAAGAAAGACTTGGAAAAGGGTCATGAAGGGAAATCCACACTCAACAATATCTTGAGTGTGCAAAAATCCCCCAATGACAAAGGTGGACTTGGATTCAACTCCAATAAGAAGAAGTCCAAGATGCAACAAGAAGAAGGGCCAAAAACAAGTCAAGAATTCGGCCAAGATTATTTGCCTCAAGTGCAAAACGGAAGGGCATCATGTTAGATCTTGCCCATTGAAGAAGAAGGCCATTAGTGACAAGCAACAAGGGAAGAGGCCACAAGTTCAATCTCATGCTCAACCTCAAGTTGAAGAAAGGCCACTTCCCAAGAAGACTCAAGCTAATGCTTCTCTTGTTGAGAAATCAAGTGAGAAGAAAATGAAGAGTAGACGTTGCTACTTATGTCGTGAGAAAGGTCACGTCGCTTCTTCATGCACTAGTGGTAACTTATCCAACCCAATTATTATTGATAATATCTATTCTCTTGGGAAGGATAAGGCTGGCAATGTGTTTGCCAAGTTTGTTGGTACTCAAAGTGGTGTCAAGCAAAGAATCATTTGGGTAGCCAAGCCTATTGTGACTAATCTCTTAGGACCCAACTTGGTTGGGGACCAACAAGCTCAAACTTGATCAATAGGTGTTTTTGGAGGCATTGGAGACTTGGCTACATTATGAAGAATTAAGGGGTCTTCATCATTCGTATTTTCTCAATCCAAGTCATTAGGACTCTCAAGTTATGTTATATCCAATGTTCTTCCTTGCAGTAACTCGTACTTAAATTGTTTACATTGAAAGTTACTTGCCCCTCTGCATGTTTTGGTTTTGTTCCTTGCATGTGTTTGTATATGTTGTGCTTCCAATTGCTTATCTTGAGTAATCAAGTATGTGTGTGTTGGTTTGCACATCATGTACATGTGTGTCATACGTTGAGCCTTTATGCATCTTGTTTGTATCTTAGTTGGCTCTTGTGAGAGATTAATGGAATATCCCACTATGGGGGAGTGATGTGTTTTGTACACCTCACAATCCTATAAATGTGTGTACATGAGGAATACCATCTAGTATTGATATTACGAGATTATCTAGTCGCTATGTGGTATGTCTTCTCATGAGAAATTCAAATTCTAAATTGTCCATTAATTATCTCTTGTTGGATTGTTTTTTGCCTCTTGTTTATCTTTAATTGGTATCACATTATGGGGGAGTAATATGCTATGTGTATATTACTAGCCTAGAAAATGTGTACATTTGAGATATTGTCACCTAGAATTGATATTGTAAATTATCTTGTTCCTAGGTGGCATGTTAGCTCTACAAGTTGCAATTTGCTTGTGTTTGGTGTGAAGATGATGTCGGATATCCTTGCTATCTACCACCGGGAATTATTTCCAAATACTTCTTGTCTTTTGACAATTGGTACTCACTTATGTGTGGTAGAAATTATTGATCATCTTCACGTTGGTGTTTGCTCTTTTTTTGCCTTATCTCTTGCCAAGTTTGCGTCAACTCCCATTGCCTTTTGTGCCACTTGAGGATCTTGTTGTTTTCTTGATCTTGTCTAGTGTTTTCCTTGATATAGTGAACGTGGTGATCCTACCTTGTGCATTTTGTATTCAAATGCAAATTCTCTATAATTCACAGCTCGTGGGGGAGCTATCCTTTTTTCTATAAAACACTAAACTTGTAATCCATTTTAAGTGTGTGTTGGTGGACGGTAAGCCGTTTATTTTTGGTACTTGTGCCATCATGAAACTTTGTAGAGAGCTTGGTTTGTTTGGAACCATCCTCTCTTTTGGGAGTTTGATATCATTTTGTGGGTTCCAATGGATACCTCATTCCTTGATGTATCTTTAATGATATCTTCCAAGTGATGATTTCTCCATTTGGTATCCTTTTTCACTTGGCTTTTCCTTGTATTTTGGTATCGGTTCTTGAAAGTCTTGAGCATGCATATTAATTTCATGTAGTTTCCTTGGCATGCTTTCTCTCTTTGACCCAATATATAGGGGAAACTCCACCAAGTCTCAAATTGATGAGATGTGCATGAATTTCATTTCCATATCTATATGCACATATTTATGTGGAGTTTGTCATATGTATTGTTGGTGTTTCTAACTCTTTGGTCCCAATGAGTTTGGGTACCATTTTGTTTGTGTTGTTGTTATAGGGAAAATTTGGAGATGCATTCGATGCTCGGCTCACTCACAAGGAAGGTGTTGTCACCATGTGCATATTGGAGTCAAGCTAGGATGATCAATGAACTACTATCTACCTTCAATTGGTATCTACTACATCCTTCCAATGATATCTCGGTAACAAGTATCTATTCATGCTTTCCTCTCTTGCATTCAACCTTGTGTAGGTTGCATCTTGGCATGATATTCATTTCATATCTTGTGATACTTGTTTCCTTTCTCAAAGCATCCCAATGATGATCTCTTGTTGCTAGTTGTGATGTCTTTGATGGATGTGTGATTGGACTTCATTTATATACAATAAGACCATATCTAGCCAAGTGTTATGCTTTCAAGCAAATATCTTATTGGTATATTTATGACTTCCTTGTGGATATCTTGTTCCTTCGTGTTGTAACTATTTCGGGTGTACATCCTTCTTTGTAGATATTGATTTCGTCTACCTAGAACCTTATACACTTGAGAGAAATTACATCTCTAGTTGATATCCTTCCTTTCACGTCCACCTTGTCTTTCTTATGTTATTTCTTTGGTGGCTCTGTGAAAGCTTTTGCCTTGAGTGCGTGTCCTCTATCGTTGCATCTTGATGCACTCTTGCGTGGTGAAGATTATTTTCCTCTTGCTTATCTTTATGAGGCTTTCCATCTTAATTGGTATCCCTCGTCTTGATGAGCCTCTCATCGTCTATCTTCACCATGGGTTGTCACAAGCATAGGTTATCTATTTGCTTATTAGTAAGCTTGTGAACCCATTTGCCAGTTGTGTGTGGGAATGATAGGCCTTGCACCGTGTGCCTCATTCTTTCAAGACTATGTTGATGCTTAATGCTCATCCTAATTTTAGTCTTCTCAAGTGCTTCGCCATGACTCACACACATCATTTTGGTTGAGCCTATTCTTAAGTTGCCTCTTTTACATGTTGCTCAACCATGTGCTTGTTGCAAGCGCTAGGCTTTGTTTCCTATATGCTCACTTGCACTGGATGTGAGTTTCTATTGATTTTGGGGGAGCTATGATCCTATCTTGTGCACTTTGTATCCAATACAAATATTCTTATTTGTGCACAAATCATGGGGAGCTTCTCCTAGTTTCTTTAGAACACTCCTCTGCTCATATCATAATATCATTTATTCTTGTGGCTCATAGGATCCTTGGTCTAGTTGGTTCAGTTGATATCCTTTGATTGCTTGCTTCAATTGGTATATTTTGACTGCTTCATTGCTTGTGTCTCTCTTTGTTATGTCTTTGTGGCATATCATTCTTTAGCAATCTTTGTGCCTCAATATAGTTTGTGTTCCTCCAAGTATTTACCTTTGGGTATGTGTATTGCATTCCACTCTCTTTTTGAGAAATACACATTTTATGGAGGACCACAATTTATATTGGCCTTCTTAGATTTTTGCCAATTTTGGCAATCGATGCCAATGGGGGAGAAGTTTCAGAGAGTTTTGTGGAGAAGTTTAGAGAGTTATCTCATCTTGCTTTGGTTTTGTTCCTTAGCATTTGCATCTCATTCGCATGCACTTGGTTGTTGCATTGCATGGTGATGCATAATTCCTTATATAAACTCTCTTGAAAGTGATTGTCATCAATTACCAAAATGGGGGAGATTGAAAGAACATGCGGTGCCCCCATGTTTGGTTTTCGTAATTGATGACAATCTCTATGGACTAATGGTTGTCTTGAGTTATATTTGAAGGATTTGTCCATAGGCTTTTCTTGAAGTCCATGTGTTGGTTTCAAGGAGTTTATGAGTTGACCAAGGTGCTATTAAGGAATTATCCAAAGATTGGTCATGTGAGTGTTGAGCTTATTGCCAGCATGTCTTGAAGAAGAAGGTTGTGTGATCATTCATGTTTACCTTCAAGAGATCATCCAAATGAAGAGAGTTGCAAAGATTCAAGGTTGATCAAGACTAAGTCAAGAGTGAATCAAGTTGATCAACTCACAAAGCGTAGAAGATGTACCGAGAGGGATCAAGTGATCCCATGGTATGGTAAGCATTGTCCATTGCACTTTGTGTACTAACCCATGGTCTATGTGAGAGTTCTATGTGGGGTTAGGTACGTGTCCATGGGCTTGCGTCAAGAGGAAGATATCATACAACCCATGGAAAGGATGACATCAAGTGGTGATCGTCATCAAGATTGCCATGTGCAAGTTCAAGTCGAGCATCACGAAGAGATCAAGTGCTTGAATCTTGCCATCCATTGTGGTGTCAATGGACTTGTGAAGATGTGCTAAAGAGTGGCTCACCCATAGTGGACTATGAGGGAGCAATCATCTAGTCCTCATCGAGCCAACGCAATCAAGAAAGGTGGTCCAACTTGAGGGAGTCAAGATCGTCATCATCTAGCTCAAGTGGACCATGTGCAAGGCAAAGTTTTTCCCTTGATAGGTTTTCTATTTTACCGGTCTCGTGGTGGTAGTTGGGAGACCGGGTTATAGGATCGTTTGTCGTACTATCAAGGGGGGCTCTCAAGTTGGTAGCTTGATCGTATCATTAGTAGAGATCTCAAACCATTGCATCCTTGCATCATGTTTCTTGGTTCTTGTTTGGTTCTCTTTGTGAGCCTTATAGCTTATGGTCATCTTGATGACAAGCTCTAGGTCATCGAAAACGGAGTTCGCATGCGTCTTCTATGATGTTTTCGGTGTTGGACATTTTACCAGTCTTATCCGAGGAAGGGTTCTCACCTTTTTCTTATGGACCTTTTCTATTTTTCTTCTTATTGATATTTATTTTAAAATTTTGTTAGCCCTTGTCACTAGATTTCCAACAAACTTGGTTTCATCGAATTCGGAGTCCGTTTGCAAAAGTTGTGGTAGTTTTGGTGTTCTGAAAAGGCTGCAGCGGCACTACCGCGAATTGGAGCGGATGTAATTTTTTACTACCGCTCCAGAGCGGTAGTACCGTGGCTCCTACAGCGGTAGTACCGCTCCAGACCAAAAAACTCATCCCAAGTCCTACGGAGGTAGGTACGGAAGTATTTTTTTTGTACCGCTCGCAAGCAGTAGTACCGCGATCCCTAGCGGTATACCGTGAGGACGAGCGGTAGTAATGCTCTGTGTGGGCTGTGAGCATAACGGTTGGATTTCCCCCCACCTATAAAAGGGGGTCTTCTTCCCCATTGAACCTTAACCTTTGAGCTCGTGTTCTTCCCCCATTGTTGACCTTCTTCGAGCTTGCTAACTCTCAATCCCTCCATGGATTCTTGCTAGTTTTTGAAGGAAAAGAGAGAGGAGATTTAGATCCACATTTCCACCAATCACTTTCTCCTCTATGTGAGGGGAACCCATTGGATCTAGAGCTTGGAGTTCTTGGTGTTCTCCTTCTTGTTCTTTCTCTCATCTTCCTCCCTAGCATTAGTTGCTTCGGTGGGATTTGAGAGAGAAGGATTTGGGCACTCCGTGTGCCCTTGCCATTTCATTTGGTGCATCGCTTTGAGTTCTCCACGTGATACGTGGAAGTTACAAGTTGAGAAGCTTATTACCCTTGGGTGCTTGGTACCCTTGAGCTTGTTACTCTTGGGTGTTTGGACACCCTAGAGCTTGTTCCTCTTGGGTGCCTTGGCGCCCTAGATGGTTGGTGGTGTTCGGAGCTCAATCATTATGGTACAAAGCTCCGGGCAAGCGTCGGGGTCTCCAATTAGGTTGTGGAGATCGCCCCGAGCAATTTGACGGGTACCGGTGACCGCCCCCAACGGTTGCCAAAGTGTACGAGTTCGGTGACCGCCCCCAAGGGTCGCCATTTGTACGGGTTCGATGACCGCCCTCGAGGGTCCCTTAGTGGAATCACGACATCTTGCATTGTGTGAGGGCGTGAGGAGATTACGGTGGCCCTAGTGGCTTCTTGGGGAGCATTGTGCCTCCACACCGCTCCAAACAGAGACTAGCATCCGCAAGGGTGTGAACTTCGGGATACATCGTCGTCTCCGCGTGCCTCGGTTATCTCTTACCTGAGCCCTTTACTTATGCACTTTACTTTGTGATAGCCATATTGTTCTTTGTCATATATCTTGCTATCACATAGTTGCTTATCTTGCTTAGTATAAGGTGTTGGTGCACATAGGTGAGCCTAGTTGTTGTAGGTTTTGTGCTTGACAAATTAACCGCTAGGTTTATTCCGCATTTGTTCAAGCCTCTACCGTAATTATTTTAAAACGCCTATTCACCCCCACCCCCCTCTAGGCGACATCCACGATCTTTCACCAAGCAAATGGGTTCACAAGCACACTAAATATGCAAAATGAATAACCAACACTTGTGACAACCCATGGTGAAGAAAGAAAATGATAGCTTTGTCAAGAGGAGGGATACCAATCGAAATGGCAAATGCCTCATCAAGACAAGCAAGAGAAAAAATATCTTCACCATAATAGAGTGCATCAAGACGCAACGATATAAGATCTGCACTCAAGATAAATCCTTTCACATAACCACAAGGGAAGGTGGACGTGAAAGAATAAGGATATCAACTATATATGTAACTCCTCTCAAGTGTTTAAGATTCTAGGTAGATGAAAATCATGATGATATAAATCCACAAAGAAGGATATACACATGAAATAGTTACAAAAAGGAAAGAACAAGATATCTACAAGGAATTCATAAATATACCAATAAGAAATTTTCTTGAGAGCATATCACATAGCTAGATATGGTCTTATTGTATATAAATGAATTCCAACCACACGAACATGAAAGACATGGCAACTAGCAACAAGAGATCATTGTTGGGATGCTTTGAGAAAGGAAACAAGTATCACAAGAAAGAATGAATAACGTGCCTTGATACAACCTACCCAAGGTTGATGCAAGAAATGTGTGCATGAAGTATATGAAGATACTTGTTACCGAGTTAACATTGGAAGGATGTGGTAGATACCAATTGTAGGTAGATAGTAGTTCATTAATCATCCTAGCTTGACTCCAATAAGCACATGGTGAAAACACCTTCCTTGTGAGTGAGCCGAGCATCCAATGCATCTCCAATTGTTCCTAGAACAACAACACAAACAAAATGGTACCCAACCTCATTGGGACCAAAGAGTTAGAAACACCAATACATAGGACAAACTCCACATACATATGTGCATACATATAAGAAGATAAATTTCATGCACATCTCATCCAAATTGAGACTTTGTGGAGTTTCGCTATATTGGGTCAAAGAAAGAAAGCATGAGAAATAAAATACATGAAGTAAATATGCATGCTCGAAACTTTCAAGGAACAATACCAAATGAAAATAAATACCAAATGAAAATAGGTTAGCAAATGGAGAAATCATCACTTGGAAGATATCATTACAAGATACATCAAGGAATGAGATATCCAATGAAACACACAAAAAATATCAAACTCCCAAAAGAGAGGATGGTTCCACACAAACCAAGCTCTCTACAAAGTTTCATGATGGCACAAAGTACCAAAAAGAAAAGGCTTTCCATCCACCAACACACACTTAATATGGATCAGAAGATGAGTGTTTTATAGAAAATAGGATAGCTCCCCCACGAGTTGTGCATTATAGAGAATTTGCATTTGAATAAAAAATGCACTAGGTGGGATCACCACTTTCACTATATCAAGAAAACACTAGACAAGATCAAGAAAACAACAAGATCCTCAAGTGGCACGGAAGGCACTGGGAGTTGACACAGTCTTGGCAAGAGATAAGGCAAATGAAAACAAAATCCAATAAAGATGATCAATAATTTCAACCACACACAAGTGAGTGCCAATTGTCAAAAGACAAGAAGGATTTGGAAATGATTCCCGTTGGTAGATAGAAGGAAATCAATATCATCTTCACACCAAGAACAAGCAAATTGCAAATTGTAGAGCTAACATGTCACCTAGGAACAAGATAATTTACAATATCAACTCTAGGTGACAATATCTCAAATGTACACATTTTATAGGCTTGTAATATACACATAGTATACTCCCCTATAATGTGATACCAAAAAAAACTTAACAAGAGGGAATAAGAGGATCCAACAAGAGATAATTAATGGACTATTTAGAATTTGAATTTCTCATGAGAAGGCATACCACATAGTGACTAGATAAGCTTGCAATATCAATACTAGGTGGTATTCCTCATGTACACACATTTGTGAGACCGTGAGGTGACAAATCACATCACTCCCCCAAAATGGGATGTTCCATTAATCTCTCACAAGAGCCAATTAAGAACAAACAAGATGCAAAAGACTCAACACACAACTCACACATACATGAAGTGCAAACCAACATACACATACTTGATTACTCAAGAAAAGCAAATTCAAAGCACACATATACAAACACACGCAAGGTACAAAACCAAAACATGCAAAGGGGCAAGTAACTTTCAATGTAAACAGTTTAAGTACAAGTTACCGCAAGCAGGCACATTGGATATGAGATAGAAACTTGATAATCCGAATGACTTGTCTTGAGACAATATGAATGATGAAGACCCCTTAATTCTTCATAATGTAGCCAAGTCTCCAATGCCCTCCAACAACACCTATTGATCAAGTTTGAGCTTGTTGGTCCCCAAACAAGTTGGGTCCTAAGAGGTTAGTCACAATAGGCTTGGCAACCCAAATGGTTCTTTTCTTGACACCACTTTGACTACTAATAAACTTGGCAAACACATTGCCAACCTTATCCTTCCCAAGAGAATAGATATTATCAATAATGATTGGGTTGGATAAGTTACCACTAGTGCATGAAGAAGCAACGTGACCTTTTTCACGACATAAGTAGCAACGTCTACTCTTCATTTTCTTCTCACTTGATTTCTCAACAAGAGAAGCATTAACTTGAGTCTTCTTGGGAAGTGGCCTTTCTTCAACTTGAGGTTGAGGATGAAATTGAACTTGTTGCCTCTTCCCTTGTTGCTTGTCCCTAATGGCCTTCTTCTTCAATGGGCAAGATCTAACATGATGCTCTTCAATTTTGCAGTTGAAGCAAATAATATTGGCCAAATTCTTGAGTTGTTCTTGGCCCTTCTTCTTGTTTCTCTTGGACTTCTTCTTCTTATTGGAGTTGAATCCAAGTCCACCTTTGTCATTGGGGGATTTTTGCACACTCAAGATATTGTTGAGTGTGGACTTCCCTTCATAACACTTTTCCAAGTCTTTCTTCAAAGAAGTGACTTGGTCCTTCAGCTCTTTGATTTCCTCTACATGGTTAGTATCAACACAAGTGCTAGAGGAAGTATAAGCTTCATCGTTGGAGCAACAAGGAAAGGAAAGCAATTCATCACAAGATGTGCCAATGTTATGCATAGATGAATTACAAGGACTAGCACATGGCAAGATAGCATTTTGACTTGAATTAGTTCTAGTATCCACATGAGACTCACTAGATGTTACCTTGATAATCATAGCCTCATGGGCTATCTTTAGCACATTATGGGATACTAGAAGATCATCATGAGAGCTTGTGAGCTTTACATGGCTTTCTTCCGATTTCCTATAAGTGCTAGATAGGAAATCAAGTTGAGCCCTTACCTCAACGTTCTCCTTCAAAATGGATGCTTCACAAGATGTAGAATTAGTAACACAAGCATCATCATTAACAACAAGAGGAGAAGACAACTTGGCAAGCTCTTTTGAATATGAAGTTTTAAGTTGAGCATGAGACTCGGTGAGTTTGATGAGCTCACTCTTAATGACCCTTGAGCCATTTTCGATGTGCTCAAAGTCCTCAAGGAGTTTAGCATGCGCAAATTCAAGCTTCTCATTTTTAGTATCAAAATAATTGACCACGTCAAGAGCTCTATCATGAGATTCCCTCACTCTAGATAATTCTAGAGCAAACATTGATTACGAATTGTGCAATGTGATCAAACTGAGTGAGTAAATTCGATTTTGATTATGAATCGTGCAATCTGATTGAACTGAGTGAGTAAATTCGATTTTGCATCAAGTATACATAGGAGTGGTTGTGACAAAAGTTGAACCATGCTTTTATTTTGCGGTTGAAGTTTAACCATACTAATTTCATTTGGTGGCGACACCCCACCGTATTTAAGCACACATATTGTCGTTTGTTGCTGCGTGCTGGCGGCTGCTGTCGGGAGACAGGGACCTGCCGCTAGCTGCCTAGCTGCACCCGCGGAGAAGAAGACACTCCGAAAAGCGGCTGATGCGCCTAGCAAAGTGCTTTTTTTAGCATTCTCGTTAAGCTTTTCTTAAACCGTCATAATATTTATATAGACAAAACAAAGATTATTGGGCTTACCAAACAAAACATGGTGATCAGCCCCTAAAGATAAATCACGCTTCGCTAGATTGCGAGCTTCAAAATTTAAGCTCCCAAATTCATGAATTATATTAGAAAATATAAAAGTTGACGAATGGTCAATGATCTCATGGATGATTGTCCCGTAGCTCGCAAAACTTCCTTGCTCTACGGCATCAACCACCGCCGTGCAATTGCAAGTAGCGAATCCGATGAATATGGAGATCATGACAAAGGTCCATAATTTCTATGATAGCCAGTTCTTCGAGTGTAGTTGGGTCAGAAATACTCTTGAAAAAAACCGTTGATGCTTCAGAAAGTTTCTGACAAAGTGACGACAAGGGGTATTTGGCGTGTCCTCTCCCTCGACAGGGCGCGCGGTGCGAGGCTTTCAGCACAGTCTTTCATATTTGAGGGAATGTCTGTCCTAGGTCTAGTCAGATTTGGTTGATGATGGAATGATTGGCAAACCGAAACACAGTCAGCCCATCATCTGTTAGACCTCTCGATATTGATCACACACAACAATGAAGGGAAGGGAGCAAATCATTTGCCTAGGCTTTTGTAAAGGGGATGTCCTACAAAACCACTAATTAAGAGGTACCCTTTGTTACCTCTGTAAATGTCACTCCCAACTTTTCTGGTGCTGGTAAGTGGTGCACTGCATGTGCTTTACTTGTCACAACCTGGAAGTTTCTTTTTTTCGCAAATTAATTTTTTTGAAATGTTTTATCTCTTTGAAACGTGCTTCCAAATCATGAATTGTTTTCACCGTTAGATTTCTCGTGTCAAGATCTTCAAAATTAGATCCCATGTTAATAAATTTCGATGAATATATTTCTTTCACAAAAGAACTGAGAAAAACAGGGAATAAAACCAAAACCCAAAAAAGCCAACAAAAAATATGAAAATGAAAAAGACCGACAACCAGAAAAAGAAATAGAAGCCTAAAAAAACAAAACCTGAAAGCACACTTTTGCTTTTTCAAAATAAAATACAATTCAGAAGCACAGTTGTGCTTTTCCCTTTTCAGGATGCAGAAGCACATGTTGTGCTTTGTTTGATTGTTTGTTTCATATGTTGTGTTTTACTTTTTACTCTTATTTATATTTCTAAATACTCCTGTTATAGATATATTTCAAAACTACATGACATAAATTTTTGAAATGTTCTACCATGCATTAGAAAATTTCATGAAACATAATAATTTCTTCGTGTAGTTTTAAAGAATCTTCATAGCATTGAATAAAATATTCACACGTTTAAAAATATGTTCATGCCATTTCTTTAGTTTGTTCATGAAAATGTCCAAAAAAATCCGTATATTGTAAAAAAAATTCATACATCAAAAACTTGTTTATTGAAACTGAAAAAAATTTAGGCGTCTAAAAATATGTTAATGAAATGTAAAAAATTGTTCGCATAATTGTTTAAAAAAATCATAACATATAAAAAATGCAATGTCATTTAAGAAATCTTCATAAACAGTTGAGGAAACTGTTTGCACATTAAATGGTCATGACATTAAAAATGTTGAATGTATGTTTACAAAATTTCCTTGTCAACTAAAACTATTTAATGTGTATTTTACAAATTTGCAACATAATAAATGTTAAGCAAGAATTTGAAAAATGTTAAATCTGTATCTTAAAAATGTTTTATCTGTATAAAAGTATGTTCGAGTTATATTCAAAATAAGTTAGCATGTAACTGAAAACAGAAAAATATAAATAAATTTTAAAAAGGAAAATGAATAAAAAAGACAGGAAAAAAATGTGCGGAGCCTTTCTAAAACCATGCGGAAGGTTTATAAAACAAATCCACACTGTAGAATAGAAGGTTCCTAAATCCGCTCGCAAATTCCTCGCATTCAGGTTGTTGGCCTGGCCCATTAGAGTGATCGCTCGAGCCTAGCCGTTGTTCCATTTCGCATTAGGCGATATCTAGCATTGCTCAAAAAGGTGAGATCTACTCCCTCCGTCCCACACTATAAGAACATTTTTGACACTAGTATAGTGTCAAAAATGTTCTTATATTGTGGGACGGAGGGAGTAGGATTTACATATGCTATCTGTGTCAAGTAGTCGACCTTCCGCATAGGTACCTCTTGGGCGGGCCAGCCCATCGAGCACTCACTTTGTAGCGAGATATTCCTCTATTTTTTATTTCCTGTTTTACTAAGTTTCAATTGTTTTATTACTTTGGTGTAGAGAAAACATGAATTTTAATTAAGTGATATCTTTACAAAATGTATGTAAATATTTTATTTAAAAGTTGACTGTTTTATAGAATATTTATAAATATTTAATATATTTCAAGAACATTTTTAATAGGTGAACATTTTTAAATTATAAGAACATATTTTGATTTTTAGAATGTTTTTGAAAAGAAAAGAAAAAACCCACGCAAAACTGACAGAGAAATAAACAAAAAGAAAACAAAAGCCAAACAATAACCTTCTGAAAGCTTCCTAATACCGAGAAAGCCAGAGTTAGAACCATTTCAAAAGTGGAATATTGTACACACCGCTAACTAGCTAAATGAGTCAACCTAGTTAGTCACACATGTCATTGGGTACTCCTCCATCCATGATGGACATGGACGTGAGGTCTATGATGGACGTAGACGGGTTAGTAGTGCCCTCCTGCTACATGCACCCCTAAATGATCGATGGTAGTGTGTAGGACGCACAACTGGCGGCGTTCTTGTCCTTGATCGTATGCGCCCACGGCGCCGCATCTGCATCCGACTGAGCCAGCTCTGGGTTGTGAGCGACTGCTTGAGCACGCGTGGCCTCGTAAAGCGCACGCTACTCGGCGATGAAGTTAGGGTTCGTCGCGGCTCGCCGCGGCCACCTCCCTCACGCGCATACCATAGATTTGGCCCTTCACCAGCAGGTACTGCTCGAGGAGGAACATGTTGAACCACAGTTCCTCTTGCACCTGCCGGAACACCGACATAGGCGTTGACGTATGCTGCTCCTCCGTCAGGGCGGTGGTGCAGTGCGGCTTTGCCTGCTCCATTGTCAAGTTGGCATGCACCGGCGCGGGCTCCTACGCTGAGTCGTAGTCGGAGTCCGTCTCCATCGTCGGGTCATCATAGGAGACCTCGGGGAGTTGGCCGGCATGCCGACCTCGATCCGCGTGGTACGGCGGTTCTGCAAGGTGGCCACAAGGGCGGCCAGCTCGTGCTTCTGCTTGGTCGAGAGGCTCTCCCACAAATTGTTTTTACTCGCGGTCATGGCGTATGTGGTGCACGGAAGATGTGGAGCGGATGTGTTCTGAGCTTAGTGTGGCCGCTTTTAAATGGTGGATTTCGGTGAGGCCAACCATCCGGGTGTATCAATGCACGGGTGCCGGAGTTGCTTTCTCGGCGGGCGAGCCTGTTTAAATATCTTAAACATTCTCACGCTCACAAAAAAAATCCAAATTTTTGAATGTTTCCTAAAATTTTGCTAATATTTTCCGAGTGTACCGACATTTTTTTAATTTACTAAAAAAATTAATAAATAAAATTAATTCCATGAAGAATTTTTAAATGCGTCAAATTTTTAAAACTTCAGCAGTTTTTTTATAAATTAATGAACATATTTTTATTTGTATGAAAGTATTTTCAAATTCCTAAATTTTCCAAATCTATTAAAACGCAAAGTCTCTTTTATTAGTAAGCAGCTAATATCCTTTTTCAAGAGCAAGCGCCAGGAAAAAAAGAGAGGGAACCGAGATGAGCGATGATATTGGGCTTGGCCCATCATTACTGGACAACCGTTGTGCATTTGCTCGACGTTCGCAAGCCAATTCCTCGATAGCAACTAGTTGACGAGTGTCGGTGTCAAAACCGGCGGATCTCGGGTAGGGGGTCCCGAACTGTGCATCTAAGGCTAATGGTAACAGGAGGCGGGGGACACAATGTTTACCCAGGTTCGGGCCCTCTCGATGGAGGTCATACCCTACTTCCTGCTTGATTGATCTTGATGATATGAGTATTACAAGAGTTGATCTACCACGAGATCGTAGAGGCTAAACCCTATAAGCTAGCCTATGGTTATGATTATTGTTGTTGTCCTACGGACTAAACCCTCTGGTTTATATAGACACCGGAGGGGGCTAGGGTTACACAGAGTCAGTTACAGAGAAAGGAATCTTGTTATCCTAACCGCCAAGCTTGCCTTCCACGCAATGGAGAGTCCCATCCGGACACGAGACGAAGTCTTCTATCTTGTATCTTCATAGTCCAGTAGTCCGGCCTACGCATATAGTCCGGCTGTCCGAGGACCCCTTAATCCAGGACTCCCCCAGTAGCCCCCGAACCAGGCTTCAATGACGATGAGTCTGGCGCGCAGATTGTCTTTGACATTGCAATGCGGGTTCTTCTCCGAATTCTTCAAAGTACCTTTTGTAAATAGCAGTGTCTGGTTCCCTATTTAATGTTACGCTCATCGGCTTCTGCACCTTAACGATCTCAGCCTCCACGTGTGGAGCGAATGCGAGAAGTCGGGGCACTTTTACATTTGCCACCCTAACCATGTAAATAAATTGTCTATTGAAGAGACGAGGATCTTCAGATCCGATCCACACCATCTTCCCCAAGCGAGGAATCATCAGAGCGTACCCGAAAAAACCACTCCAACAGGGCCGGTGCTCACAGCTCTTCCTCCCGCTCTCGCACCACCAAGCCGGGCGATTGGGAGAAGTGTACCGTATCCCACAGCCGATTAGTGAAGTTGCAGACCCAAGGGTACCTACCTTATGCATATCTAGTCCCCGTTTGAGCCGGATTGGCTTCCTTTGATGGCGGGGAGCAGGCGGAGAACTTTCCCAACCCATCCAGGGGGAGTGAGTATGCCTCGCCTCTTACTTGCTGAGAGGCGTCGGATTTCCAATCCATTTATTCCTCCGCGAGCTCTTGGAGTTCTACGGCCTCCAACTGCACAACTTCACACCTGCCTCCATCCTGCATATCGCAGGCTACATTGCTCATTATGAGCTATTTCTGGGCTGCGAAGCCCATTTCGAGCTATGGAAGAAGCTATTCTGCCTCGTCCCCCGTAACCTAGGAGGATCAAGATTCCAAGTGGACGGGGCCGAGATATGGCGCATCGTGGGGACCGGATACTTATCCGGCATACCGAAGAAGGCACTCGAAGAGTGGGCCTCCGAGTGGTTCTATATTGAGGACGTCTCCCTTCCCGATCCAATCCGAATGGGTCTACCTGAGTTTACAAATGCTCCGTTGAAAAACGCCTTAACTGGCGTCCCCGGAGCCCCAGAGAGGAAGACAGCAGGGAGGTCCTTCAATTGATGAGCAAGATAGGAATACTCGCTCAGTCCGGATTACAAATAATCGAGGTCATGGCGATATTCATAATACGGGGGGTTCAGCCACTCCAATACCGAGGGCATCCCATGGGGCACTTCAATGGAGAAGACGATGCCACCCGCTGTGGCCGAAAAGGTCCGGACTCCACCACCGCTCTGGTGGAAATATTGTCCGGTTTATATAAGGGGGAAAGAGAGGAGTTCGCCCGCGTCAAGCCACGGGATGGATTTTCCATGTACAACCCTCCCAGCTGGGTGAGATGCCATCCATTGCTCTACTCTATTCATTCCCTGAGCCTTTGTTTTCATAAATATTTACTCCATCTACTTATAACAGGAATGGCGAAAAATAACCAGGGAGTTCCATAGCCCGGCACCACAGCCAGAGGACCGTAACCTGGCCCTTGACCCCGGATTCGAAGAGGATCCGGATATATTCGTGGAGCTTGTGGAAGGGGTGTTTCACCAAGCGAGCTGTGACGGCACAGAGGTGGCCATCATTGCTGACTATCCTGGCCTCCTCCCTGTATCGCATGTAAGTAAACAAGAGATTTATCTTCTGGAAAAGATTTATTCCTTCCATCTTACCCACCGCGCAATTCTTACGCTCTAAAGGGAAGACGATCGGCCCGCCAAGCCGAACCCGAGGAGACTCGCCAACAAGGGGCGCCCGTACCGGGTAGGCCTTTAAAAAGAAAGGCGAACAAAGACATGGCGGAGCCATCCTCAAGGAGGTATGGTTTTAAATATGCTCCGTGGTTCCTCATCTTAAAGTATGACACTATCATTTGTGTATCAGCAGAAAGAACATCCGCCGAACTATGTCCGGGGGTCCTGCCAACCGTGCCTCCACTAGCCGTATTCCAAGCCCGGTCTCGAGGATGGAGGCCAATACGGGAGTGACACCGGACTGTCCTCATACAAAGGATTCAGACAGAATGTCTGTTACGAATTCTGAAGTGGAGAGCGCCATGAATCATCGGCGCCGGTGGGCCGCAATCTGCGACCCTGGTTTTTTAGATGAGGCTTTTAATGGCTTCAACTTGGGTGATGCGTACATCCGAGCCGCGCAGGATGGGCTTGCTAGAGCCACAGACCAATATATGAAAGATATACGAGTAAATATAAAAATCTGATAATTATGTATATCAGTAGCCCCTGAGACTTAAAGCAGTTGGTACAACTGATTTAAGAATCATTGTACATGTAGGTTCTCTCGGAGAAGAACAACCTGTTGTCTCAAGAGCTGGAAGAGTGTCGAATCCAGCTAACGGCCGCTATGGCCAAGCTATCAAGATCCGAAGAGGCATCAACTGGTATGTATTCCCGAATTGAGAAAAAACATTATTGTGTTGATAAACTAGTAATGCTAACAATATCTGATGACCAAAAATCCTTAGATAATCCGGAACAGAATCCGGGAACCCCACAAAAGGGTGAGCAAGAGGCCCTAAGGCAAGCAGCCGCTGGTGAGCGTGTACTTACACAGGTCATATAGAAGAATAACAAGCTCCAAGATGCTAATACCCAGCTGGGTGAAGAATTGAAAGATGTTCGGGCCTAGTTGGCTGACTCCATGAAGGAAAATAAGAGGCTTCGGCGTGGCATTTTTAGTATGTTCTCAAATGAACATTTACATAGTTCGGTAATGATAGGAACTAATAGAGTTATGTCTGTAGGTATGCTGACGGGCCGTCTCGAAGAGGAGATGCCCGGATCGTCAGGCGATCTGCTACAAGAGCTTTTGCAACTGCACGAGCAAGTTCGGCAGGTCATGCGGGGTGTCGCCAAGGCCTTGTGGCCATCCACCTCCCTACCAGGAAGTATGGGGGAGCTTGCTCAGCTTTTCAAGGGAGCGCGGCGGCGTTTCCGACTATGGAAGATATCTGCCTGTCGAGAAGGGGCGAGAGAGGCTTGGGCCATGGTGAAAACAAGGTATACCAAGCTTGATCCGAATCATATGGCCCGGATCAGACCTGTAGGGTCAGATGGGAAAGAAATCCCGTTAGTCTGGTATATGACCAGGTAGGATTAGCTGCAAAATATTCCCCAACAGGATTGTAGGCTAGACAACCTATTAGATGGCATAAAAGAAGAAGCATTTGAGTCTAAATGACTATGTACTTCAATTGACATATTTGTCCCTTGCCGAATTGTAAAACATTTGTCATGGTGGACCTTTTCGCTTCAGCCTCTGGACCCGATAGTCCGGAGTGTTTCCGAATACCCGTTCGGTAATATAAACCAGATACGCGTGGAAACCAGGCGTAGGGGTCATGATTGCTTGAACAGACAAGTACCCAACTAGCTATGTTATATTACATGGTTAGTAAGAATCATCTTCTAGGGAGAATAGTTCCGTTAAGGGTTCCTTTCCCTGGGTACGCATGCATTAAAGTGCATGTTCGAACTGCGATCAAAAAGCGCAGGATATGTAACATCTGGGGGTTTGTATTGTGATAGGTAAAAACATCTTTAGTCCACCGACCAAATATTCCATTAAGAACGCTAGCTTTCGGCTTCACCCAGTCTGAGGTACACGTCTGGAGTACCCGGCAGTAACAATCACAGAGGTGCTCCCTTTATGCCCTAGCCAAACTAACGGGAATGTAGGGCATAAGCATAGGAGCTAGGCAACCCAGCTTGGCCAAAACTTAAGTCATATCGATGCATATAATGGCCACAAAAAGGTGCATATGGAAAAAGGACGCATATGCAGTGCGCTTGATGCCCGGAAGGTAATTATATTAAGCTTCTGTACAAGAAGCCCCCAGGTATGATGAGCGCACATACTTGAAAATTAGTGCGTTACAAGTATGTAGTCTAGCCACAATAAAGCTTTAGAGCTTTTCAAAAAGGAAAGGCGAGGAGAGGGCCAAGAAGTAAATCAAAAAAAGCAACAGAGGGAAGGAGACGAACAGGGAGTTCGGCGCTAGGAATAGAATCTTCGGAGTCTGGCTGCGTTCCATGGGTTCAGCTCGAGGCGATTATCGGATGCATCACGCAGTCGGTACGCTCCTCCGGTGAGAACTTTGTCAATAATGAAGGGACCCTCCCACTTGGGCTTGAGTTTGTCCTTTTTCTTCTCCAGTAGACGTAGAACGAGTTCGCCAATATTATAGGTCTTGGCCCATACTTCTCTGCTTTGATACCTGCGAGCCTGTTGTTGATAGAATGCGGAACGGGCTTTTGCGATGTCGCGCTCCTCTTCCAAGGCATCTAAATTGTCATGCCGATCGAGCTCGGCCTCTCTCTCTCTTCGTACATGCGCACTCGAGGTGAGTCATGAATAATATCGCAGGGCAGCACAGCCTCTGCGCCGTACACCATGAAGAAGGGTGTGTATCCGGTGGTGCGATTTGGCGTGGTCTGCAGCCCCCAGAGTACGGAGTCAAGCTCCTCAACCCAGTGCGTGTCTGATTCCTTTAAGGATTGCACTAGTCTAGGTTTAATGCCGCTCATAATAAGACCATTGACTCGTTCGACTTGACCATTTATTTGAGGGCGATAGACGGAGGCGTAATCGAGCTTAATGCACATCTTGCCGCACCAAGTTTTTACCTCATCGGCCATGAAATTGGAGCCATTGTCGGTGATGATGCTATGGGGGACACCGTAACGGTGTACTACCCCCGTTATGAATTCTATCACGGGTCCGGATTCAGCCGTTTTAACTGGTTTGGCTTCTATCGATTTTGTGAATTTATCCACCATGACCAACAAGGGGTCCAACCATATCGAGCCCCCAGACCGTGAAAGGCCAAGTTATGGGGATTGTTTGTAGAGCAGTGGGTGGCATATGGCTTTGGTTGGCGAAAAGCTGGCATCTGACGCAATGTTGGACAAGGTCTTGTGCGTCTGCTCGGGCCGTTGGCCAGTAAAAACCTGTACGGAAGGCCTTGCTTACAAGGGCCCGAGCTGCGGTGTGGTGACCGCTGAGGTCGGCATGAATTTCAGCTAAGAGCTGCCGCCCTTCCTCCTCGGAGATACATCTTTGAAGTACCCCGATGGCGCTTTTCTTATAAAGCTCTCCCTCATGGACCTTGTAGGCTTTAGAGCGCCGCACAATGCAGCGTGCCTCATTTTGGTCCTCGGGGAGTTCGTGCCTATTAAGGTAGGCCAAAAAAGGTTCGGTCCATGGTGCGATAACAGCCATGATGAGATGGGCCGAAGGTGTTATTTCGGTGGCAGAGCCCCCGATTATGTCCATGTGTTCGGAGTCTAGGGTTGTGGTCGGATCTGGACTGATGTTGCCGGTCTCCCCTTCCCACACCATGGATGGCTTGAAAAGCCTTTCCAAAAAGATGTTAGGTGGGACAGGGTCGCGCTTAGCGCCGATTCGGGCGAGGACATCGGCTGCTTGATTGTTTTCTCGAAACACATGATGAAATTTGAGCCCCTCGAACCGGGATGACATCATTAGGACGACATTACGATATGCCGCCATTTTCGGATCTTTGGCATCGAAGTCTCCATTTATTTGAGATATTGTGAGGTTTGAATCCCCATGTACTTCTAGGCGCTGGATGCCCATGGAGACGGCCATCTGAAGACCATGCAACAGAGCCTCGTATTCGGCTGCATTGTTGGAGTCTGTGTATAATATTTGGAGTACGTATTGGGTTGTATCTCCCGTGGGGGATGTTAAGACAACACCTGCCCCGAGACCTGCCAGCATTTTAGAATCGTCGAAGTGCATGATCCAGTTGGAGTATGCGTCGTACTCTTTAGGGAGTTCGGCCTCTGTCCATTCGGCGATGAAATCCGCCAGTACCTGGGATTTAATGGCTCGCCGTGGTTTATATGTTATGTCGAATGGGAGGAGCTCAATGGCCCACTTGGCAACCCGGCCCGTGGCATTGCGGTTGTTTATTATGTCATTAAGTGGTACTTCGGAGGCCACCATGATTGAACACTCTTGAAAGTAGTGTCGTAATTTCCGGGATGCCACGAAGACCGCATATGCTATTTTTTGATAATGTGGGTACCGGGATTTGCATGGTGTGAGGACAATGGACACGTAGTATACCGGCTTCTGAACCGGCAATTTGTGTCCGTCCTCCTCTCGTTTGACGACGAGCACCGCACTCACAACTTGGTGTGTTGCAGCTATGTATAACAACATGGGTTCGCCAACGTTCGGCGCGGCCAGGATTGGGTTGCTCGCTAAAAGAGCCTTTATTTCCTCCAGTCCGGCCGTCGCCGCGTCCGTCCACTCGAAGTGTTCGGTTCGCCAAAGAAGGCGATAAACTACCAATGCCTTTTCTCCTAATCTGGAGATAAAGCGGCTTAGAGCTGCTATGCATCCAGTTAGCTTCTGGACTTGTTTGAGATCTGTTGGGGTATCCAACTGTGACAAAGCTCGGATTTTAGCTAGGTTTGCTTCAATTCCTCTATTGGAAACGATGAAGCCCAGCAGCTTTCCGGCAGGAACGCCGAAAACACATTTTTCCGGATTGAGCTTAATGTCATATGTTCGAAGGTTATCGAACGTGAGCCTTAGGTCGTCTATTAAAGACTCGGCATGTCTAGTCTTGATGACTGCATCGGTATGCTTCAACTATTTTGCCGATTTGTTTCTCTAGGCATGTTTGAATCATGCGTTGGTAGGTGGCACCAACATTTTTGAGCCCGAAAGACATAGTGTTGAAGCAGAAAGGCCCATATGGGGTTATAAATGCCGTTGCGGCTTGATCAGACTCCGCCATCTTGATTTGATGGTATCCGGAGTATGCGTCGAGGAAACACAGTGAGTCATGTCCCGCGGTGGCGTCGATAATCTGATCGATGCGTGGGAGAGGGAAGGGATCCTTAGGGCAGGCCTTGTTGAGGTCTTTGAAATTGACACATAGGCGCCAGGATTGATCCTTCTTTGGTACCATCACCAAGTTTGCTAGCCAATCCGGGTGTTTTATTTCTCTGATGAATCCGACTTCGAGTAACTTGGCTAGCTCCTCTCCCATAGCTTGTCGTTCGGGTTCCGAAAAGCGATGTAGTGTTTGCTTGACCGGCTTGTATCCCTTCAGTATGTTAAGGCTGTGCTCGGCCAGTTTGCATGGGATCCCCGGCATCAGAAGGGTGCCAGGCGAAAATATCCCAATTCTCGCGTAGGAACGCTCGCAGTGCGGCGTCGATTGTGGGGTCCAGCTGTGCCCCGATGGATGCTGTCTTTGAGGAGTCCGTTGGGTGGACCTGAAATTTGACTATTTCGTCCGCTGGTTTGAAAGAGGTGGACTTGGATCGCTTATCGAGTATCACGTCATCTCTATCCACTGTGGAGCGTAATGCAGTTAATTCTTCAGCCGCGAGGGCTTTAGATAGTGCTTCGAGGGCCAAGGCGGCTGTTTTATTTTCGGCGCAGAGTGCGGTGTCCGGATCACTGGTAAGGATGATGATTCCATTGGGCCCAGGCATCTTGAGCTTTATGTACCCATAATGGGGTATAGCTTGGAAGCTTGCAAACGCATCCCGCCCTAGCAAGGCGTGATACCCACTATTGAAAGGGGCCACCTGAATGGTTATCTCTTCGGACCGATAATTCTCCGGCATGCCGAATACCACATCGAGTGTGATTTTTCCCGCACATCGTGCCTCCCGGCTGGGAATAATTCCTCTAAATATTGTGTTGCTTTGTTCAATGCGGCTCCTGTCTATTTCCATTTTGTTGAGAGTTTCCTCGTAAATGATGTTTAGTCCGCTACCGCCGTCCATGAGCACTTTGGTAAGCCGGAAGCCGTCCACGATTGGACTGAGGACCAAAGCGGCTGGTGGCTGGACTGTCTTGAATTGCGGTTCGTCACTGGCGCTGAAAGTTATGGCCGTGTCATTCCAGGGGTTTATTGCTGCGACTTGGCAGACTTCGGCGAGGCCGCGAAATGCTCTCTTGCGCCTGTTTCCTGAGGCGAAAGTCTTGAAGACTGTCAACACTGTAGTGTTGTGCTCTGTGGTGTTTTTTATGAGGAGATCCTCGTCGCTCCTGGCCACCTGCCGAAGTATCCAACATGCTCTAAGGATGTGTGTTGGTACGGTATTTGGTGTGGTGTGTATTTTGCATGGCCTATCGAGCCACCCTTCCAAAACGGTTGTGCGCCCTGTAGTGGGCTTCAATTTCTTCGAGATTGGGTCAGGCGACCTACGAGGGTACACCCTTTTTGTTCAGACGAGGGGTTTAGTGAGAGCCCATGGATCCCAAAAGGCCTGGGTTTTCCATGCGCTTTCCATCGTGCAGTACTTCTGTACTATGGTCGCCAAATCATTGAAGCGTGATATGTGACGGCGATTTATGGCGTTAAGTAGTCCATTGTCCGTGCAATTTTTGCAGAATACTGAGATTGCGTCTTTGTCACGACAATCCTTGACCTTGTCCTTTGGCAATGAGGAATATGGCCCAAAAGTGATGTACCGTCTCTTGGGACTGTTGTCTGATGCGTGAAAGATCGCTTGAGTCTGGGTGGATGGGTGGATTTGAGTCCGAACCCAGATCCGGATCGTGACCCAGAGCTCGAGGAGTTTCTGGGCTTAATAGTTTGGACTCTGGGATGTAAACCAATTTTTCTGGCCCACAGTCCGATTCTAAGTTCGGAGTTCGGGGCGCGTCTTCCCGCGGGCATGTATCCGGCTTGGTGAGCTCGGAAATCCGGACATATTTCGTCCTCAATATGGGGGAAGAGTTGTTGGATCGCTCCTCCACCACCGCTATTTGATGGGTAATCGGCGAAGATTCAATCTCTCTCTGATCGGGTTTAAGCCCAATCCGATCGCAGTCCTAAGCGACTCCCAAAGCGGTGATGCAACCCAGGAGCCCGTTTAAAGACGATAAATCTGTTGGATCCATTTTCTCGACGTATTCCGAGCTGACGCGAAGGCGATTTTCGATGACTTGAGAAGTCATAGTCGGCCCGACGGCCGAACGGGCGGTCAAGACGAAGTCGCCCAGCAGGAGAGTTTGGCGTGAGGCTAGAGCTCCCCTGGAGGTGATGTTGTCCTTGATAACAAGGCGAGCCATCAACCCTATCTTCGACGTCACAGTGGAACTCTCAATGAAAGCACCAATGTCGGTGTCAAAACCGGCGGATCTCGGGTAGGGGGTCCCGAACTGTGCGTCTAAGGTTAATGGTAACAGGAGGCGGGGGACACAATGTTTACCCAGTTTCGGGCCCTCTCGATGGAGGTCATACCCTACTTCCTGCTTGATTGATCTTGATGATATGAGTATTATAAGAGTTGATCTACCACGAGATCGTAGAGGCTAAACCCTAGAAGCTAGCCTATGGTTACGATTGTTGTTGTTGTCCTACGGAGTAAACCCTTCGGTTTATATAGACACCGGAAGGGGCTAGGGTTACACAGAGTCGATTACAGAGAAAGGAATCTTGTTGTCCTAACTGCCAAGCTTGCCTTTCACGCAAAGGAGAGTCTCATCCGGACACGAGACGAAGTCTTCTATCTTGTATCTTCATAGTCCAATAGTCCGGCCTACGCATATAGTCCGGCTGTCCGAGGACCCCTTAATCCAGGACTCCCTCAACGAGCGCTCATTCGGGAGCCTCGCAACGATCACTTGCGGGTGGGCTGAGAGCGTGCCACTTGCAAACAGCTGCTTTTTTCAAGTGTTGTGAATTTTCAAATCTAACTTGCAAACACTTGCTTTTTTCTATTTTTATATTATTCTTCTTTAAAATAATTCGGGATTACAAAAAGGTTTTAAAATTCTAAATTGTTGTGAATTTGGATTTTTTTAAATCATAAAATGGTCATGGATTCAAATAATGTTCATGATATAAAAATATTCGCACATTTAAAAATTATTCACGAGTTTCAAAGAAGTTCATGAATTTTAGAATTTTTTTGCATATTTCAAAAATGTTCACGGTTTATAAATATGGTCATGTATTCAAAAATATTTGTTAATATTTAAAATATTCATAAATTCAAAAAATGTTCAAAATTTTGAAAAATTCATACAATGCTTTAGAATTTATGAAACAATTACCCAAATTTCTAAGAAAGTTCATGGATTCAAAAATGTTTGCCGATTCATACACCATTTCAAAAAATAAACGCCGATTCAAAAGAAATTTCACAAATTTGAAAATATTTGCAATGTCAAAATATCTTCGTGAGTTCGAAAAATATTCATGATTTCCATAAAAAATCACAATTTAGCGAAAAATTCATGAATTTAAAATTGTTCAAAAAATAAAAAAGGAACAGGGAAAAAGCAAGAAAAAATTGGAAAAAAATAAAGGAAAAGGAGAAAAAAGGGCATAAAAAACAAAAATGGTTTAGGAAGGTTCTAGAACTTTCCAAAACCAGAAACGAGACAGTTGGGCTGGCCCAAATGTACGCAACGGGAAGAGGGATGTGCGCGCGCGGTTGCTAGCCAGCTACCCGCTAGCAAAATAGGATGCCGGGCCGTTAAGCGCATATATAGGGATTAATGCATGCTTCTTAAACGGTCCGGCCCTTATAGCGGGGAACACAAGTGTGGTTTTTCCCGTTTGGGGAACATCCTAGAAGCTTCCTTCGCTTGTTTTTTCTCTTTTTCTATTTTTTCGATTTACTCGGTTTTATAGAGATTAGAGAACTTTTCCTATTGAAGCCACAAAGTCATCATTACTGCAGAAATCAAAGTCCTTTTCTCTTGTAGCATAGTGCATGAGTTTAGGAGTTCAAACTTCCAAGCTCACAACCTCACAACCCAAGGATCTTTTGTCCGTCCCTGTAATTATTGTGACGATTTCTATATAGATTTGCAAGTTTGCCTAAAAAAAGGCTAAACCCAACATATAGATTTAAAAATTCGTTAGCAAATCTTCTTGTTTTATTTATTGCTTAACCTGTTCACCCACTGGCACAAGGTCAAGGAAGGGCGGGGCCAAAAACATGCGAGTTGGATTGAGCTCAACCCAACATTAGATGTTTATAAAGATCATTAGCAATTTAGCAAATCATTACTATCTTTTACTGTTGATTGATGACACTGTTGCAGTGAAGACGAGCCTGACTTGGCCCTTGGTGCACCTATTTTGCCCTTGCCCATCGATGAACTTTCTTTTTCATAGTATCCAACATGGACCAGGTTTCGCTATCGGAATTTCTAATAACCGAACGACATAACAAAGCATCCCATCCCAGACTCCCAGTGCATACAAACCAAAATATAGAAGGGAGTTCGTTCTGGCGCCTATTGCTAGCAGATCACTGACAACAAAACTAGGAGTTCAAAAGGACTGTAATGGGACAACGCAAAACACCAGTAGCACGCGCATCAACAGAGGGCACGTCATGCATGTATAAAAAATGCAGGTACAATCTACACATTCAAATTATACACCAAAACGGCATTATAACAGGAATGATCCAATCTAACAACTGTATAAGCAGCAAGAACAGAAGCTTAAAATCCTCTACAACAGCCAGGAGACAAGCGGTAGTGATCGGAAAGTGTTTCTGCACAAGAGTCAAATTGAATTGCTACGTACAGTATGTATATATGCATCCTTTGTTGGGAAGATGCTTGCCTGTGGAACAATTAATATGCTACATGAATAATCCTTTTTACTTAGCCAGAATCGCGCAAACACGGCGGGTTTGTACATACGGACGATCGATCGATCTCTCCCGCCAGAAAGCAAGTAATTTGCTCAAGGTTGCAAGCAAGATATGTATGTACATGGATCGGTCACTTGGCAGTGACCTTGGCCGCCGCCGCCGGCCTCTTCTTCCCGAGCTTGTACCTGACCATCCTGAGGATCCTCAAGAACCAGTAGGCGCTCACCAGTTGCAAACCCGCAGCCATCGCCTAGCGAATCGGAAAATAATATCACAGAAAAGGAAATTAGTAAGCACGCATATGCATACAGAAAAAAAGTTGGAAATAGCTGGCGTTTGAAATAGGTACTGTTTTCCTTTTTTGGAAGAAAAAAGGAAGAGGTTAAGTTGAGATTTGGGTTGGAGATCGATAGGGAGCGGAGCGGCGGAGGATTTGTTTGGTTCTTTGGGCGTATGGTTACAAAATATACCTTGATGAGGATGGGGTAGTCTGTTGTCAAGGTGACGTAGGTGAGGTACGGTCCACCAACCATCCGTCCCACCGAAAAGGTCGCCGCAAACAGAATCTGCACGTACGCGGGGGAGAAGAGAGACATATAGTTAATTATAGTACTGTTCACAGCAGACGAGAGAGAGAGAGAGAGAGAGAGAGAGAGAGAGAGAGAGAGAGAGAGAGAGAGAGAGAGAGAGAGAGAGAGAGAGAGAGAGGAAGAAGAGGTTGAGGTCTGTGTACATCGACGAGGAGGTTGAGGTCCGTGTCCTTGACGCCGAGCTCCTTGAGCATCTCCCTGAGGTGCAGCAGCGGGCTGGAGATCTCCGTGATGAACATGCACGCCATCATCTCCGTGCCGCACCTCTGGTAGGCGAGGCCGGCGCCGATGCCGACGATGCTCACCAGGTGGTGCACGGTGTTGTCGAGCCGCACGTCGCCGTTGAGGTGGCAGCACGCCGCGTCGTAGATCATGTACGAGAGCGTCACTGCCAGAGACTTCATCTGTCGATTCGATGGACACACGAACGTGCGTACAGGAAGGACGAAGGAGGACGGAGTCAGTGCATGCGCGCGCGTGTATCACGGATCAGTGAGCGCAGCGGTGTGCGGTGGCGGTGCGTACCTGGCGCGGCGAGGAGGGGGCGTTGAGGGGGCAGACGGGGCAGGACCACTCCTGGACGGAGAGGCAGGCCATGCAGACGGCGGCGACGGCGTGCATGGTGGAGACGGCGCGGTTGCAGAACTCGTAGGACCGCTTCGGCATCAGCGCCCGCATCACCAAGAACGCCGTCGACCAGAAGGCCAGCCCGGTCACCACGTAGCTCAGCACGAAGTCCTCCATCGTTTCGATACGTCCCCACCCAGCGCGGCGGCGCGGAGACCTGACTTGGACGATATGATATAGAGGGACGATCGATCGGCGGAAGGAGGAAGAAACAACAATGATGTCGAGTAATCGGCGACCGGAGTATATAGGGGCAGAGGGAGCGAGGTCACGGAGGCAGCGTGAGTGACAGGTGCGGAGTCGGAGTAGAATACTGTTGCGATTGAGCTTTTTCGTTTATTACGGAAAGAGAAGAAGAAGAGGTTTCAATGGGGGAGGTTGGGGACGGATACGGGTCGAACTCCAATCCGCTGGGCATATGTACCTTGTGAAAAATAATTTGATGCGCACTTAAAGCGCCGCCTAATTAATTCGTTCCTGACTCTTCTTTTCAGCCGAATTCGTTCCTGACTCTGATGATGAGTGGCACTGTAGCACCCGTGCGGTTTGTGTTCTCCTTCTCCAAACCCAACCAGTTTTGACATGTTTCCTAGGACACACAATTGTTGGAGGTATCATTGGGATCTTATCCGAGAGTGTCTACAGCCGGACTACTCAAACATCCCCTGTTCGTCTGGGCAGACGGTTCGGTCCATGGCATGTCACAAAATCGCGACCCAGCCGCACCCCTTATACCGACCCTGTACGTCCGGACTAAACGACACCCCTTGTATCCAGCACATATCTTGGACGGATATGGGGAGTCCCGGACAAGCCCGGGCGCGTCCGCCATGTCTGATCTAGCACACGCTAGCCCATTACGATCTCACATATATTCATCCCTATTCACATCCCGGACGAAACCCTAGCCACTCCACCCCCAAGCTCCGTTCCGGCAATCTCCGGCCTTCTCTGACATGGCGGGTAACGGATTTGACTCAGAGATCTCCTGATCTGCCGACTGGGACCTCGTCACATGCATGGAAGAGGAGGAGATGGTCGTCTGCATGGCTCTCCACCGCTCCCGGGAGGAGTGCGCCTAACCGCGGTCGGAGTCGACCTGACGGAATCCATTGCGTCGACAGAAATGACGCTTGGATTAGCCGAGGCTAGTGGCTCCAAGCACGTGACCATGGCCTCACCAGATGCGGTGACCACCGTCTGGCGCCCGAACTCTGGGGTGACGGTGCAACCCCTTCGATAGCCCCTCTTCCCCGCCGCGTCCGGATCCGAGTCAGAGGTCAACCCAGCACGCGTAAGGGGTCGCCCGCTGCGGACGCATGACACGCCTACCGTGCAAGGCCTAGGGGCCAGGAAGCCGTGGTAGTCCTGGAGGCCAAGGCAGCGGAGGTGGAGTCACACACGGCCTTGGATGAGGAAGCCCTCCGTGCCCGCATCCTCAAGAAGTGGCAAAGGAGGACGACGTGCGCCCTCACCAAGGACAAAATTGGGCGGTCCCTGCCATAGTCGGACCATCGTCCAAAGAGGAGAAGGAGGAAGAAGTGACGGGTTGGACAACTCCAGCTTTGAGCAGATCCAACTCGATCCATTTTGAGTCTTTGACCACTACTTCTGGAACAAAGACGACAAGAGCAACGACAAGGGCAAGGGCAACTGTTGAATAACTTTCTCCATAGCTTTAGTATGTAGAACATGTCAAATTTCGGTAGTCCGATGGCATGTATGATGTAGTAGAGCATGCCAATTTTTGGCAGTGCGATGACATGCATGATGAAATAGTCGGACGCTATGTGTGAGATCGGGAGATATTACGCGAGTTAAGTTTACATTGCATGTGATTCTATGGATTTGAAGATTTGCTAACGAGGCACCCGGCTGTGGACGTGAACAAATGAGGGGTGACCGGTCACTCCGCATACGCGTGCGGGCGCGACCGCGGTTCTTAGGGGACCGGATTAGGTAGGTCCAGGTGTAGATGCTCTGAGAAACTGAGGCCCGGTGTGAAACTTAAATTTATGCCCAAAAGGGTTTAAATGATTTTAATGCCTACTCTCTTACAGGCTTTATAGATAACTGCATCACTAAGAACATGTTCAAAACAATAAAACCGAAAAATGCATCCCTTGGTTAGGGTTTATCTTTCCCTCTTGCGTCTACAGTTGGTAGGGTACTCATCCCTTTAAAGATTCATCGGTGAGCCCATGTATCCACCTCCTCTCTGTCTGCACTCAGGTGGCCAGTGTCGAGAAAGGGGATTTTTCGGTGCCTAAGCGTCGGTCGACAGTTTAGGTTGGGTGTTTTCCTCGCAGGGGCTTACTATGGAGGCACTTCAACTTCGAGTTGGTCTTTCAGGCGTCGATCCTCCTTGAGTTTTGTAGATCTCCGACATAGATTCCTACCGTCTACTTAGGAGGCGAGGTTAGGGTTTCTCACCATGCGTGCGTAATGGCAAGATTTGGTCTCATGTGCTTTAGATCGATTCAAGGGTTCAATGACACGTTTACGACTCTAAACATTGGTCCATAGGGGCACATGCACAAAGAATTCATGGCCATCATCGACAAATTGAAGCTGTCTCCGATAGGGGAGTGCCGACAACGGCGTGCCCGTGGCGCATCCTATCGGTGGCAGTGGTCGTTCGAAGGTGCAGAATCCTTGATGTAATTTTTATCATGTTTGAGGGTGTTGTTACTTATAAGGAACCTTTATAACAGATCCTTGTCCTTTTTCACAAAAAGGTGTTTCAAAACTTTTGGTGATGAAACAACCTTTGGCGGCAAGGAAAAGCCTCATCTAGTGTGAGGTGCATTTGATCTCCTTAGGGTACTTCCCCTAAAATATTTAAGTGTCAAGAAATTATGATTTTTTTTCAGAACTACAACATGCAAAAATCATAGCGACCATGAAATAATATAAGTAAAAGTACTCCTACCATTCGGTCCCTCTTGTAACAATCTAGTTTTCGTTGCTTAATAAGGATGTATTTTCTTCACCCTGCCAATGAATAAACAGGCCCTGAAAAGTTTAAATTGGAACATAAGAGGGGTTGAACTCCCATGATAAATGATTACTAATACATAATAAAAATGAGGAAGGTTCTTTTTGTCTTAGATGTTTTTAGGAACTAAAAGAGAGCACATTGATTTAGATTATATTACACAATTTTGCCCTAGAAGATTTGTTACCTTTTCAATATATACCTCCTATTGCTACATGAGGGGGTATCCTCACTATTTGGGATGGTGTTGTTTTCTCTGGTCATACTAGAGTTCTAGAATGAGTATGTTCTATCTATCCTAATGCAATCTAATGGATGTTATAATGTTTAGACTTCAACAAATAACTATGCTCCATGTTAAGATGGTAATAAATTGGAATTACTTTGGTGTCTTTGTGATGCTAAACTTTCATATGATGTTGACTGGATCATGATTGGTGATTTCAACCTCATAAGGAGGTCAGATGATAGGAATAAACATGGAGGTAGTATTAATGAGATAATTCATTCTAATTTAGCAATTTCTCATTTTGTGCTCATTGATGTACCTCTTAGAGGCAGAAAGTACATTTGGAGCAATATGCATACCTCCCCGTGAACTCCAAAAGCTTGATTGATTTTTTATTCCCCTTATTAGAAAATTAATTAATTATCCCAATGCTTTGGACTACCCATGGCCATGACCACCTCTGACCATGTGTCATGTCTCATCTCAGTTAAAACTACCATGCCTAAGTCTAATATCTTTAGGTTTCAAAATGCTTGGATGGAACATGATGACTTGCCATTTGTGTATCACACATGGAAGATTCAATTTAGTATGCTGACGAAACCAACATAATCACTGCCAGTTTTAAAATTCTTAGGAAAACGACTAAATCTTGTTCTATGAAGCTGTCTGGTATGAACGATACAAATTCAGGACATAAACTCCATCATTTCTCTCCTTGGTACCTTTAGAAACACTAGGGATCTGACCAACTTGGAGACCACTTTTAGAAAGGACTTGAAAGGTCATCTTGCAGCTCTGCTTAAAAAAACAAAAAATGCACTGGAGAGGGAAAATATTAAGTGGGTCACCCTAGCTGATGAAAATACAAGATTTCTCCATTCTAGTGCTACTGTTCGAATTTGAAGAAACTCCAGTGCCACCTTCACCCATGAATGTTGCTATTCACTCCAAACATGAGGACAAGGCCATGCTTTTTCTTGATGGTTATAAGCAAAGGTTGGGACAATATAATTTCACTTCTAATGATTTTGACATGTCTATAATTATTCAAAGGTTGTCTGGTCTGGATATTCTGGAGAGCCCTTTCATGGAGTAGGAAATAGACGTTGTTGTTCCTGAGTTGCCAAGTAAAAAATTTACCAGGGCCAGATGGTTCCAATATTAAATTCTTCAAGAAATGTTGGCATACCCTAAAAACATTTTTATGACTTGTGTTCCAAATTTCAAAGTGGATCATTATGCCTCCAAAGCATAAACAGTTGTTTCATTACATCGCCCCCCCCCCCCCCCAAATATGTTGCCACTAAAATTAATGATTATAGACCTATATCCTTGCTTAATTGGACTTTAAAAGCTTGTCACTAAGTTGTTTGCCAATAGGTTGCAATCTATCGTTAAGGACCTGGTTCACACCAACCAATATGGATTTATTAAAACTAGGACTATTCAAGAGTATCTTGCATGGACTTATGAATTCTTGCACGTGTGTTAGAAATCAAGGAAAGATATTGTTGTTCTTGAACTTGACTTTGAAAAGGCTTTTGATGCATTAGGGCACCTCATTCTTGTGAATTAAAATTCAAATGGTTTGAAGATAAGTGGTATTGTTGAATCACCCACATTCTTTCATTTGCCATCTCTTCTGTGTTGCTCAATGGCGTCCCTAGCACATGTTTCAAATGTAGAATAGGTGTTAGACAAGGGGATCCCCTATCACCACTATGTTTTATTGTAGATGCAAGTTTTCTTCAGATCCTGATGAATAAGCCACTACACGATGGATACATGCAAATCCCATTCAGCTAAATTCTTGCCCTAAATTTTCTATCCTTTAGTATGCTATAATGATACTTTTATCATTAGCTTGTCAGCAACAACTACTCACCCTTAAATCCTGTGTTGACATATTTGGTTTGGCATGTTGGCTTAAAGTAAACCTTAATAAATCGAGTATCATGCCTATCAACATTTTTCATAGGACATTCAAAGTTATTCCGAAATGTAAGTGAGAGCTTTCCCTTTTACCTATTTGGGCCTTCCTTTTGGGTTGACGAAGCCAAAAAATGGTGTGATTTTTGCATTCCATTCAAAGAGGTTATAGGAGGCTCAATGGTTGCTCAAACTTTCTGAGCACTATTGGCAGACTCCAAATGGTAAATGTTGTTAGTTAATCTTTACCTATTCGCCTCGGGAGATGCCTCAATATTTATAAAGGAACAATTGATGATTTTGATAAATGTAGAAGGCATTGTCTTCGGGGAGAAAATGATATGCATAAAGTTAACCATTGTCTCTCGCATCTTGAGATATGGTCTATGAGCCTAAGGATCAAGGTAGACTGGGTATTTTGAACTTGGAAATTCATAATAACTCTATGTATCTAAAAAATATTCAAAAATTCTTAAAAAATATATTTCATGGTGTAAAGCTAATTTGGGAGTTTATTACTCTCACGACTTACCCCCTCAGGTTCGAATGACCTTTTTTCTGGTGGAGAGATTGTCTCAAATTACTTCATTAATTTTTTGGGAAGATCATTGGCAAAATTATATTTTAAAGGAGTTGCGACCTCACCTCTTTTTTCTTTTGCTAGAAATGAAGACATCTCTATTAGGAAAGTTATTGGCCTTGAAGACCTCTCTGATTTGTTTTATTTGTCATTATATAAAGAAGCATTTGCATAATTCGAAGCTATATGACAGTTGAGCACTTCCACACCTCAAAGATTAGAGAATGAGCAAATTCACGGTCAAGCTATTGGATTTTCTGTCTCTAGAACCTACAAGCTTCTAATTGGTTAACATCACACCGGTCCTCCTGCCAACTGGATTTGCACATCCTGTTGCCAGAAAAGGATACAATGTTCTTTTGGTTACTTATAAACAATAGGCTTAATACCAGCGAGTTACTATAGAGAAATGATTTTTCCATCATGAATACTCATGTGTGATGTGTGGACATATTACTTTGGAAACTAGGGATCACCTCTTAAATCAATGCCAGTTTGCAAAAATATGTTGGAAACACATTAACCACAAGTGGACCTCCCAACAAAGAAATATTCAGGAAATCCTTGACTATCTAAAGGGACATCTCCAAGTGCCCTTCTTTATGGAGACCACCATCTTGGTCCGGTGGTCCATTTGGCTAGTAGAAATGGTTTTATCAAGACTATTCAACCAAGCTTACATAGATGCAGATCAAAGTTCAAGGAAGAGCTCAGGTGGACCCTTTATAGGCTAGATAAGAGGAAGACATACAAACTTTTTGAGAGTGGGGTGAACTCTTTTCATCAATTTACATTAATTTGTGTAGTCTTGCTTAGCTTTTATTTCCTTTTCCCTTTCGTTTGCTTCTTTTTGGGGCCATCTTGACCCATTATTTGTAACTTTTTGTAATTTTTATTATGAATACCAATAAAAAATGCGCGGTAGAGTCCTGATGTTTCCCGTGAAAAAATTAACAAAGTACTCCTATGGAGTTTAGATTACAAAGGTCCCAAAAATCTGCAAAATTCGCGAGGACACAAATCTAAGACAAAATATAATATTCTTCTAGCATGCACCGAAGGCAATTCTATTTTTCTCGCATGGTGTAATTCTAATTTATTAGTCGCTACACAATAGAATGATTATGTGAAGCGAACCAATGTGTGGTTGGATGATTAGGTGGACTGTGGTGTCCCCAACCCACTAGGGTTCAAATTCTGATGCTCGCTTTTATCATTGATTAGTTTTAGGACTTCCAGCGATGCATGTTCAGTGGGAGCAGATGTTTCCATCGACTACGAGACATCTATGGTGACTTCGTAAAATCTCAAGATGATATGCCGGCTCAGTCTTTCGAAGGTACTCATAGGGATATGGTGTGCGTGTGTGCGTTCATAGAGGTGAGTGTATGTGCGCTTGCATCTGTAATGTGTTAAAAAAGAATGATGATGTGAAGAAAATACAAAATGTATAGATAACTAAAACACTGGAGGCTTTCCTTTTGGTTAAAAGTAAGGATATCGTGCCCGGAGAGGATTTATTTGGTTCTTAATGTGCTTGAGAGATACTTTATCTTGATAAACACAATACAAACATGAACACTCATATAGGGGCATGCACACTCACCCCTGTGAACAAACAAATGCATTTTCTATCCCTATGAGCACCTCCGAGAGATCGAGCCGGCAGATTGGGAGATTGACAAAGTCGCCAAAAGTGTTCCGTAATTAACGGGCACGCCGTACCGCCAAAAGAATGGCGCCGGAGAACCTAAAATAAATTCAGGAAATAGGTTGTTAGGACTTGAACTCGGCCAATCAGGGTGGGCTTGTTCCACCACAAAGAACCTAACATCTAAGTTATGCTTAGTTTGCGATGCCCATGAGATATTAAGGATGCGTTTGGTTGGTCGCATTAGGCCCAGCCAGGTCTGGGAGGGATGTTTTTGTGCTATTTGGTTACCTGGGTCGCATAAAAAAATTGGCCCGCACGAAACTCAAAGCACCTCTCAGGCTGCATCTGGAGGAACGCTCAAATTAGCCGTTTCTACCGGGCCAAGCTGAGGTGAGCCACCTTCGAGCGCTCATGGTGGGCCCTCTTGCACGAGAGGATGCGAGCCATATACACCCTGTACGTTATTTCTTCTTCCACCTCTAGTAAGCTCCTTCTCTAATCTCCTTTCTTAGGTCCCTTCTAATCCACACAACGGTGCATCAATTTGAGATAAGCTCTACATGAAAAAGATGCGCATCGTTGTTATGGTTCTATTTTTGTGATTAGTTCATAGTTTCGTCGATTGTAAATGTTTAATTTCGTGTTCATGTTAGGAGCTATTTTGGATGAATTTTGTCAAATTCGTCACGCACGGTCGACCATTTGAATTCTCCTTTGATCAGTAGCTTCATCTTACAGTTTGACACAACTTTCATCTTGCATATTTTCTGTTTCACCGATCATAGAAGTTTAACCTGACTTCTTCCTCATGAAATATATATGCATATGTGTGATTTGTATTAATGACACTCCTTCCTCTCCTCTGTCATGCTACAGCAGCGTCGCTGCCGGCGTCGCTCCTCTCGGCCTCCTCTCCCGTGTGTTGTTACACTAGCGCCACCGTCGGCGTCGTTCCTCTCAACCTGCTCTCCCATGTCCAACTACACCCGTGCGGTTGTCGTTCCTCTCTGCATTCTCTCCCATGTCCTACTACACTGAAGCCATCACCGTCGTCATTCCTCTTGGCCTCCTCGCTCGGGTCCTACTACAATGGTGTTGTCGCCATCATCATTCCCTCCCACGTATTGTTGCATTAGCGCCACCATCGATGTCGTTCCTCTCAACCTCCTCTCCCATGTCCTACTACATTCGCGCGGTTGCCGTTCCTCTCTGTCTCCTCTCTCATGTCCTGCTACACTGAAACCACCGCCGACGTTGTTCCTCTCGGCCTCCTCGCTCGCGTCCTACTACAATGGCGCCGTCATCATCATCATTCTTTTCGACCTCCTCCTCTGCATCCTACTTTTTTAAGCTTAGACCGTAGAACAATAGTTCTATGGTACTTTATTAATAATAAAATATTTACATGCAGTCAGCAAAATAGGAACAGTACATCAACCAATACCGGCTCTAGGAAAAACAGCCATAAATGGTTACAGATTTATTTCAATCTAATGACTGATCTTTTCTGCTTTGCTCTCCTTGGCTCTGAGTTGTGTTGCCCACAGTCCCTCTTTTAGATAGTATAGCCAAGTGTTTATGCTTTGTGGTGCCGATCTGAAGATCTTATCGTTTCTGACAGCCCAGATGCTCTAGTAGCCCATCATAACAATTTCCAAAGCTATCTCCTTGGGTAACTTAGAATGAGAAGAATCTCATCATAGGCTGAGATGCCACTGCTTCTTCTTGGTACAAGATGATCCCAGCATTCTAGAGCAAATGGACAGTTCCAAAAAAGATGGATCAAAGACTCTTTAGTATCATCTGAGCATAATGAACAGTTGTAGTCTTGAAGGAACATGTTTTTCCATTGAAGTAGGTTCTTGGTGTTCATTCTATCATAAAGTAGGAGCCAGGTAAAAATCTTATGTCTTAGTATGCATGAAGTCCGCCAGAGATTTTTGAAGATGCAGTGTGCTTTGCCAGGACCCATAAGTGCCTTATACATTTTCATGGAGGAATATTGATTGGATGTAGTAGAATAAGTCCAGCTGTCATCATTCTGTGTAGTCTCTTTGTTGTTGATCATTTGTAGGACTTGATTGAATTGCAAGAATGCTTGCTGGGAGAGGGGCATGTGAAATAGAGCACTGATGTCTGACTGGGTCACCATAGTGGCTACAAAGCAATCCTTATCAATAGCAAATGAATGAAGTTCTGGGAATTGCTACAGTAAGGGTTCCCGTGTCCACTTATCTGCTCAAAATCGAATGGTATCTCCTTTTCCTACCTTACATATAGTATGGGTCTTGTAGTTGGGTAGGAGCTTGAGAATAGCCTTCCACCAAAAAGAGCCCACCATCCTTTCTCCAGGTAGTCTGTCCTGATAATATGTTTCCCAGATGATATTGACCCATGGGGTGTCCACCTTATTTAGAAATTTATACAAGTACTTCATAAGCAAGGCTTGATTGTGAGTGGCAATGTCTAGGAGACCAAGGCCTCCCATATGTTTGGGCTTGCAAACAGTGTCCCATGAGATCAAAGCAGGTCCAGTCTCTTGTGTCCCAAATTTTCTCCAGAAGCATTGCTTGAGATAAATGTTGAGTTGTTTCACCACAGTTTTGGGAATCATGAGGGAGCACATAAAGAAAATTGGCATGCATGAGAATACTGATCTGATCAGTGTAAGTTTATCTCTAGTAGATAGCATTGTGGAGCAGCTGAGAAGTCTATTCTCAATCCTTTTCATCATAGGCACAAAATCAAGAACTGTTGGTTTGGTGATGCATAGTGGAAGTCCCAAATATGTGTGAGGCGATGTACCAACTTGCAGCCCATCAGATTGGATAGAAATGTCATCTTGGTCAGGGGTGTGTTGATAGGAATCATAGTGGACTTGGCATAATTCACTTTTAGACCAGTATAAGCAGCATAGTGTAGCAGTAAGTTCTTTATATGATTGAGTTGTCTAGCATCTGCATTTGCCACTAGAATGGTGTCATCTACATACTATATAATTGGGTATTCAGAACATGAGTTATGCAGCAATGGTGGCTCAATCATGTCTTGTTGTAAGGCCTCGTTGAACATAGTCTAAAGAAGATCAGCTGCTAAGACAAAAATCAAAGGTGATAGGGGATCCCCTTGCCCGACTCCTTTCTTGCATAGGAAGTGCCTCCCTGGGACTCCGTTAAGTAGAATAGATGTATATCTTGTACCATAGATCATTTTGATCCTGTTGATCCACCTATCCCCAAAACCTTTAGCTTTTATAATCTCAATGATAGTATCATGGTTAAGCATACACTACTGCAGGATGCTGCTAACACGACACTATGATCAGAGAACCTTTGAGAAACTGTGTGCGATGCAATAATCGCAAATGGTGGTGTCAGAGAACCGTCAAAAATGTCCAAAATGTTTGCAATGATGGATGCATCAAACACGGTTCAGATTTTAGTTGCATGTGCGATGCACGACATATGGTTCAGTTCAATGAACTGTTTGCGATGAGGAGGAACAATAGAAACGGGCAGGCAGATGAAGGCGTGTGCGATACGCAACATATGGTTCACTCGGATTAACTGTTTGTGATGAGGCGGAACAACAGAAACGGACAAATAGATAAAGGTGTGTGCGATTGAGGGCATACGCTTCAGAAGGATTAACTGTTTGTGATTAGGCAACAGAACATAAACGGTCAGCCAGATCAAAGGTGTGTGCGATTGATGGCATACACTTCACACGGATGAACTGTTTGCACTAGACGGTCGCACATTCTAATTAAAAGAAGCGTGCACGATGGTAATAACAAGCGCGCATGGTTCTTGTAACAGGACATGTGCTGACATTGCCTATTGTGGTGCACCAAACGCCACGTACGCGGCCGAGAAAGCGTACCCACGTTACGCCGTCCGGGAATAGTGTCGCACTTAGAAATTATAGAACCGTTAATAAATTTTGAGCCTGCGTCCCACCACCTTCCAAATTGCAAACCTGTTCACACGGATCAAAACCTAAACGGTTTCCCACTTAGGAGCGTATTAGTACTCGGTTATAAATAATGTACTATGCCAAGATGACTGCACATTCCTTCCTCACCTCCTCATCCACAAAAGCAAACAAGTCATTCAACATCGTTCTCTTGCGTCTGCCATGGTCAGATTGAGTTCTCGGTCGAGAGATTACCACCACGGAGAGGCGAGCATGGAAGCGGAAGCACGAGAGATGTCCTGCTTAGCCGCAAAACCAGCTGACATGTCCCGCCGCGCCGCCGAAGCAGTACGGAGGTCTCATCGTGCCACCGAAGCAGCACAGAGGTCCTGCCGCGCCGTCGATGCAGCCGACTGGTCTGGTTGCACCACGGAAGTAGCAGGATGTCCTGCCGCGCCGCGAATGCAGCAGATATGTCCCCTCACGATGCGGCGGCCTGGGAAAATCTCTCGCGGGCAGACGAGGACTCTTGCAGGCGCATGCATGCGATCGTCCATAGCAAGATGGATCAGATCTTCGGCTGGATGAAGATGCAGGACGAGTTGAATGCCTCGTTTGAACAACTCCGGGGTGACCGCGACCTGCTGAGGGCAAAGATCACCGGAAGGGCGGAGCAGGCAGAGGAGATCTCTGCCTTGTTCAAGAGGACGGGCTTCATCATCAAGAAACTTATGGACGAGAATGCCATGCGCCACATCGAGCGAGAAAGGCTGGTGGAGGAATCCGCGGTTGCTTCCGAGTAGCATATAAGGACATGTAACTGATGAAAGAGATCATCGCTGCTCACGGCGAGAACTAGTCTCCGTGACCTGCAGCGCATCAAGAAAGTAGAGATCATCGAGCCAGATTGTTGTATGCGTCTTCCTTCTTCTTTTACCCGTGTGTATTTCGGGTGTAGCCGCATGTGGCTTTTTTAGTTATCTTCCTAAATATGTAAGACAATTATTATCCACTATCATCGTCCTTATATTCATCATGCTTGCTATAAGTCACAGTCGATGCTATATAGGTCCGTCAGATCTTACATCAAGATCCTTGCAAAACTTTCTTTTTTGATTTTCACTTTTCTCTCTTAAATCTCAGTCCAATGAGACATGGCCACGCCGTGAAATAGGGGCTCCGGCGCCATTAATGGAGACGTTGGGACGAAGGTGCGCGGCGGATAGAGGTCAAAGGGCTCTCTTCCCGATGAGAACGTGCAGGGGTTTGATCGCACGCCTCCCGTACTCAAATAGCTACCCCGGACGGCACCTCCTAGCCAATAAAGAAAGGGACGCGTGGCGGCACGTAATTGGTAAGTAGAACACCCATGGTTTCAATAATAGTTGTGTTTCCAATTTGTAACGTGACAACACTTGTTCCAAAATGACTTTGTTGATTTTTAATGTGTGCGTCTTCGCAAATCGGACAGAAAAATTACCACAGCATGTTGGTGCCATGTCATGACACCATGCCAAGTTTCATGATTTTCAGGCGTGTTTTGGATTTACAGGAATTAAAAAATGAAGTTTCTCAATCTTTTCAGCCGAGCCAGGACGCCCAGATGTTTGAATTTCATTCTCATTTCATGCATGGGACCTAGAAATTCACCCAAGGACACACATGTGATTTTTCAACCAACTTTCGTGCACTGGAGCATTAAATGCCCAGAAATTCAATTAATGTACAAAAACGGCCAAATGAACCCGGAATAATTCCAAAATTTAGCATGATACTTCTATTTGGTCTAATCTGCCAGTGTAAACAAATTAAGGCGGGAGAAGGCAGTGTACGTATGTCATTTTGCACACGGAGGTGACACGTTCCCTCTCGGAACCACGAGCCTTCTTGACAGAAGCTCCGGTTTGCAAGCAGCTTATACCAAAGCTTGTCCCAATTCGGCCAAAAAAAATTACCGCAGCTGGTGCCATGTCATGATACCATGCCAAGTTTCATGATTTTCAGGCGTGTTTTGGATTTACATGAATTAAAAAACCAAGTTTCTCAATCTTTCCGGCTGAGCCACGATGCCCAAATGTTTGAATTTCATTCCCATTTATTGCATGGGACCTAGAAATTCACCCAAGGACACACATGTGATTTTTCAACAAACTTTGGTGCACTGGAGCATGTGCTTGTAGTTCAAATTTGAATTATGCACATTAAATGCCCAGAAATTCAAATAAAATAAAAAAGGCCAAACGAACCCGAATTAATGTATACAAAAATGAAATACATGCTTGGAAAACATGACGCCTGGCGTGGTGCCATGGTTTGGCCTCACCGTGCTCTGGTAAAAATTTGAGAATGTTTTCCTTATGTTGTCATGCACGCCTTTCATAAATCGAACCATCACCGAGGAAGTTCCATGGCTTCGAGGGGGAAATCACCAAGATTGACGGGGATCCAAATTTCCTTTGTCCTTTGTTCATGAGTTTTTTTCTCGATGAACATACACCCTACAAATCACCATGTTCAAATTTGACACTTTTCCATGTTAATTTACCATATTTAGGGGATTATCTGCATTCTCTAGGCATTAATGCACATAATTCAAATTCGAACAATCGGTGCATGAAAAGGTGCACAAGAACGGTCTGAAAAACCATTCTCGTGCCATTTAGTAAATTCTCATGCCTTTTACAAGGAATGGACAAATATTACGAGGAAATGTGTGGCAATAGTCAACCATAAACACGTCATTTACTGGGTAACAACTATACAAAATATGAAATAAATGCTTGAAAAACATGACACCTGGCGTGGTGCCATGGTATGGCCTCACCATGCCCTAGTAAAAATTTGAGAATGTTATCCTTATGTCGTCATGAACGCCTTTCATAAATCGAACCATCACTGAGGAAGTTCCATGGTTTCGAGGGGGAAATCACCAAGATTGAAGGGGGTCCAAATTTCCTTTGTCCTTTTTCCATGAGTTTTGTTCTATGATGAACATACACCCTTCAAATCACCACGTTAAAATTTGACACTTTTCCGTGTTCATTTATCATATTTAGGAGATTATTTGCATTCTCTAGGCATTAGTGCACATAATTCAAATTCGACCAATCGGTACATGAAAAGGTTCACAAGAACTGTCTGGAAAACCATCCTCGTGCCATTTAGTAAATTCTCATGCCTTTTACAAGGAATGGACAGATATTTCGAGGAAATGTGTGCAATAGTCAACCATAAACGCGTCGTTTACTGGGTAAGAACTATACAGAAAATGAAATAAATGCTTGAAAAACATGACGCCTGGGGTGGTGCCATGGTATGGCCTCACGACGCCCTGGTAAAAGTTTGAGAATATTATCCTTATGTTGTCATGCACGCCTTTCATAAATCGAACCATCACCGAGGAAGTTCCATGGCTTCGAGGGGGAAATCACCGAGGAAGTTTCATGGTTTCGAGAGGGAAATCACCAAGATTGAAGGGGGGTCCAAATTTCCTTTGTCCTTTGTCCATGAGTTTTTTTTTCTAAGATGAACATACACCCTGCAAATCAGCACGTTCAAATTTGACACTTTATCGGGTTCATTTACCATATTTAGGGGATTATGTGCATTTTATAATGCACACAATTCAAGTTCAAACAATCGGTGCATGAAAGGGTGCACAATGACGGTTTGGAAAACAATGCTCGTGCCATTTAGTAAATTCTCATGCCTTTTACAAGGAATGGACAGATATTTCGATGAAATGTGTGGCAATAGTCAACCACAAACATTTGTTTATTGGGTTTTCAACTATAGAATAAATGAAATAAATGATTGAAAAACATGACGCCTAGCATGGTGCCATGGTATGACTTCACCATGCCCTGGTGAAAATTTAAAAAGGTTTGGATTATGTCGTCATGCACGCCCTTCATAAATCGAACCATCGCCGGGGAAGTTCCATGCTTTCGAGAGGGAAATCACCGAAATTGAAGGGGAATCCAAATTTTCTTTGTTCTTTGCCCTGGAGTTTTTTTCTACGAAGAACATACACCCTGCAAATCACCGTGTTCAAATTTGGCATTTTTTTCGGGCTCATTTACAATATTTAAGGGATTGTGTGCATTTTCTAGGCATTTGGCCCATATAAATCCAATGTAGCTACAACAGCATGGATGTGATGTGAGGGACGTGGATTGCCGTTCGATCACGGCGCATCCTACAATGCACAGGTGCGATTCGCATGGCTGGGGTTCCGGCCAATCATAACTCAACACACAATAGCATCAGCGCACACTATTTCTGGAAGCGACCGAGATGAACCGTGTGCGATAATGAACGAGAAAAATTGTAAGGGAAGCCAAATTTCCTTTGTCGTTTGTCGCTGAGTGATACGTCTCCAACGTATCTATAATTTTTGATTGTTCCATGCTATTATATTACCCGTTTTGGATGTTTATGGGCTTTACTTTACATTTTTATATCATTTTTGGGACTAACCTACTAACCGGAGGCCCAACCCGAATTGCTATTTTTTTGCCTATTTCAGTGTTTCGAAGGAAAGGAATATCAAACGGAGTCCAAACGGAATGAAACCTTCGGGAGCAATCTTTTTGGAACAAACGTGATCCAGAGGACTTGGAGTGGAAGTCAAGAAACAAGGGAGGTGTCCACGAGGGTGCCCGGTGCGCCCCCTACAGTTGGGTGCCCCCCACCCTTTGTGACGCCCCCGATTTAATCGTACACTAATCATGCACGCAAATGTGTACGATCAAGATCAGGGACTCACGGGAAGATATCACAACACAACTCTACAAATAAAATAAGTCATACAAGCATCATAATACAAGCCAGGGGCCTCGAGGGCTCGAATACAAGTGCTCGATCATAGACGAGTTAGCGGAAGCAACAATATCTGAGTACAGACATAAGTTAAACAGGGTGCCATAAGATGGCTAGCACAAACTGGGATACAGATCGAAAGAGGAGCAGGCCTCCTGCCTGGGATCCTCCTAGGTCACTCCTGGTCGTCATCAGCGGGCAGCACGTAGTAGTAGGCACCTCCGGTGTAGTAGGGGTCGTCGTCGACGGTGGCGTCTGGCTCCTGGACTCCAGCATCTGGTTGCGACAACCAGGTAGAAGGGAAAGGGGAAAAGAGGGAGAAAAGCAACCGTGAGTACTCATCCAAAGTACTCGCAAGCAAGGAGCTACACTACATATGCATGGGTATATGTGTAAGGAGGCCATATCGGTGGACTGAACTGCAGAATGCCAGAATAAGAGGGGGATAGCTAATCCTGTCGAAGACTACGCTTCTGGTAGCCTCCGTCTTGCAGCATATAGAAGAGAGTAGATTGTAGTCCTCCAAGTAGCATCTCCAAGTAGCATATCCAGGTAGCAACGCATAGCATAATCCTACCCGGCAATCCTCTCCTCGTCGCCCTGCGGAAAAGCGATCACCGGGTTGTCTGTGGAACTTGGAAGGGTGTGTTTTATTAAGTATCCGGTTCTAGTTGTCATAAGGTCAAGGTACAACTCCAAGTCGTCCTGTTACCGAAGATCACGGCTATTCGAATAGATTAACTTCCCTGCAGGGGTGCACCACATAGCCCAACACGCTCGATCCCATTTGGCCGGACACACTTTCCTGGGTCATGCCCGGCCTCGGAAGATCAACACGTCGCAGCCCCACCTAGGCAAAACAGAGAGGCCAGCACGCCGGTCTAAACCTAAGCGCGCAGGGGTCTGGGCCCATCGCCCTGAGCACACCTGCACGTTGCGTGGGCGGCCGAAAGCAGACCTAGCCTAGTGGCGTTCCAGTCCAATTCGGCGCGCGCCGCTCCGTCGCTGACGTCTGAAGTGCTTCGGCTGATACCACGACGTCGGGATACCCATAACTACTCCCACGTAGATGGTTAGTGCGTATAGGCTCGTAGCCAGACTCAGATCAAATACCAAGATCTCGTTAAGCGTGTTAAGTGTCCGCGAACGCCGAACAGGGCCAGGCCCACCTGTCTCCTAGGTGGTCTCAACCTGCCCTGTCGCTCCGCCACAAAGATCCACACAGAGGGCCGTCGGGACAAAGGTCCTTTCAGCCCCCAATCCGTGAATCACTCGCGGGTACTCTTCGAGCTGACCCGACTTTAGTCACCATCTGTATAGTATGTATGTATGTATAGTATATACCCGTGATCACCTCCCGAGTGATCACGGCCCAATAGTATAGCAAGGCAGACTGACAAGAATGTAGGGCCAATGATGATAAACTAGCATCCTATACTAAACATTTAGGATTGCAGGTAAGGTATCAACAGGTGTAGCAACAATGTCAGGCTATGCATCAGAATAGGATCAACAGAAAGCAGTAACATGCTACACTACTCTAATGCAAGCAGTATAGAGAAGAATAGGCGATATCTGGTGATCAAGGGGGGGGGCTTGCCTGGTTGCTCTGGCAAGAGAGAGGGGTCGTCAACTCCGTAGTCGAACTCGGTGGCATCAGCGTCGGTCTCGTAGTCTACCGGAGAGAAGAGGGGGAAGAAATAATGAATACAGAGCAAACAAAGCATCACAAAATATAACAAGGCAATACGCGGTGTTCGGTGTGCCCTAACGCGGTAGTAGGTGATACCGGTGAAGGGGGGAAAACATCCGGGAAGTATTCCCGGTGTTTCGTGTTTTCGGGCAGAGGAGTCGGAGGGGGAAAGTTGCGGGTTCGATAGGTTAGAGGGGTGTGGCGGACGAACGGACTGCGTATCCGGAATCGTCTCGTCGTTCTGAGCAACTTTCATGTTGAAAATATTTTAATCCGAGTTACGGATTAAAAGATATGATTTTCTAAAGATTTTAAAACATTTTCTGATTTTAATTATATATTTAATTAATTCGAAAAATGGAAATATGACGTCAGCATGATGTCATGCTGACGTCAGCAGTCAGCGTTGACCGTTGACCTGGTCAACCCGACATGTGGGTCCCGTGGGACCCACCTGTCATACACTGTTAGTTTAATTAGGGTTTAGGTTAATTGATCAGGTTAATTAAACTCAACTAGTTAATTAAATTAATTAAACCGGATTAATTAACTTAATTAATTCATTAGATAATTAACTAATTAATAATTAATTTATTAAATCATTTATTTATTTATTATTTTTATTTCTAATTCCTCTTTTTTTTAAATACGTTCTGGGCGTGGGCCCCATCTGTCATTGGGCCAGGGGCCTTAGCGGGTGTGGGGTTTACGGGCGCCGGGCGTGGGCACCCGAACGGGCTCCCGAGCGGAGCCAGCCGAGGCGCTGTGGGTGGCTCGCCGGAGCGCGGCCACGGCGAGCAGACGAGGGAGGGCGCAAGGAGGAGCCAAGGCGCGTGAGAGGAACGACGGAGGCAGGGGCACAGGAGCACTCCGCGAGCGGGCGCGACCACGGTGAGTGGGCGAGCGCGGGGGCTGCAATGGTGCTGGCGGCAGCACCGCAGCACAGTAGCAGCTGCTGCAGCTCGTGGCAGGGCACGACCAGGAGCGGCAAGTGGGGCGACGGCGTGGCCGACGCAGTCGTCGAGCAGGAGGGTGTGCGGGCCTGGACGGGCCTGGAGCGCACGGGGTACGGGGCATGGCGTGCTCGACCGCAAGGCAGAGATGGGCCGGAGGCGAGCGGACTGCACGGGCGCGAGGTGGACGAGCGCGGTGTCCGCAGACGAAAAGAAGGGGAGAGGGGAGGCCGAGGCCGAGGGCCTCACCGCCGTTTGCAGGGGCACATGGGCGTCGAGGCTCGGGGGCGACCCGTGGGGAGGAGGACGGGGACGATCTACGGAGACGGGAGGCGAGGTAGTCGAGGCAGAGGGGATCCGGGAGGGTGGCTCCGGCGACTGGACCTCCAGGCGGCGGCGATTGGTGTCGAAGGGGGCTCGGGAATGCTCCCTCGATCCAGATCGGATCGAGAGGGGGGAGAGCGGCGTGGGGAGTGGGGATGGGTGCGGTCGGGAGTTAGGGTTTCTGGGATGGGGGGATAATGGCAGTGGGGTGGCCGGTTGGGCCTTTTGGGCTGGTGGCCTGCTGGCTAGCTGGGCCATTCGGCCCGGTGGGGGGGGGGGGTTCTTCCCTTTTCTCTTTTGTTTAAGTTTTTTGTTTTTATTTTATTTTCCTTTTCTGTTTTAGTTTTGTTTCCTATTATTTTAGTTTTAAAAAAAACACGTAGCATCTAATTTAGTATTTCAACTTAGTCCATAGTCACAAAAAGTCTAATCCTCAAATAAATTAGTTTGACATTTTATTAATTACAAAAGGTATTTAAATAATTGTTTTCACTATTGTTTTAATTGTTTTAGGGCCTATAAACATTTTATCAAAGTTTGGTTTCTCCACCATAATTACCTATGTATTATTTGGTTCACTCCGAACATTTAAATCTTAATATTTGAAAACTTTTATTGTTTGCTCGATTTTGAATTTGAAATTCGAACTAGGTTCCGAACTATCGCGAGTTTATCCACGGTAACCGAGGTGACGCGGCATCATTAGTGGGGATTACTGTAGCTTAATTACCCGGGCGTCACAATTCTCCTCCACTACAAGAAATCTCGTCCCGAGATTTAAGAGGGGAGTAAGGGGGAAAGGTCTGGTTACGAAATCCTAACGAATCTTCTCAGTCTTGGTTGCTCTTCTTGAAGAGGTCGATCCATTACCTTGACATCATCATTTCTCTGCTACAGGTCATCATGGTGATGCCACCCTTTTCTCGGGAACTCCAACGTACTTACGAATAGGTAAGGGGGTATTCCGGCAGAACGAACCTATGCAAGGTTGACTATCTGGTAGCTAACATAGGGGAAGGTGGCGGAAAGTAACTCTCGAACTGGAACTCAAGAAAATATCGAGAGCAAGTAAGAAGGTACCATGAGAAGTTTCAAGCGGGTAGGCAATCATCCGATGCCTGAAACAAAGTGTAAAAGGGGTCCAGAGCAATGGTAATAAGTTTTGTGTCTGATACCAGAATAGATCAACAGGCAAGTGGCCCGTGAATTACATACAAAGCCAAGCACGAGGAATAACTTTGACAACAGTTGTACAAGAGAGTCAAGTTTCGTTCCTGGGACCTGTGGGTTATGGGCCCACCATGTGGGTTAAAAGTAGAAAGGGGGGCTGACATCTTGTACGATCACGATAGCAAGGCATGTTAGAGGGTAGCTTGCCATTTATGTTGGCAACAGTGTCGGTACCAAGGGCGAGGGACAAAGAGAACCATTTTCCTGCTCGTTGAACGAGGCGGACCAATAGGCAAAGTTCTCGTCCATCGGTGGTTACCGGAATGCTATCAACAAAAGAAACAGGGTCTTACTGACACGGTTGTACAATGAGATGCTTACCTAAGCAGGGGGGTATCACTGCTCAGTTAAGTCAGATTATAAGAAAGGTTAAACAAAACAATGGAAAGGAAAATGTGTTTAAACACATATTTCAGGGGTATATCCTTCCCAAGGACAAGCAGAGCATGATAACCATGACAGGATAATAAGTAGAAAACCCGTTAGGGAAGGGGAGAGAAATTTCATGACATTACCCATACAATGATGTTTGGATAATTTGAGTAAGAAAATTTAGCATTGTGCTTCAAGTGTTCTTATTGATGATAGGAGTACCACATACATGCTTCGTAATAGCATTGACATGGTCTTTAAGCAAAGTTCGGACTTTGGACACACAAGGCATCCATCATGAACAACTCATAGAATAAGTCCTATGATTTCCTCATGAAAGAATGGTTAACCTTGCAAAAAGAAATTATAGCAGTAGGTCCTCCGGCCAGGTGTGCTGGACATGCCATCACCTTACCGGGTCATAAAAGACCAATGTTATAACTCTTGGAAATGTCCCAGCCATCATATCTGACCGAGGTTCAGATCCGATTGGTGTCAGGATACCTCTGACTTAGGAGGCCAGAGAAGAAAAGGTGCAACACAAATGACGAGATGACATTGTAAGATTCTCGGGAAATTTACTACGGAAGCGAGTTCCGAAGCAAAAGCTCATCATTAAATCAAGGAGAGGAAGAGGAGGTAGATGATGAACTCAGCGACAATTCACCGAGATTTTCAAAATATGGATTTCCACAATTATGTGTACAAGGAGATATCAATTGTCAGATCAAATGATATAATGATGTATGTTCGAGAAAAACATACACAATTAAACATTGGTTGAAAGGTGCACCCGAAATATGGGTTGGGTTGCACGACCAATGTCAGAATGGTGATTCAATTAGCGAAGGACTTAGAATGAACTATTGCCCATTCACTTCAAAGCAATAGGGTTGTTAGAAGTTTTGAATTCACACGTCATAGCTCCATTGTCGGTATTCCGGTTGAAAACAATACGGGGACCAAGGAATGAACGAAGATGGCAAGAAGTATTATGTTATGAAGAATTATTAAGAGGTGGTGAAATTCTCACCACATTCTTGACAAAAAGAGATGGTAATACTACCGAGGTAAGGAAGATCGACTGCTGGGTAGCAGTGATCTCAAGGTTTACACCAAACACGAACAAGTTGTGTTGAACGGAAGGCAATAAAGTGGTCGATGAGAACAGGAATCATCGAGGGGCAAGGATGGTATTACCCATCATGAATTCAATTGATCTCTTGGAAGAGCTCAGAATGTTGATGATATTCACGACACATTTGTCACGAGAGTTCATGAAGATGTAATTGATCGGTGATGACATCAAGTCAAGTAATGATAAAGTGAAAGGTTATTGGAACCAAGGGTACGACACAAACTCGAAACCAAGCTTGTTGTTCAAGGTGAAATGATATGACGATGATGATCGACGTAAGGTTAGTTCATCGTCGAAAATTGTGCTCCGGGAAGAAGGACCGGGTAGCACAGTTAAAATTAGCTCGATAATGATATAGCCGATCAGGCTAGGAATGACTTGAAGGATTAATAAATTTGTAAGCAGTGATGGGTTCAAATACTTGTTGAATCGCAATGCGAACTCGATTCAGTTATCGGTGTCTTTGAGTGTATAATAACTCAGAGCCCGTGAAAAATTGGAATCAGTAGAAAGGTAGCACTTGATGAAGAACTCATAAGAAGTTATGCAGTTTCATGATAATCTTGAGATACCAGGGGGTAATACTCGACACAAGATCAAAGTAAAGATTGGACCGGTGTACTGATCCATAGAAGACAATTGTTTTAACTTGTCCGAGAAATGAGATCAAAGAAGAACAATCATGGTCGGAACCACGATTGCAAAAGGCCAGATCCTAGATATAAGATGAACTTATACCAAAGGAATAATTAATTTAATAGAAGCTTTAATGATAAGATCTACATCGTGTCCATGGGCATGAACACAAGTTCAAGGTCGACTCCCACTTCTTCAATGTATAACCTTCCATTCACTTCTCACGTTCGATGAAGTTGCAGTGTTGAAAATTTTATCTGGCGAGGCACCAGAAGAGTATGATTCGTGAAAACTTTCGGGTTCACACGGTTTAGTGAAGGCATATGTTCAACCCATAGGGGCTTCTTGGAATCATATACCAGAATCTTTAGAAATAATTAACTCAAGCTCGAAGGCAGAGCATGGTTGAGAAAGCAGAGGATACAATTTACCAAAGGCCTTATGTATCAGAGGAAAAGGCTCACAAGGTTATTGAATATGAAAGGCGTTGTCAGATAAAATCCAACAAAGGATCTGGTGATCCACAAGGGATCTGACGTGAGCATCAGTTCTCATCTAGAGGAAGAAGGATGCAAGGAGATCAAAATATAGAAACAACTGACTAACTCAATTGTCAAATGCAAATGAATTACGATTCCCAAATCAAGGGGTCAGAAGCAATGCTCTGATTAGGGATGGATAAGTTGAATAGCCTTAGGGTACAATCAACGACACTTGGATTGGTCGAGAACCAATTCCAGTTAAAAGAATGGCAGCTCAGCCGGAAAGGTAATTTATAAGGATCAATGATGATTGCGGGTATTCGCAAACATATTGAGTCAACAGACTCAAAATGATAATGACAAGGAATGTCAATAAGATTTCTATACTTATGGGATTAATCATAATGAAAGCAAACAAGAAATTCCAGAGCAATAGGTTGCTGAGGATTTTCGGAATATCGGGTGGTATTTCGAAGACTTTTGTGTAACACATGAACAACTGGGGGGATGAGCGGATACACAACAAGTGCGAGAATTAACCGGAGGGGTATTCAGGTGTCAATGAACAGCGAGGCAGTAAGCTCAAAGGATTATCGAAACAACGACGAGTGTTTCGGGGTATCTTGTAATAACAAGACCAACTGGGGATGAATGTAAGGATAACTTCAAGTAGTTATCCATAAGGGTTTGCGGTGGAAGGGGGATTGCAAACGCGATGGCACATAGTCTCGAGAGCACATCGTAGAGTATCTCCGAATTCTTCTGATTAGCAGACGATCATCTGAAGTGAGGGGCTCTCCGGGAGAAAGTACTCGCGAGAACCTAAAGTTAGTTTTGATATTAGCAAAATCGTTTAACCCGAATAGAAGAGAGTTCAGAATCCCAGAGTAAAGATCGAGGAGTAAAAGATCCTAATACCACCCATTGGCGACGTGGGCCCATGGGCCGCACAGCCATGTTAGTAAAAGTTTTGTAAAGTCTAGACTCGACTTCGGCCAAGGAGTTGGAAGGGGGATTCCTACAGGCAGTCGGCTCTGATACCAACTTGTGACGCCCCCGATTTAATCGTACACTAATCATGCACGCAAATGTGTACGATCAAGATCAGGGACTCACGGGAAGATATCACAACACAACTCTACAAATAAAATAAGTCATACAAGCATCATAATACAAGCCAGGGGCCTCGAGGGCTCGAATACAAGTGCTCGATCATAGACGAGTCAGCGGAAGCAACAATATCTGAGTACAGACATAAGTTAAACAGGGTGCCATAAGATGGCTAGCACAAACTGGGATACAGATCGAAAGAGGAGCAGGCCTCCTGCCTGGGATCCTCCTAGGTCACTCCTGGTCGTCATCAGCGGGCAGCACGTAGTAGTAGGCACCTCCGGTGTAGTAGGGGTCGTCGTCGACGGTGGCGTCTGGCTCCTGGACTCCAGCATCTGGTTGCGACAACCAGGTAGAAGGGAAAGGGGAAAAGAGGGAGAAAAGCAACCGTGAGTACTCATCCAAAGTACTCGCAAGCAAGGAGCTACACTACATATGCATGGGTATATGTGTAAGGAGGCCATATCGGTGGACTGAACTGCAGAATGCCAGAATAAGAGGGGGATAGCTAATCCTGTCGAAGACTACGCTTCTGGTAGCCTCCGTCTTGCAGCATATAGAAGAGAGTAGATTGTAGTCCTCCAAGTAGCATCTCCAAGTAGCATATCCAGGTAGCAACGCATAGCATAATCCTACCCGGCAATCCTCTCCTCGTCGCCCTGCAGAAAAGCGATCACCGGGTTGTCTGTGGAACTTGGAAGGGTGTGTTTTATTAAGTATCCGGTTCTAGTTGTCATAAGGTCAAGGTACAACTCCAAGTCGTCCTGTTACCGAAGATCACGGCTATTCGAATAGATTAACTTCCCTGCAGGGGTGCACCACATAGCCCAACACGCTCGATCCCATTTGGCCGGACACACTTTCCTGGGTCATGCCCGGCCTCGGAAGATCAACACGTCGCAGCCCCACCTAGGCAAAACAGAGAGGCCAGCACGCCAGTCTAAACCTAAGCGCGCAGGGGTCTGGGCCCATCGCCCTGAGCACACCTGCACGTTGCGTGGGCGGCCGAAAGCAGACCTAGCCTAGTGGCGTTCCAGTCCAATTCGGCGCGCGCCGCTCCGTCGCTGACGTCTGAAGTGCTTCGGCTGATACCACGACGTCGGGATACCCATAACTACTCCCACGTAGATGGTTAGTGCGTATAGGCTCGTAGCCAGACTCAGATCAAATACCAAGATCTCGTTAAGCGTGTTAAGTGTCCGCGAACGCTGAACAGGGCCAGGCCCACCTGTCTCCTAGGTGGTCTCAACCTGCCCTGTCGCTCCGCCACAAAGATCCACACAGAGGGCCGTCGGGACAAAGGTCCTTTCAGCCCCCAATCCGTGAATCACTCGCGGGTACTCTTCGAGCTGACCCGACTTTAGTCACCATCTGTATAGTATGTATGTATGTATAGTATATACCCGTGATCACCTCCCGAGTGATCACGGCCCAATAGTATAGCAAGGCAGACTGACAAGAATGTAGGGCCAATGATGATAAACTAGCATCCTATACTAAACATTTAGGATTGCAGGTAAGGTATCAACAGGTGTAGCAACAATGTCAGGCTATGCATCAGAATAGGATCAACAGAAAGCAGTAACATGCTACACTACTCTAATGCAAGCAGTATAGAGAAGAATAGGCGATATCTGGTGATCAAGGGGGGGGGCTTGCCTGGTTGCTCTGGCAAGAGAGAGGGGTCGTCAACTCCGTAGTCGAACTCGGTGGCATCAGCGTCGGTCTCGTAGTCTACCGGAGAGAAGAGGGGGAAGAAATAATGAATACAGAGCAAACAAAGCATCACAAAATATAACAAGGCAATACGCGGTGTTCGGTGTGCCCTAACGCGGTAGTAGGTGATACCGGTGAAGGGGGGAAAACATCCGGGAAAGTATTCCCGGTGTTTCGTGTTTTCGGGCAGAGGAGCCGGAGGGGGAAAGTTGCGGGTTCGATAGGTTAGAGGGGTGTGGCGGACGAACGGACTGCGTATCCGGAATCGTCTCGTCGTTCTGAGCAACTTTCATGTTGAAAATATTTTAATCTGAGTTACGGATTAAAAGATATGATTTTCTAAAGATTTTAAAACATTTTCTGATTTTAATTATATATTTAATTAATTCGAAAAATGGAAATATGACGTCAGCATGATGTCATGCTGACGTCAGCAGTCAGCGTTGACCGTTGACCTGGTCAACCCGACATGTGGGTCCCGTGGGACCCACCTGTCATACACTGTTAGTTTAATTAGGGTTTAGGTTAATTGATCAGGTTAATTAAACTCAACTAGTTAATTAAATTAATTAAACCAGATTAATTAACTTAATTAATTCATTAGATAATTAACTAATTAATAATTAATTTTATTAAATCATTTATTTATTTATTATTTTTATTTCTAATTCCTCTTTTTTTTAAATACGTTCTGGGCGTGGGCCCCATCTGTCATTGGGCCAGGGGCCTTAGCGGGTGTGGGGTTTACGGGCGCCGGGCGTGGGCACCCGAACGGGCTCCCGAGCGGAGCCAGCCGAGGCGCTGTGGGTGGCTCGCCGGAGCGCGGCCACGGCGAGCAGACGAGGGAGGGCGCAAGGAGGAGCCGAGGCGCGTGAGAGGAACGACGGAGGCAGGGGCACAGGAGCACTCCGCGAGCGGGCGCGACCACGGTGAGTGGGCGAGCGCGGGGGCTGGAGTGGTGCTGGCGGCAGCGCCGCAGCATAGTAGCAGCTGCTGCAGCTCGTGGCAGGGCACGACCAGGAGCGGCAAGTGGGGCGACGGCGTGGCCGACGCAGTCGTCGAGCAGGAGGGTGTGCGGGCCTGGACGGGCCTGGAGCGCACGGGGTACGGGGCATGGCGTGCTCGACCGCAAGGCAGAGATGGGCCGGAGGCGAGCGGACTGCACGGGCGCGAGGTGGACGAGCGCGGTGTCCGCAGACGAAAAGAAGGGGAAAGGGGAGGCCGAGGCCGAGGGCCTCACCGCCGTTTGCAGGGGCACATGGGCGTCGAGGCTCGGGGGCGACCCGTGGGGAGGAGGACGGGGACGATCTACGGAGACGGGAGGCGAGGTAGTCGAGGCAGAGGGGATCCGGGAGGGTGGCTCCGGCGACTGGACCTCCAGGCGGCGGCGATTGGTGTCGAAGGGGGCTCGGGAATGCTCCCTCGATCCAGATCGGATCGAGAGGGGGGAGAGCGGCGTGGGGAGTGGGGATGGGTGCGGTCGGGAGTTAGGGTTTCTGGGATGGGGGGATAAGGGGAGTGGGGTGGCCGGTTGGGCCTTTTGGGCTGGTGGCCTGCTGGCTAGCTGGGCCATTCGGCCCGGTGGGGGGGGGGGGTTCTTCCCTTTTCTCTTTTGTTTAAGTTTTTTGTTTTTATTTTATTTTCCTTTTCTGTTTTAGTTTTGTTTCCTATTATTTTAGTTTAAAAAAAAACACGTAGCATCTAATATAGTATTTCAACTTAGTCCATAGTCACAAAAAGTCTAATCCTCAAATAAATTAGTTTGACATTTTATTAATTACAAAAGGTATTTAAATAATTGTTTTCACTATTGTTTTAATTGTTTTAGGGCCTATAAACATTTTATCAAAGTTTGGTTTCTCCACCATAATTACCTATGTATTATTTGGTTCACTCCGAACATTTAAATCTTAATATTTGAAAACTTTTATTGTTTGCTCGATTTTGAATTTGAAATTCGAACTAGGTTCCGAACTATCGCGAGTTTATCCACAGTAACCGAGGTGACGCGGCATCATTAGTGGGGATTACTGTAGCTTAATTACCCGGGCGTCACACCCTTGTGGGCCCCTCGAGCGTCCACCTACCTACTTCTTCCTCCTACATATACCCAAGTACGCCAAAAACATCAGACGCGACCACGAAAAACTATTTCCACCGCCGTAACCTTTTGTATCCGCGAGATCCCATCTTGGAGCCTTCGTCGGCGCTCCGCCGAAGGGGGAATCAACCATGGAGGGCCTCTACATCATCTCCAAGGCCTCTCTGATGAGTTGTGAGTAGTTTACCACAGACCTTTGGGTCCATAGTTATTAGCTAGATGGCTTCTTCTCTCCCTTTGAATCTCAATACAAAGTTCTCCTCGATCTTCTTGGAGATCTATTCGATGTAACTCTTTTTGCGGTGTGTTTGTCGAGATCCGATGAATTGTAGGTTTATGATCAAGTTTATCTATGAGAAATATTTGAATCTCCTCTGAATTCTTTTATGTGTGATGAAGTTGTCTTTGCAAGTCTCTTCGAATTATCAGTTTGGTTTGGCCTACTAGATTGATCTTTCTTGCAAAGGGAGAAGTTCTTAGCTTTGGGTTCAATCTTGTGGTATCCTTTCCCAGTGACAGCAGGGGTAGCAAGGCGCGTATTGTATTGTTGCCATCAAGGATAAAAAGACGGGGTTTATATCATATTGCATGAGTTTATCCCTCTACATCATGTCATCTTTCTTAATGCGTTACTCTGTTCTTTATGAACTTAATACTCTAGATGCATGCTGGATAGCGGTCGATGTGGAGTAATAGTAGTAGATGCAGGCATGAGTCGGCCTACTTGTCACGGACGTGATGCCTATATACATGATAATGCCTAGATAATCTCATAATTATTTGCTTTTCTATCAATTGCTCGACAGTAATTTGTTCACCCACCGTAATACTTATGCTATCCTGAGAGAAGCCACTAGTGAAACCTATGGCCCCCGGGTCTATCTTTTATCATATAAGCTTTCAATCTACTTTTATTTGCATCTTTACTTTTCCAATCTATATCATAAAAATACCAAAAATATATTTATCTTATCATATTATCTCTATGAGATCCCACTTTCGCAAGTGGCCTTGAAGGGATTGACAACCCCTTTATTGCATTGGTTGCAAGTTCTTGTTTGTCTGTGTAGGTGCGTGGGACTTTTGAGGAGCCTCCTACTGGATTGATACCTTGGTTCTCAAAAAAACTGAGGGAAATACTTATGCTACTATTGTTGTATCACCCTTTCCTCTTCAAGGAAAACCAACGCAAGCTCAAGATGTAGCACTGAGCTCTTAAAAACCACCGCATTGTACGGCTGCCCGGCCCCTCCATCCTAGAGCTCTCTCCAAGCATCATTCATGGTGCCGCGTCACACAGTAACTAGTAAGGAAGCGATGGCATCCTGCGGCGCCACATTCCTCGCCGCCCGCGACCGCACACATGGTAAGGAAGCGACGGCATCTCGCCGCGCCGAGTTTAGCGCCGTCGGCAGCCACAGAGTTACGTGGGCGGACTTTGAGGCTACCATGGCCGAATAGGCGGTGGATCTAGAGGCGGCCAAAGCCGCACAGGAGGATCGAAAAAGGCAGAAAGCAGTCAAGAAAAGAGAGTCCCACTGCCGCAAGAAAGAAGAGGCTGCACGCCATGATCAGGAGAGCTTGGCAGAGATCAAAGCACGGTTAGCTGCCGCCTACAAGGCCGGGAAGGAGAATGCCTGCGTCTGGCCAGCATGCCCCAATGGCAGCATGTGAGAAGTAGTTTAAGTTTGTAGTATTAGAGCAAATTACGAGTAGTACTTTAAGTTTGTAGTATTAACTTACAATGAGCACCCTGTGAGGGCTTTGAGCATTGATTAGCATGTGTGTCTGTGTGCGCTTTTTGTGTTAATCATTAGAAGATCACAAAACACACGGTCTCTATGTTGTACCTGTGTGCGTTATTTTGCATTAATGATCCATAAGTCTGTTACCTGTGCGATGGTTCCTAATAAACCAGGCGTACCATTGACCGAAAAAAATCGACTACACGTGTACATTTTTTTGGAGACGGGAATTGCCAATTTTATGATTTCTCGCACCCAAGTATTTTACGTGCTTCCTCTCCGTTGTGTGTTTCCCCCTCCCAAGTTTCAAGTTTCGCAGCGAAATTTTCATTAGGCGCACGACTTCAGAATTTATTCTTCCAACCACATCCCCACCCATCAAATTTCCTCAGTATCTCCCCCACCCACCCACTTCCCCCTCCCCCGTGACTCCCCCCACCGGCATCTCAAACCGCCGCCGCCACCATAGCTTCAACCACATCTACGTTCTTCTCAGATCCAGTCAAGTAACCCACCAATCTCTATCATGGCCCCGGCCTGATTGCTTAAATGGCGCCTGCGAAACATCCTCATGCCTCCAAATCCCCAATGTCCCTACCTCCAGAGCATCTCCGCCCAAGCCCAACCACATATCACGTGGAGGTCGAGGATCTGATGGCGGTCCATGGAGTGATGGCCGCTGTGCGTGTTGACCTGGAGGAACACCTTGCCTCCACTGCTGCCGACATGGTGCAGGCTCTGGCCCAGAAGAAGTGCCCCGTCGACTACCCCCTAGGACTTAACATGTATGATCTGACCAGCTAAATCTTACCAATACCACTTGCAATGGCTATGTTTTGTACGGTTGATGTATTAAGCATGTTCGTGCCTAGTTTATTTCAGTACTACACACCGTGTGATGTTCAAGTATTAACTATTCAGTTCAATTTCACCAATACCAGCAACAAACTTTACTACCATGCTACTCTCCGCAATGAAGATATACTAGAGATGCTGCCCATTTGCTATTTTTGGTGGATGCTAACCCTGTTGTACTTAACATGCCTATCCATGTACTTACGTAGGGCCATAATGGGCTATGCTGTTGTTTGCCATCGAGGTTAGCTGCATCCCATGTCTTACAGTATTTTACATCATTTGTGCAATTTCAGTTTGGCTTCTAACATTTACTTGCTTCTTGTAGAAACACATGTCGGGGGCACTGATCCACGCTTCGACCAGGAGGAAGAGTTTGCCTCCGCTGCCGCTGACTTTGGGCGGGCTCTGGCCAAGATGAAGTACCCCAACAACTACCTCTCAGGACTTACCAAGTATGAACTCACTTGTTCAATCTTACCAATACCAGTTGCAATTAATGGGTATGTTTTGTACGGTCGATGTCTTAAGAATCTTGTAGTAAACATGCCTAACACGTTTTAGCTATTTTCTCTACCTTTTTATAGACAACTGGGCCATTATCTGCTCTGGCAGCACCTGCCTTGTGATGTTTAACTCTGCCAATTGCATTTTTATCAGTACCGTTTCAATGGCCATTAAGCCTGTTGCAATTAACAGTTGTATCCAATTTTAAACAGTTGTATTTCAATGGCTACAAACTTACAAAATATTAATTAGGATGTTGTTAAGCCTGTTGCAATTAACAGTTGTATCCATTTTTTAATCCGTCCCTTTGCTACCGTGCCACTCTTTCGCAATGAAGATATCCCTACAGATGCTGCCGTTTTATTACCATTTGCTATTTTTGGTGGATGTTAACCCTGTTGTAGTTATCATTGGCTTTCCATGTACTTACACAGGGCTTCAATGGGGGATGCTGTTGTTTGCCTTCGAGGTTAGCTGCATCCCATGTCTTATACACCATCTATTCCTAAATTGAAGTATTTTTAGAGATTCCAATATAGACTACATAAGGAGCAAAATGAATGAATCTAGATTCTAATCTAAACTATATCTATAATTCTATATACATCCGTATGTAGTTCATATTGAACTCTCTAAAAATAATTGTACTTAAGAATGTAGGTAGTTGTATTTTACATCATTTGTGCAATCTCATTTAGCTTCTAACATTTACTGGTTGCTTGTAGGTACGTATATGAGCGGTACTGATCCATGCTTCTATCCCTTTTGCGTATGGGGCAATGAGATATTCATGAACAAGCGTCAAGTGAGGAAACTAAGAAAGATTGTTAGGCGAAAGAAATGGGTGATGGGAATTAAGCTATTTATTTACACTTTGTCCAAGACATCAGTGAACTTTAGGATGGTAAGTAATCTGTTGCCTTTTCCCCCTACCCACAACAAGTTACTCTATTAGACCTCATGATCTGATATTTTTCGTTTTTCAGTGGTTTCCGAAGCTATTTACTGATGATTACCTTGCAAACTACATGACCGGAGTGGAGGCAACTAAGGTTAAAGTATATAATTCATGCTACCATGATAATGCTCTAGAAGTCTTCTTGAAGGCGGTGAAGGATGAGCGGGCCATCGTCACAAGGGGTTGGACAAAAGTTGTTCATACCTATGGCATGCAGGAAGGCACATTATGAACATTCCGCTTCTTCAACAACATCGGCAGTCAAAATGATTTACACTTGTCTCTTCACCTTTACCGCCTGTAAATATTCCTGTAATTACTGAACATATTGTACTAACAATTTTATTTATGGATTCGTTGTTGAACCATTGTGCAAAGAATTTGAATTGCATGTTTCATATTTCAAAATTTCCAATTCGAATAATAAATTACAGCCAAACAAATTGTACAGGACCGAATAAAATAATGTGCACACAGTTAGAAAGAAAACAACGTGTGCTATGAAAAACGAAAACAGATGGTTCTTTGACGTGAAATGTTTGCTATGCCCTTCGGATGCACACATGGTTTTGTCTCATATGCATGTGTGATTCATGGTAATACGACAAATGTTCAACAGTGTGCGTGTGTGATAGGAATACCAATCGCACACAGTTACGAAAATGTGCACGTTGGCGTTAGTAGAGTGTAACGCCCCGGATCCGATGCGCCAGGTGTCCGCCAGTTATTCGCCATCCTTGCCATGTCATGTGCTTGTGTGTTGCACTTTGCCATGTCATCATCTGCATTTCATATCATGTCATCATGTGCATCGCATTGGCATACGTGTTCGTCTAATGCATCCGAGCATTTTCCCCGTTGTCCGTTTTGCAATCCGGCGCTCCTATGTCATTCGGCGTCCCCTTCTTGTCTCTTTTCATGTGCGGGTGTTAAACATTCTCGGAATGGACCGTGATTTGCCAAGCGGCCTTGGTACACCACCGGTAGACCGCCTGTCAAGTTTCGTGCCATTTGGAGTCCGTTTGATACTCCAACGGTTAACCGGGTAGCCGTAAAAGCCTCTTTTCTATGCAGCCCAACACCCCTCCAAAGTGGCCCAAAACCCATCCTAACCCCCTCCATGCTCTCGGTCGTTCGATCACGATCGTGTGGGCGAAAACCATGCTCCATTTGGAGTCTCCTAGCTCCTTCTACCTATGAATAAGCCTTCCCCCGTCAAAATCTCGGATGAAATAGACCCCTAACCTAGCCCATCTCCTCCCACCGCGCCGGACGAAAACCCGCCGCCGCGCCCAGCCAACCAGGGAGTGCCACGTGGCACTCCTCGCCGCCTCCGCCGTCCGGCCCGCTGCAGGCCCGCGGGGCCCGGTCGCCGCCGCGCCCGGCCCACGCCGCCGCCGCGCGCCCACACCTCCATCCCCGCCGCCCTGCCGCGCCGGCGTCGTCCCCGCCTCAGCCCCGTCAACCCCATCGCTCGCCGGCGACCGCCCCGCCGCCTTCACCCCGTCGGTGCCTCCTCGCCGTGGCCCTCCTCGCCGGGGCCCCGCCGCTGGGATCCTTGCCGCGCCCGGGGCCTCTCGCCTCCGGTCGCGCTCCGCCGCCGCCCCTGTCCACCGGAGCGGCCCGCGCCGCCCCGGACCTCGCCGGCCCCCGGATCCGGTGCCCCGACCCCTCTCCAGCCACCTCCCTCGACTCCGGTCGCCTCCCCTCGCGAGCTCTGGCGACTACTTTGGCCATCTTCGAAAATCGTGCCAGATCCGGATCCACGAGGTTAACCCCGAAAATATTTTTGTCTCTGAGATTTTGACATTTTGTACCCATGTTCATCGCATCATAACTCAGCACCCGTAGCTCCGTTTCATGCACACGATATATCAAAATGTTCGTTGTGAGATGCTATTCCTTTTGTTCCATTGCACCATGTTCATTTGAGTTCATCTTGATGCCTGAATCGTCATTGCAAGAGTGCTATATGATGTTAATCTGCTGAAACTGTTATAACTTGGTGATTTGTCATTTTTGTTGCATTTGATGTGTGCATCCTATGAGCATGAGTCCTACATGTGTTTTGTACTTAATCATGTCATCCTTGCAGTGGTGCAATCCATGTATTTTTGTGGGTCTTTTAGTGAGTGCATCGAGCTTGTTAAGTAGTGTACTTGCTGTTGTTGTTTTGCTAGGCAGATTCTGCTATATCATGATGCTATGTAAACCTGCTTCTACAAGTCATTCTATGCATAATCTGGAGATGTTAACTAAGGATGTTTTCTTATACATGTCATGCTCTATCCATTCATGCCCCTGGTTGCATTTATAGCCCGCTGTAACATGTTGTTATCTTGCTCCAAACTTGCTAAATAATGTTGCTGTCAACCTGTTAACATTAAGTTCAATGTTGCCATGATTGTTGTTAGTGATCCATGCACCCTATGAACTTGTTGTTGCCATTCTTAGCTTCATAAACATGTCTTATTATTGTTGGTTGCCTTTCCATGCCATGTATTGCTCTGTGGTGAGTGGTTCAAGCTCACCAATATGCCTACTTATTGTTGTTCCTGCCATGTATGCATCTGTCATATCATTTGCCATGTTTGCATGGATGCTACCATACTTTCTGTTGATCTTTGGAATTAGTTCAGTAAGGGAGATTTGTTCTTTGTCTTTAGTACTAGCATGCCATGCCTTTGTTTGCCATGATAAGTTCCTCTAACATGTTGTTTGATAGCTCTAAATATTGCAACCGGATGTTATTCCTGTTAAGTCTGAAACTGTTATTATTTGCAATTTTGCCACGTCCTTTTGAGCATGTTCTAGTGATTTCTGGAGATAGCTCAGTGTTCATGTTTTGCCATGCTTTACCTGTACTTCATGCCCATGCCTTTTGTTCTTATGTTGAGGTTCTGTAGCATATTGTTTTGATGCTTGCTAGATGCCTAGTTGCTGTTTTGGACAGCTTGTCCTTTAAACTGGTATAGAGTGTATGTGTTGAACCGTTGCTCCGTTTTGAGTGTGCTCTATATGAAACTTGCTTGATTTTGCATGTAGTTTCATATTATCATGTTGCATCCTTGTTTTGAGGTGTTTGCTTGATGTTTGTATGCATTTTGCATCAATGCCATGTTTAACTTGTTTTGCTCATATCTTCTAGGCCGTAGCTCCGAACTAAATGAACTTTATATGTAACTTGGCCAGAATCTCGTGTAGATCATCTTGGTGCATCTTAACTTGCTGTTTAAAAACTTCAACTCAATGTTTGTTCAGATCTGGACCAACTTTGAAATTTGCATATGAGGACTTACCGGAATTGTTATATGTTGTTTCCGACCTCATTTAAACTTGCTTTGATGTGTTGTTCTTGTTTGCATCATCTCTTGCCATGAGTAGCCTCATTTAGCTTTGTCATGCATCATGCTTGGTTGTGCATCATGTCTTGTCCATGTGTGGTGTGTTTACCATGTTGTGTGCTTCTTCTCGATAGTTCCCATTTCGTTGCGATCGTGGGGATTCGTACGTCTACGCTTGGTTCGTCTACGTGGCTTCATATTCTTCATGGACTCGTTCTTCTTCCTAGCAGGATTTCAGGCAAGATGACCGTCACCCTGGATCTCACTACTATCATTGCTATGCTAGTTGCTTCGTTTTATCGCTATGCTGCACTACATATCTTTTGCTCTTCAAGCCTCCCAATTTGCCATGTCAGCCTCTAACCTTTTTCACCTTTCCTAGCAAACCGTTGCTTGGCTATGTTACCGCTTTGCTCAGCCCCTCTTATAGTGTTGTTAGTTGCAGGTGAAGTTGAAGATTGCTCCATGGTGGACAGGATTATGTTGGGATATCACAATATATCTTATTTAATTAATGCATCTATATACTTGGTAAAGGGTGGAAGACTCGGCCTTATGCCTGGTGTTTTGTTCCACTCTTGTCGCCCTAGTTTCCGTCATACCGGTGTTATGTTCCCGGATTTTGCGTTCCTTACGCGGTTGGGTGATTTATGGGACCCCCTTGACAGTTTGCTTTGAATAAAACTCCTCCAGCAAGGCCCAACCTTGGTTTTACCATTTGACTCACCTAGCCCTTTTTCCCTTGGGTTTCCGGAGCCCGATGGTCATCTTTATTTTAGCCCCCCCGGGCCAGTGCTTCTCTAAGTGCTAGTCCAAACCGAGCAGCCTGCGGGGCCCCCTCGCGGAAACTCGAGGTCTGGTCTTACTCGTAGCTTGACTTATCCGGTGTTGCCCTGAGAACGAGATATGTGCAGCTCCTATCGGGATTGTCGGCGCATCGGGCGGCTTTGCTGGTCTTGTTTTACCATTGTCGAAATGTCTTGTAAACCGGGATTCCGAGACTGATCGGGTCTTCCTGGGAGAAGGTATATCCTTCGTTGATCGCGAGAGCTTATCATGGGCTAAGTTGGGACACCCCTACAGGGTATAAACTTTCGAGAGTCGTGCCCGCGGTTATGTGGCAGATGGGAATTTGTTGATGTCCGGTTGTAGATAACTTGACACCAGATCCGAATTAAAATGCATCAACCGTGTGTGTAGCCGTGATAGTCTCTTTTCGGCAGAGTCCGGGAAGTGAACACGGTTTTGGGTTATGTTTGACGTAAGTAGGAGTTCAGGATCACCTCTTGATCATTGCTAGGTTCACGACCGTTCCGTTTGCTCTCTTCTCGCTCTTATTTGCGTATGTTAGCCACCATATATGCTTAGTCGCTGCTGCAACCTCACCACTTTACCCCTTCCTTTCCCATTAAGCTTTGCTAGTCTTGATACCCATGGTAATGGGATTGCTGAGTCCTCGTGGCTCACGGATTACTACAACAACAGTTGCAGGTACAGATATTTCGATGATCATGACGCGAGAGCGATGCTTGCTTGTTTTGGAGTTCTTCTTCCGCTTCTTCTTCGATCAGGGGATAGGTTCCAGGTCGGCAGCCTGGGCTAGCAGGGTGGATGTCGTTTGAGTTTCTATTTGTGTTTCATCCATAGTCGGATGATGCTCTTATGTATGATGATGTTGTATTCGTGTGGCATTGTATACCTTTGGTATGTATCCCTATCTATTATGTAATGTTGATGTAATGATATCCACCTTCCAAAAGCATCTTCAAGATGCGCTTCTATCCTTGGTGGGACCTTCGAGTTCCTTTAGGATAGGGTCGCATCTTGGGCATGACAAGTTGGTATCAGAGCCTCGGCCGACCATAGGAGTCCCCTTGATTGTTGGACGTTGTTGAGTCTAGAAGAAAACTATTTGGAGTCTAGTTATATCGGAGAGTAGGAATTCTTTTTACTCCTTAGCCCCTTCGTCGCTCTGGTAAGGAATCTTGACGTAGGTGTTTTGGATTACTCCTCTTCCCCTTCAAATTTTTCTTTAGGTTCACGCAGTTGGTTTTCCGATCGTTGGTTCTCATCTCTTTTCATCCGGTGCATTTCTCGTCAAGTTGACTCGAGCCTCTTCAATCGTTGCCAAGTTCAATCCTCAGTTGTTTTCTTTTCCCACCCGCCCTCCCTTCTTCATCTCGGAACCGGAGTCCGTAATCGAGTATCCATCCTACTCGTGCGAAGTCTTTGCTTTCTTTCTTCAATGATTTCAACCGGTGTTTTCTCTTCAAGATATTCATCGGTTCCCCCTTCCAAGTGTCTTTCTTTTTCCTGCCCTCCCACCCTCTTCTTCCCGGAGCCTGAGTCTCTTTCGAGCATCAATTTCATTCGTACGGAGTCTCTTCAGTCTTCCCTCAATTGTTTCAATAGGTGAATTCTCTTTTGTTTGACATTCTTCATCTCTTTTCCAGTGGACTCAATTCAAGTTTTTCGGGTTGATCATATTCTTTTCCTCGGCTCAAGTGTTTTCCCTTTGCTCGTTCGCCTCTCGCTAGTTTATCCTTCCGTAGTGTTCAAGACATCTCTGGAGATTCGTCATTGTTCCAATTAATTCGAGGTTGTCACCTCATTCAAATATTTTAATTGTTCCGGTGCATCATCTATCTGTTCATCATCCTTTTCACCGGTGTTTTCTCTTTAGTGGGCCCTAACCCACAGGTCTTTTCCCAGGATCTTACCTGACTCTTCTAATTCCCCCGGAGTTTTTCTCATTTCTTTTAATTTGTGACGTAAGAATGGGTCCCATCAGTCACATGTCTTCTCCAAGATCTCTTTCAAATCCTTTTTATTGTTGCCTCAACCTCTTCGCTTTTTGTTCTCCCGGAGTATCTCAGTAATTTTGGTGGTGTTTTCCGTCGTCATTTGAAGATCGAAGAAGAGTTTCCCCCTAAATTCTGCCCGTTCTCTTGAAGATTCGCGGTTCTAGCTTCATGTTATCAGTCTCGAATTATTCCATTTGTCAGATATTCCTTTGCTTACCCATCCAGAGCATGTCAGGAGTTGTTTTTTCATTTCTTTCACCGGAGGCCATCATTCCAGTTATCGTTCTCTATTTATCCCGGTGCTTCGTTCAAGTGTTCGTTAATCAGCTCATGATCTCTTTATTCTTTTGCATCTAAATCCCCTCTAGCATATTTGTTCTGCTAATTCTTCCCGGTGATTCATCCTTTTTCGTCAGTCATTTTTGAATTCTTACGATGGTTCGTTCAAGATTCTTTTTCCTTGATTATCATTTTAATCCTTTCGTTCTTTTCAATCCTACCGGTGGTTCATGAAGACCTTCTCAAGTTTGCGATATGTCACTTCTCAATTCTTTTCAAGAAGAATAAGTAGTATGCAAAATCCATTGCTTGTCATCAATTTAATTTGATGAATGATAAGCATACAATAAATCTTATTCTTATTTCCTCAAAGTGATTAATCCTTTTCTTCAGAGTTTGTTCATGATGAATAAATTCTAGTTCCAGGTGCTTTCATCTTTTCTTTTTCGGAGTTCAAATTTACTCGGCCATCTCATCGGAACCTCCATCTGAATCATCGCAAGGCTTGAATCTTTATTCTTTCATCCTTCATTTCTATATCATCATCCTTTTGTCATCGGAGTTCTTCATGGTGGTTCTTCATGATTTGATTCTTTCTTCAAGAGTTCATCAAGATTTTGTTGGAGGAGCTCAAGTATCTTTTCCTTCTTGCCTCTCAAAGTGTAATTAATTCTTCGTATTCTTTTGAAGTGGAGTTTTACATTTTCTTCATTCTTCTAAGCTATCCAATCATTTTCCATTTGTGGTCGGCGATCACCTCATAATTTTGAGATGTTATCCATAAGTCCACGACAAGCTTATTCTTTCATTGTTGATTTTCTCAACAATTCCCTTCAACCCTTCCTTCTAAGTTTTTTTTTCATTCCATTCTTTCAATTCTTCCGGAGGCATTGCATTGTTCATCCCATCAAGTGCCATCCCATCTTGTGAAGTTCTTGTTCTATTCCTTCCATTTTCAGCCGGAGTGCTGCCTAAATCCTTTCAGTCTTATTCGTTTCTTATCGTGTCTAACCGGAGTGGTTCAGAGTCTATCTGATTCCGTGAGCATTCGATTCTCGTCATTCTCGTCATTCCTTTTCTTCTCGAGTGCTCTCGATTCTTTGCTTTTCCTCTTGCGTTCTTATTTAACCTCAACCCTTTTCCCCCTCCATCTCGGTCCTAAGATCTCGGGACGAGATCTCTTGTTAGTGGAGGAGAGTTGTAACTTCCCGGATCCGATGTGCCAGGTGTCCGCCAGTTATTCGCCATCCTTGCCATGTCATGTGCTTGTGTGTTGCATTTTGCCATGTCATCATCTGCATTTCATATCATGTCATCATGTGCGTCGCATTGGCATACGTGTTCGTCTCATGCATCCGAGCATTTTCCCCGTTGTCCGTTTTGCAATCCGGCGCTCCTATGTCATTCGGCGTCCCCTTCTTGTCCCTTTTCGTGTGCGGGTGTTAAACATTCTCGGAATGGACCGTGATTTGCCAAGCGGCCTTGGTACACCACCGATAGACCGTCTGTCAAGTTTCGTGCCATTTGGAGTCCGTTTGATACTCCATCGGTTAACCAGGTAGCCGTAAAAGCCTCTTTTGTAAGCAGCCCAACACCCCTCCATAGTGGCCCAAAACCCATCCTAACCTCCTCCATGCTCTCGGTCGTTCGATCACGATCGTGTGGGCGAAAACCATGCTCCATTTGAAATCTCCTAGCTCCTTCTACCTATAAATAAGCCTTCCCCCCGTCAAAATCTCGGAAGAAATAGACCCCTAACCCTAGCCCATCTCATCCCACCGCGCCGGACATGTCCGTCCGCGCCGGACGAAAACCCGCCGCCGCGCCCAGCCAACCAGGGAGCGCCACGTGGCACTCCCCGCCGCCTCCGCCGTCCGGCCCACGGGGCCCGGTCGCCGCCGCCGCCTCGCGGCCGTCTACCGCCGCGCACTCCGCCGTCGGCCTCGCCCACGCCTCCATCCCCGCCGCGTCGGCGTCATCCCCGCCTCGGCCCCGTCAACCCCGCCGCCCGCAGGTGACCGCCCCGCCGCCTTCACCCCGCCGGCGCCTCCCCGCCGTGGCCCGCCTCGCCGGGGCCCCGCCGCTCGGGATCCTCGCCGCGCCCGAGGCCTCTCGCCTCTGGTCGCGCTCCGCCGCCGCCCCTGTCCACCGGAGCAGCCCGCGCCTCCCCGGACGTCGCCGGCCCCCGGATCCGGCGCCCCGACCCCTCTCCGGCCACCTCCCTCGACTCCGGCCGCCTCCCCTCGCGAGCTCCGGCGACTACTCCGGCCATCTTCGAAAATCGTGCCAGATCCGGATCCACGACCCTATAAATTGAGAAAAACCCAGAATAGAAGAGAGATCAGAAAGTCCACCACCGCAAGCCTCTGTAGCCATAAGAAATCAATCTAGGCCCTCTTTGGCACCTTCCCAGAGGGGGCCATCATCACCGGAGGCCATGGGGAAGGATCCTGGAGGGGCCATCATCGCCATGAAGGCCAAGATCCAGAGGGAGAACCTCTCCCCATCCAGGGGGAGGCCATGGAGGAGGAAGCACAAGGGGGAAAACCTCTCCTCCTCTCTCTCGGTGGCACCGGAGTGTCATCGGGAGGGGAATCATCGCCGCGGTGATCGTCTTCATCAACATCACCATCATCATCACCATCCTCATCTCTTTTACGCGGTCCACTCTCGCGCAACCCGCTGTAATCCCTACTTGAACATGGTGCTTTATGCCACATATTATGATCCAATGATGTGTTGCCATCCTATGATGTTTTGAGTAGATATACTTTGTATTTGGGTTGATTGATGATCTAGATTGGTATGAGTTGTATGTTTTATTTTGGTGCTATCCTATTGTGCCCTCCATGTTGCGCAAGCAAGAGGGATTCCCATTGTAGAGTGTTGCAATACATTCATGATTCGCTTATGGTAGGTTGCTTGAGTGATAGAAGCATAAACCTGAGTAAGGGGGTTGTTGCGTATGGGATAAAGGAGACTTGATGCTTTAATGCTATGGTTGGGTTTTACCTTAATGATCTCTAGTAGTTGCGGATGCTTGCTAGAGTTCCAACCATAAGTGCATATGATCGAAGAAGAGAAATTATGTTAGCTTATGCCTCTCCCTCATATGAAATTGCAATAGTGATTACCGGTCTTGTTAACAATTGCCTAGGATAATTCCGCACACCGGCCCATCATTATTACACACTCGCCATTTATAAGACTTAAGTAATATATTCTAATTTTATGATAACAACACTTACTTTTATATTTTAGCTCTTTGATATCATGCAAAGTTATCCTCTTCATACCTACAACATAATTTTATTTCTCGTTTCTAGTTGGAAGCAAACGTTCAGTGTATGTAGAGTCGTATCAGTGGCAGATAGGACTTGAGAGAATATTGATCTTACCTTTAGCTCCTTGTGGGTTTGACACTCCATACTTACCACTTCCACCTTTGGAAATTGCTACGATGATTCCGTACACTTGGGGATTATCAAGCTCTTTTCTAGCGCCGTTGTCAGGGAGCAACATCGTGGGGTTGATATTTTCGTGTATGCTTGTTTGCTTTCTTCACTAATTATTTTTTATTTTTCCTGTTTGTTTTGCTTAGTTGTGGGTGAAACATACAAAAAAATTTAAAAAGAATGAAAGTACAAAAAAGTTACTTGCCTCTTATGCCTAAAAACTTTTTTCAAAAAGATAAGTGATTGGAAAGTTATGCAATGGAGGAGCGAGGGTCGACCTTGAACACTTGTGTTCATGCTCATGGAAACAATGTAGAATTTTTCATAGAAGTTTCTAGAAAATAATTATCCCTTTGTATATATCCATTTTATTATAAAAATATTGTGCCAAGCTTTGGTTTTAGGATGATTAGATTGCTTGTTTACTATGTGCAGTGCAAAAACAGAAACTTTGGTTGTAGCGCGTGAATTTACATTTTTTTACTGGAAAGTCAAATGGGTTTGAAACTTTTTGCACAGTACTTCTGTACAATTTGTTTAAATTGTCATATTTTTTTAGAATTTTTGGAGTCACAGAAGTATACAAAATTTCCAAATTACTACAAACTGTCATGTTTTTGACAGATTTTGTTTTTTATGTGTTGTTCGCTTATTTTGATGAATATATGGGTAGTATCGGGGGGTATGAACCATGGTGAAGTTGGAATATAGTAGATATAATGCTAATATGAAATTGGAATGAGTTTGCAACAGTACCTAAGGATAGTGATTTGCTTTATTATACTAACGAATCTCACAAAGTTTTTGTTAAGTTTTGTGTGGATGAAGTGTTAAGGGAATGAGGAGTTACCGATGTGAGAAGAATAAAGAGAGGCAAGAGTTCAATCTTAGGGATGCCCAAGGCACCCCAAGTAAATATTTCAAGGATACTCAAGCATCTAAGCTTGGGGATGCGCCAGTTGGCATCCCATCTTTCTTTTTCAACAATTATCGGTATACCTCGGTTTTTGTTTTGTTCACATGATTTGTGTCCTTTGTGTTTTTATTTTTCTTTAAGAACCATGCTAGTATGAGATAACCCTTCATTGATTTATAGAATGTTTCATGTGCTTCACTTATATCTTTTGAGTATGACCTTATAGCATGCTCTTTGTGCTTCACTTAAATACTTTTAGTATGTTTTTATAGAATGCTTCGTGTGCTTCACTTATATATTCTGAGCTTGGATATTGGTTAATCTATATCAATTGTAGAATGCTCCATGAACTTCACTTATGTCTTTTGGAGTATGAATAAGACTATCATTGAAAGTGGGTTTGGAAGAGTGTCAACTTTAGGAAGTAATGATCCCACTATTTTGGAGGGTGTTGAATCTTAGTGTGATATTTATGAAAGTGGATTTGGAGAGGTCTTGACTTTAGTTAGTAATAATTCCACTGTTTCGGAAGAGGTTCCAATTGATTATGAAACAAAGTTGCTATCTATGATGATTATTCTGATGACTTGTATGCTATAAAGAATAATGTTAACCATGAAACTTGTCATCATGATTTTAATTTTCAATTGGATTGTGCCTCACATGACAGTTATTTTGTTGAGTTTGCTCCCACTATTCCGAATGAGAAGAATTTTGCTTATGTGGAGAGTAGTAAAATTTCTATGCTTGTAGATCTTGAAAAGAATGCTTTATGTGATGGTTATATTGCTAAATTCATTCATGATGCCACTGAAAATTATTACGAGGGAGGAATACATGCTTGTAGGAGTTCCAATAATATCAAGTTTCCCCTCTACGTGCTTAAAGTTTTGAAGTTATGCTTATTTTATCTTCCTATGCTAGTTGATTCATTTTCGCATAAATTGTGTACTCACAAAATCCCTAAGCATAGGAAGTGAGTTAGACTTAAATGTGCTAGTCATATTCTTCATGATGCTCTCTTTATGTTTCAATTCTTATCTTTTATGTGAGCATCATTGAAATTGTCATGCCTAGCTAAAAGACATTAAAGAAAAGCCCTTGTTGGGAGACAACCCAATATTTAACCTTACTGTTTTTGTGTGATCATGTGATTAAGCTACTGTAGTAATCATGTTTTATAGCTTTTGTTTCAATAAAGTGCCAAGTAAGACCTTTGGGATAGCTTACGGTGATAGTTGTGTTGATCCTGCTGAAAATCAGAAACGTTTGCACCTAGTAAATTTGTTTTGATAATTCACATAAACATGATATTGATCTGATTCCTTTTGTAATGGATTGGCACACAAATTTCTCAGGTTTTCCTAATTTGGATGGATTTTTGGAGTAGCAGAAGTATGGTTTCTTTTCATATCATTACAGACTATTCTGTTTGTGGCAGATTCTGTTTAGAATGCATAGTTTGCTTGTTTTCTAGTTTTTATGGCTTATATTGCTCAATATAAATTGTAGAAATGATATGGTGCAGTAGGAATTGTGTGAGAACAATTATGAATCTTGTCTTTGACAGTACCAAAGTGAATGATTTACTCTTTATCATACTAACCCATCTCACGAAGTTCCGTTAAGTTTTATGTGATTGAAGTTTTCAAATTTTGGGTGAGATATCGATATGAGGAGAATAAGGAGTGGAAAGACCCTAAGCTTGGGGATGTCCAAGGCATCCCAAGGTAATATTCAAGGAAGACTCAAGCGCCGAAGCTTGGGGATGCCCCGGAAGGCATCCCCTCTTTCGTCTTCAAAACCTCGTTATACCTTACTCGGAGCTATATTTTTATTCGTCACGTGATATGTGTTTTGCTTGGAGCATATTTTCATTTTACTGGCTGTTTGAATAAATCATTGGATCTGAAATGTTGAATAATAGAGAGTCCTCCCATGGCTAGTTAATTATTTGACTACTCAGTGTTCTTCACTTATATCTTTTTGGAGTAGGTTGTTATTTACTCACGTGCTTCACGTATATCCTATGAGTAAATGGTTGAATGAATTGAATATCATAAATTTGAATTTATATATATTTCATATGCTTATACCATGTGGATCAATTACTTCACACATAATAAGTATTGGTGGTAAATTTATTGAAAGTTAGCAAACACAGTATTGGTCACTTGAACAATTCATGAAAGAATATTAAAGGAAGAGATATTTCACATATAAATATACTATCTTGGACATCTTTTGTAATTGTGAGCACTCATTAAAATATGACATGCTAAAATGTTGATGTTGGATAAGGAAGACAACTTAATGGGTTATGTTTTCTTATATCCGAATAGACGTTATATTGTCTTGGATCATCCAACATGTTGAGCTTGCCTTTCCCTCTCATGCTAGCCAAATTCTTTGCACCAAGTAGAAATACTACTTGTGCTTCCAAACATCCCTTAAACCAGTTTTGCCATTAGAGTCCACCATACCTACCTATGGATTGAGTAAGATCTTTCAAGTAAGTTGTCATCGGTGCAAGCAATAAAAATTGCTCCTTAAATATGTATGATCTATTAGTGCAAAAAATAAGCTTAATACGAACTTGTGATAGGGAAGAAATAAAAGCGACGGACTGCATAATAAAGGTCTTTATCACAAGCGGCAATATAAAGTGACGTTCTTTTGCATTAAGATTTTGTGCATCCAACCATAAAAGCGCATGACAACCTCTGCTTCCCTCTGTGAAGGGCCTATCTTTTACTTTTATCTTCTACCCTTATACAAGAGTCATGGTGATCATCACCTTTCCTTTTTACACTTTTTCCTTTGGCAAGCACTTTGTGTTGGAGCGATCCGGATATATATGTCCACTTGGATGTAGGTTTTCATAAAGTATTGTTGCTGACATTACCCTTGAGGTAAAAGGTTGGGAGGCGAAACTATAAACCCCTATCTTTCTCTGTGTCCGTTTAAAACTTTGAACCCATAAATATCTCGTGAGTGTTAGCAATTGTGAAAGATTAAATGATAGTTGAGTATGTGGAGTTTGCTAAATCAAAGCTCTTACATAGACCCTTCCTGAAAATAAGATGAATTGCAATTGTTTGATGACTGAAAACATAGTTTGTTAGTTTTCAAGAAAGTTTATGATCTATACTTTAACATGTGAATAGCTTGTTATTTTATCATGAGAAGTTTTATGAGTTGAGATACTGTTATGATATATAATGATGCTAGAAAAGGTGACTGAAATTATCATTGATCTAACTTGTGCACTTGCTAGCATTCACACTTAATAAATCATTTACCTACTCGAGGACGAGCATGAATTAAGCTTGGGGATGCTGATACGTCTTCAACGTATCTATAATTTATGAAGTATTCATGCCATGTTTATAATATTTTTACATGATTTTGGTATGATTTGATTAGAACTAACCCGGACTGACACTGTTTTCAGCAGAACTACCGTGGTGTTGTTTTTGTGCAGAAATAAAAGTTCTCGGAATGCGCTGAAAATCAACGGAGAATATTTTTGGAAAATATAAAAAATACTGGAACGAAAAGCTACCGGAGGGGAGTCCCGAGGCCACCACGTGGGTGGAGGGCGCGCCCCTGCCTCATGGACTCCATGTGGGGCCCCCTGACGTGAAATCAACGCCAACCCCTCCTATAAATCGAGAAAACCCCAGAACAGAAGAGAGATCAGAAGTTCCGCCGTCGCAAGCCTCTGTAGCCACGAGAAATCAATCTAGGGCCTCTCTGGCACCCTGCCGGAGGGGGCCATCATCACTGGAGGCCATGAGGAAGGATCCCGGAGGGGCCATCATTGCCGTGAAGGCCAAGATCTAGAGGGAGAACCTCTCCCCATCCAGGGGGGAGGCCATGGAGGAGGAAGCACAAGGGGGAGAACCTCTCCTCCTCTCTCTCGACGGCACCGGAGTGTCATTGGGAGGGGAATCATTGCCGCGGTAATCGTCTTCATCAACATCACCATCATCATCACCATCCTCATCTCTTTTACGCGGTCCACTCTCCCACACCCCGCTGTAATCCCTACTTGAACATGGTGCTTTATGCCACATATTATGATCCAATGATGTGTTTCCATCCTATGATGTTTTGAGTAGATATCCTTCGTCTTTGGGTTGATTGATGATCTAGATTGGTATGAGTTGTATGTTTTATTTTGGTGATGTCCTATTGTGCCCTCCATGTCGCACAAGCGTGAGGGATTCCCGCTATAGGGTGTTGCAATACATTCATGATTCGCTTATAGTGGGTTGCTTGAGTGATAGAAGCATAAACCCGAGTAGGGGGGTTGTTGTGTATGGGATAAAGGGGACTTGATGCTTTAATGCTACGGTTGGGTTTTACCTTAATGATCTTTAGTAGTTGCGGATGCTTGCTAGAGTTCCAATCATAAGTGCATATGATCCAAGAAGAGAAAGTATGTTAGCTTATGCCTCTCCCTCATATGAAATTGCAATAGTGATTACCGGTCTTGTTAACAATTGCCTAGGATAATTCCGCACACCGACCCATCATTATTCCACACTCGTTATTTATTATACTTATGTAATATATTCTAACTTTATGATAATAGCACCTACTTTTATATTTTAGCTCTCGGATATCATGCAAAGTTATCCTCTTCATACCTACAACATAGTTTTATTTCTCGTTTCTAGTTGGAAGCAAACGTTCGGTGTACGTAGAGTCGTATCAGTGGCAGATAGGACTTGAGAATATATTGATCTTACCTTTAGCGCCTTGTGGATTCGACACTCCATACTTATCACTTCCACCTTTGGAAATTGCTACGGTGATTCCCTGCACTTGGGGATTATCAAATCTCCATTCTAAGTAGATGTGAAGCTGATAGAAAGAGAGTAGTCATTAGCATCGAATTGGTGCCCTTTGAGGACCTGTTCATTCCATACTATCGAAAGCGCCCTGATGCCCCCACTGATGGCAAGTATTTAAACTTGTTAAATCTTTTGGGACAAATTTTTTTGATATATCTGGTATCAAAAATATCTCTCTTAGTTTCTTGGAGGCATATCACTGAGCACCGGGATTCCTCAACTTTGTTTCTGATAGTTGTCCATTTATTGGGATCATTAATCCCTCTAATATTCCAATTTAGGATGGACCACTCTTTTGACATCATAATAAGTAAAGATCTGATCAGTAGCTGTTATAGGTGGAAGCATATGACATGTGCCCATATCAGATACATACAAGTACAAATTCAGACAGCACAAAGTAGGAATATGACAGTCATGCACACAGTGGTAGATAGGGATTTGTGAGCATAAATAACTCAGCAGGTATATAATAACTGATAAGTGTCTCTCCGTCACTGGCAAAAGATTACAATACTGTAGCTTTAACAATATCAACATATAGTGCTGATTGGAACTGGTACTACATATTACAGTCCTAGGACCAAAAGATAAGCAACTTCTCATAGATAGATTCATTTGTTATGCTCATTACCTCCCTTGTCACCATCTTTGGAGGAAGAATTTCCTTTGGAGCTCTCCTTGCCACCATGAGTGTTCTTGACCTTCTTGGGCTTGCTTGCAAAAATATCTTCTAAAGTATCCTTAGTCGATACCTTGCAAAAAGTAGTGTTAAGATATTTAACTACGTTTGCAGGAATTGGTCGCAAAGCATGACAAGCAAGACAATTTTTGTCCACACAAATGTTCTTTTTAAATCCTTTGTTGAGTTTCTGCAGTCTGTAGCTCCTCCTTACCTCAGCTTCAAGAAGTGGTACTTTGTCCTTCCTCTTTTTGTGGTTGTGAAGAGCAGAAGTTGATGAGGTTGAGTTGGAGGTCTTGGGAGCAATATTCATGGGGGAGGTTGCTTCTTGCTCATGTGTGTCCTGATCAACCAGAGAAACAGACTGTGTGATACTCTTAGAGATGGGTCAGGATCTTGGAATAACAAATGGGAGTGTTTTGGTACTAGTAGCTCCTTGGGTGATGATCTCCCATACTTGTGAGGTAATAAATAGCCCATGCAAACTTCTTAGGAGATAGGAGAGTAATAGACAAAAATTTGACCCAATCAATAGGTACCTGAATGACATCCTTGTATGCCAGAGAAGGTGCAAAGTGTTTCTTCCATACGACAACTCCTTCCTTCCCCAGGTACTCTGCCTCCTTATTGTTGATCATCATGTCAGCCCAAGCAGGGTCCGCCTCTTGGTTAGGTATATGCACTAGTCCTGCATTGATGGTATGCTTATCATTTAGGAAAGCAGGAGTAGGGAAGCCAGGAGGGGCAGATAAGTCTGAAGGAGATTTATCACCTGTGTCCTAATTGACCTCAGGTGAAATAGGATCATTGTTATCCTGAGTCGCCAAGGTAGGAATTGTGGGGTCCATCACCTCCAGTTGAGGTGGTGCCTGAGGATCTGCAGTTAATCCCTTGAGTGTGGTAATCTTTTCCTGCCCTAGAGGTACATAATCATTTCCCTCTTCTCTAGATCTCTGTTGGCCTTACTCCCCATAGCAAAGGTATCTGAATGAGTCTGCATATTGGAGTTGGCAAGCCATTCTAGGTGCATGGGGTCTTCCATTCTATGAAATTCAGAATTTACAGAGTTCTGCATCATGACCTCAAGACTCGAGTCTATAATGGGCTGAGGTGCTTCCATATGGCCCATTGCAACAACTTCTATCTCTTGAGGTTGCTAGGCTAATTATGGATGTTGTTGGGCCAGCTCAGGCCCATCATTCAAATTGAGGTCAGGTAGAATTGGTGCCAAAGGGCCATTAGCAGAAGCCCCAATGTTTCTAGTATTATATGACAGTCCCATGGAAAGAGTGAGACTGCTATGCTCCATATCCTTAGCTGCTTGCTGTTCCACCATGTCCAAGGGTGCCATAAGCTCATTTAACTCCAGAAACTCACCCTGATGGTTTTCTAGATCAATGTTTGGATTTACATCAGGCATAGCCCAATGAACCCATCCTGGCATCTCTTGCTCTTCTTCTGCTTCCATATCCTCATTCTCAGCTTGATTAAGCATCAGATTCAGATCTAGTTGTGGAACTTGCTGTTGATTGACCACGGGGTGGACCTCATCATGTTCATGTTGCTGAATAGGGCCAACAAAGTGATTGTGCTGATTCGGGCGGAAGTTGACCTGATTTGGGATGGGGTGAGGATTCCCATGGGGGTCAATTGGGTCCTCATCATGTGGTTCTTCTCCAAGAATGTGGTGCTGGAGGATTACCACTGGTAATGTCAGAGAATCTGAATTGTCCTCATCCCCAAAGACAATGCTGGCTGGGAAATCTCGTAGTTCCTCTACCTTAATCTTCACCATCTGATTTGCACATGTGATCCTCACTCGATCCCACATCACAAACTTTCCAAACTTACTAACAATGTCATTGATATCTTGAATATTTTTCCTGTCGAATGGGTATCCATAGAGCAGTATCCACACCACTCTGTTAAGGACTAACTTTCTCCAATTCAGTCCTGTATTATGTTTCTCAAGAACGACATGCACATCCGTGTACTAATGAGGAATATTATTGACCAGATCATCTCGGTCGAAAACACTATTATTCTGACATAAGCTTGGCCAAAAGGGCAAGGAGAAATTTCAGAAAACCCTATCCTCCTGCGAGTGAAGAAATCCAAGATTACCTCTCTGACCGTGTTGAAAGCCATTGGCAGATTTGGCATCGGAACAGTGGTGGCAATGGCCCAGTCTTCATGCATTGGAGGTGCAGCTCCTGCCAGCACCCGAACCCTAGCAGGCCTTCCTTCAACTTGGACGAGGAGGAATGGCGTGGGGTTGAATGGGAAGGACGCCATGGTTGCAGCAGAGGAAGGTTGTGGAGATCGACAATGAGGAGTGGATTGAGTTGGTCTGATGGATGACTGCAGCTTGGAGGCGATTCTTGGTTGAAGGCAAGGGGGCGAAGTAATAGATATTACCTACTCGGGAAGGAGCTCCTGAGGAAAGCCAGTCATTACCCTGACGGGACGCCTGATTTACCATACATGCCGCCCCCGTCGCAGGAACTTTGGAAGGTTGCCTAGGAATGCCGAGCGTCAAGTTTGGGTCGGTTGATGGGTTTAGTGGCTGGGTTGGGCTGACGGGCCGAGCAGCAGTCTTTGGCAATATGCCCCCACCTTTTACAGGTCTGGCACTTAATTCTATTAGTGCAGCTGGGCCGAAAGTGGCCTGGGAGGAGGCAGCGAAAACAGAAGGCCTGTTGACTGGTTTGAATGAGCTGAGATCCCATGCGCTGATGGGTCGGAGCAGATGAATGAGAATAATGACCATTAATGTCATGCATAGCCTGACGCCTACTACACTGACGTCGTCGTCATCATCGTTTTTTGGCCTCCTCCTCTGCGTCCTACTATACTGACAACGCCATGGCAGGCATACTACATTTTTTCACCATCATCCTCTGCCTCAACGTTTTCCTAATCGTTACTCCATAGGACTTTCTTTGCAGCGACGGCGCTAGCAACTAGCTTACCGTGCCGCCGATGAGATCGCTCTCCCGCGACTCCGTGCTCGTGTCGGACGCGGCGCCGTGACCACCGCCCACCGCTGTCGCAGAGGCACTCTAGTGGAGGACTATGTGTTATGGATAGCTGTTAAGTCTTAATCATATTCCATGCAAGCAACCAAACAACGTGCACTCATCTCACCACATATAATGTGAGCAACCAAACACGATACGTAGAGGCATTGTTTCGATGCATGAAGAGGACATGCAGGCAACAAATCAACATGCAGATGTTGATTGTTTGCCTGCATATGCTCAACCAGGTCCAACTGGGACAAGTATGCAAAAGAGCAAAAAAAGATGCAGGTAACCAAACGCGTCCTAATAGACTGGAAGTTCTCAGATTAGCTTGTTGTGTGTAGAGTTCAATAATTACTTATGTGTGATGTGTAGTGATAGATTGGAAGTTCTCGCATTAGCACCTGAGAACTAACATGTGGTTGAATGATTAGAATGATGGTTATACATATCTAGTTCTACAGGGATCAAACTGTTAACATGAGTGTCAAGATGTATAGTTAGGATTAGATTGAGTTAGGTGTGCAGGTTGCTAGTATCTACCAGCACACAGTTGCAATCCTAACTACTTCTATCTAGTATCAGGTATTCTGTATGTGAGTATAAGTAATGGAGAGGCCGGTGGTAGCCACCACGACAAACCAACCTATATACTCCGTATGACTCAATTGCCATGTTTGACGGCCCAATTTTTTCCTATGCTATCTTTGTCAATTTTAGGATATGTCATCTCAATCTCTTGAATACACTTATATATGTAGGGTTGACATGCATATGTTCGCGGGAGTGAATGTGTGTACGAGCATCTACATCTACAATGTGTTCCTAAACAGACCAACACCATTTTTCGACACTCCCGGTATCATATGGTTATTTTCTCGCCAAAAGAAAAAGGATATCATATGGCTATTCAATTTAACCAACTGCTAGTAGTTAGCTTCGCGGGTACTCCCTCTGTAAACTAATATAAGAGTGTTTAGATAACTAAAATAGTAATCTAAACGCTCTTATATTAGTTTACGGAGGGAGTAGTACTTAATTAATCTGTGGACTGGCGTGTACGTTATCAAATTTCGATTTTATAGGAGTAGTACTGCATCAGGCCAGGTAGGTTAGGCACGTGAGGACTAATTGGAGCTCAACTGTTATTTGTCACGTAACATCAAGAACGCTGCTATACACACGATGCCACGCAGACGATTTGTGGACGATGCTAAATTCAAGCCATGTGATGCACAGCAGCAGCACTGTTCTACGGTTGGATTTAACTGTCGGCTACACATCGTGTGTGCAGTTTCGTCTGCACAGCAATTTCGTAACATCAATGCTCCAATAATCGATGGCTGGAGTAGAATTGAACTGGATGCATAGCTGTGCTCATTTCCTTCGTCCTAGGGGCTAGGGCCTACGGCTCTTTTCCTCTGGGTACCGCATTTAACATGAGACATCAACGCAGCCACGGTATACTATTGGACAGCAGCAGGATATATAGGGAAACATGATTGATGACGACTGTGAGACACTATTTGATCGCCCTACTGCTGGTTTAATTAGGATGCACCATCGCCAAGCACAGTTTCGTCGCTGCTTCTGGAGCTCAAAATGGACCTACCTACGTGCTGTGACCACTAACAACTTTTGTGACAGCTCTGGGTTTAATTCCAATCACATCCTTACGGGTATGGATTAATTGATCAACCATCTGAAATGCCATACAACCGTACATGTCGCTGTACTGAAACATGTCCCTTTAATTGACTCGCCATTACCGCCCCCTCCTCCTGTCCTCCTCTTGTCTTCTCAGACACGCACGCATTGATGCCGTGTTGGGCCTTGGCACCCAACATTTTTATCCGAAATATGGTTGGTGGTGATATCTAAGAGCATCTCTACCTCATTTCTAAAAGCTTGTTCAATATTATTTAAAAAAAATCATAAACATGATCACAAAATCAAAATTTGCAAAAAACAAAATTACACTGTGATCACCCCCACAACAAAAAGTACTTTCCGTTGTTCCTGCGAATAAAAATCAAACATCTCGTTGCTATTACGGTCTAAAAGATCTTTTGGTTGCCCACGCCAATGAAGAGGCAGTACTAGGGAAAACCTTATACACAGAACTTTAGCAGTAGCGCTTGTTTAAAAAACACGCTACTGCTACACAGCAGTAGCGCGTGCAGAAAAAGCGCGTTGCAGATACATTTATAGCAGTATCGCGTCTCATTGCAAAAGCGCTACTATTAAAATTCACACCCCTAAGCCGATAGGCTACGCATTGTAGTAGCGATCGTTCTAAAATCGCGCTACCGCTAATATTATTGTAGCAGGTGTTTATGTGTAAGGTGCTACTGCTAACAAAAATAAAATAAAATGAAAAACAAATAATAAGTAAATGAAAATGAAAGAAATAGAAAAAGGAGAAAGGAAAAAATGTAAAGAAAAATAGATGAAAAAGGGAAAAAAAAGGAGGAAGGCATAGCACGCGTTTACGGAAATACGCTATAGCTAACTTAGCTATAGCGCGTTTTCAGTAACGCGCTACCGTTATGTTTCACTTAACCAGCGGTTTCCCTCCCCCGACCACCACTTCTCCCTCAAATCCCTCGCCCCACTTCATCGTCGTGTCCCCAATTCGTCGTCGCCCCGTCGCCGCTTTCTTCTGCCGACGTCGACGCCCGCAACCTCACCCCCCCCCCCCGAGGCCGCGCTCATCCTCACCGCCGCCGCCCGAGGCCGCCCTCAGCCTCACTGCCACAACCTCTCGGGCCGCCCTCGACCTCACCGTCGCCCGAGCCCGAGCCCGCCCCTGCCTCCGTCATCGAGCACCTCCCCGCCACAGTCTCTCCCCTCTCTGTAAGCGCCCCACCCCTCCTCTCTCTCTGCATTCTAGAGCAAAAAATAGTTTAGAGCAAAAGTTAGTTTATAGCAAAAAATTTAGTTTTGAGCAAAAGATGTTAAGTAGTAGATGTTAGAGCAAAAATTAGTTTAGAGCAAAAAAATTGGTTTACAACAAAAGTTAGTTAGGGCAGTAGGGTTAGTAGTGCTGCTAGTAGTAGTGGTACAATAGGTTAATTAGGTGAAGTTAAATGAATAACCTAAATGAATGAAATTAGTAGTTAATTGATTTTTTTTCCTTTCATCATTATAGAGCACTAAAGTAAACTGAATTTTGTTCTATTAGTAGTTAAATGAATTTTCTTCTACACTTAATTTTTGAATTAGCTTGTGAAATTTGGACATGTATATTTCGACATGTGGTTGCTCGTGTATATTTGGACATGTGTTGCGGTGTCGAAGATGGATATTTATTTGAACACTGTTTTCAGGGAATGAAGCCGAGTGGCCTATGTTTTGCTGGAATGTTGATTCATTTCCTTTCTGGCAAATTTTAGGTTCTCAATTTGTCCACATTTTAGCAAAAGTCATGCCGAAATTTTCCGTGAATTTCGGCATGACTTGTACTACAAACTAGGACATATCGAGTGCCCGGGATTTGCCGCACCGGGAAGGAGTCAACGTTCCTGCAAAGCATAGGCCTTTTTTATGTCATTATTCATTTTATTAGGTCAAAAATTAATTGACTAGATTTAATCGTAGGAAACATGGCTAGCCACGACGAAGGACAGGGTTCTGGTGACTTCGACAACGTCTACCTGGCGGCAGAGGAATTTTGGAGGGAAGCCGACGATCAACGGTTCATGTTGCTGGGTCCACGTGTCACATTGGAGGCTGAGACCGACATCGAGACCGGCGCTGAGACTGAGACCGGCATCGAGACCGGCGTCGAGATTGAGACCGACGCCGAGACTAGCGGAGCCAGTATAGAACCGAAAGCAAAGAGGCAACGGCTTCCTAACAAGCTCAGGACTACTAGATTGGTGGTCACGGAGGTGGAAGACGGCAATTTTGAGCCAAACACGTCCGCGGAAGCGCGCGTGTGCTACAGCAATCAAATAGGCTGCATTGTACGGACAACCACCACCATCAATGATGAGAAACTAAAGAAGATAGATAATATGAGGCCCTCCCTCCTAAAGAAGTTGCACCAGATATTCTTGTTCCTGGGCCGGAATGAAAAGGATTATAAAGATCCAGATAAGGACCCGACAATGAAGAATATAAACAAACACGCCATGACCAAGTTTAGAGACGCGTTGGCCGCCTGGAAAGCAAGGGTGAAACATCAGATCGTCAACAAAAAGGAACCCTACTCTGAGATTGTAAAGGATAATCCGACAATCACGGAAGAGCACTTTGAAATATTCAAGGCGGCTTGCGAGGCGAAGCTGCCAAAAAAAGTCGAAGTACATGAAGGGGCTTCAACAGAGGAACATGGGGTGCCACCACCTCGGAAGCCGTGGTTACGGCGGGAAGAGGTCCATATGGGCCAAAGAGGACGCGGAACGCGAGTGTCTGGGCATCCCAGACCCCTTGGCAGAGTTCAATGTCCCGCAGGAGCGTGACGTCCTTACGGCCCGGCACCGTTGGGACCCAGCGAAGATGGTTTTCAAGACAAACGCGGTCAGGACGGAGTTCATGAGATTGCTGGTAATTTTAGTTTCTGATCAATTCGACTGCACGTTAGTCATATTTGTAAAAGATCCTTGTGCCTTTTGCAGAGAAAGCAGCACAGGATTGCGGCCGAAAGCGACTCGCCGTCTTAGGCGTTGGCGAGGTCCAAGTGGGACACTCCATTCAACCGGGCGTTGAACATATTGAAAGGACTCCCAGTGGAGACTCGACCATCGTATGGACGCGTGCTCGATGTCAGAGACGGCACCACGTGGAAGAAGTACTACCGTGAGACCACGGAGGAGAGAAAGGAAAGACGAAAGTTAACTGAAGAAAACATCGACAAGAAGGTTGAGATTGCGGTTGAGAAGAAATTATCTAAGACATTCGCAACAGTGGTAGCTGCCGCAAAACAGGTGGTTGCAGATATGCCTACTATCTTGGTTCCGGCCATTTTGAATTGGAGCAGGCAAAATCCAGAAAAAATGCAACGGACTTTCCCCTTGCTGACTTCTTCGGGAGCAGCTCGACTAGTGTTGCACCAGCACCTGCAGCTGCACCTGCTCCTGCACCTTCTCCCGCACCGGCTCCCGCACCTGCTTCGGCCCCGGCTCCGGCGCTGGACGTGCTTGGCGGTGCTTCGTCTTTGGCTGAGCTCGACGCCCTCACGGTATCTGCCACATCGGCCCTCTTCAATAAATGTATAATCTCCCATTTTCGTTGCCTTTCAGATGTCTCACGTCACATACATTTCTTTGCAGGCCGACGTAACCCCGTGCACCATATTGTACACCATCGGCGACCAGAAGGTGGACGTGGGGAAGGCAACGATAATGGAGCCAAAGGAACCATTGTTCCACAGCCGGCTGATCCCCCCGGAGGTCTTCAAGGTTTCTGTGGCCAGTGTCAAACCGGGCCACGAGAATTTTGCTCCTCTGGTACTAGGGGATGACGACGAGACCCCACGGCGGCTTGGTGATTGCAATGGGTGGGTCCTGTTGCGGTCAAAGAGTCTGCTTCGTCTGGAGGCGGCCAGGAGCACACCCACGAGCACGCAGTTAGGTATGAACATCAACACCCCACCTACCCAATTAGCGTCGGCTGTCGTGCTGGGTGATAGCGGACGGGGTGAGGAAGAGGCTCCATTAGTCGTTGGTGACGTCGCCATAGATGAGGATGAGGATGACGATGACACTCAACAGTATGTCAATACTGGCGCCTACTTAGGGTTTGAGCGTCATGAGTCGGTGCCCGAATTGTCGCCTCCGGAGTCTGAACGTATTATGGACGACCTTCTGGTAGCAAAGAAGTCTAGGAAGAGACCGAGGAAAGGCAACAAAGCTGCTTCTATGATCCAGTCGCCTCAGCAGCCTCGGGTTCAAGACCGTATAGATATCCCCGATGCTGCAAAATGGCATATCCCCGGTGAACCAATCCTACCTAAAGCAGCGATAGTGGCCTGATTCGGCGATGTAAGGAGACTTCATGACGATGTGATGCGGATAGAGAAAGGCCTCATCGCCTCAAAAATCCAGGATACCAACTCTACGTGGTTAACGTGCCGCGCCAATTGTGATACATCGACACATTCCCCGCGGAGAAGTTCTTCCTTTGATTAGATTACATCTTCAACATGTTTCACTTGAAGAAGCTGGATTTTACATTTTTCCGTCTTTATGCCTTGCACATGAACTACCTCATCGGGGTTGAGCAGATACCTTATATCTGTGCCGCTGACCCATACTTCATGCACGAGGGCTTCTTGGCAGTCTGCGCAAAGCACTGTGAATACGCGAGGGACTACCTCGTTAATTTCATGCTTGCCAATAAGGACAAGTAGGCTATTCTCGTGCCTTATCATCCCCTGTAAGTCATCCGCGCGGATATCCTTCCGCGCGGATATCCCACGCTCTTTGCTTGGACTCGTCGAAGAACATTAACAAAAAGGATTACACCCACATCAAGTCTGTTCTCGACAGTGCTATCTTTTACTACGACACATGGGGTGGAGAGGTCAAGGACAAGAAGAGAAGGGACGGCAGGCCGCCTTCGGCCATAAGACCGACTTCTACTGCATCCAGCAACCGAGTGATTCTATTAATGATGGATTCTATGTCCTACACCAAATGCTGGAGTACAGACGGGATCACCAGAACCTTCGCATGTCACCTAGATCCGGCGATGCCCATATTTTGCAATGGGCAAAGAAGTTAGGAGATATCGAGGATCATCGACTTCGAGCTGAGTTCTATCACATCCAGCGCAAACTTGCCCTAATCATCATGAAGGAGGTCGTCGAAAAAATAGGGATGTTCTACGAAGAAGGACAAATGCCGCGGGAAGACGTCCGAACACACATAGCCTCTCAGCGTCTCGACCTGAAGCCTTTCACTAAGCTGGGACTATCTCCCTAACATGGATGAATGGCACGACATGTTGGAGTGATTGTTGATATATTACAATGTGTCCGTTTAGTCCATACTTTCTGCATGAAAAAACTTTGAGTTATGCACGACGAAACTTTATTTGTGATGTAATTAAACCGTCCTCCTCGACTATCGAAGATCACTCTAGTTAGGGCATATTGGGTACGATAAACTTTGTTATTTATGCTTATGATATGTTGCTTCTATTTTTGCCAAGTCTGTCTCTTTCTGTTGCTCAACTATATATGTTGCATATCATCGACTCATGTGACGATGCAGGTGCATAGATCATCGATGGCGAAGAAGTGCTATGCCAAGAGTATATATACGACGAGTGACCGGAGTGTCAGACCCAGGTGTACTAGTTTCTGGTTTCCAAGCGACAGTCAGTAGTTAGTTTAGGTTCACGCTAATGCGAGAGAGGGATACGAACTCATGTACTGCATAGTTCCGCTCTCACTCATAGTGATAGCTCTTCTCGCGTATATCATTGTTTAGATGGATGACGATGTAGTTGCAAGTAATCGAGACTTGTATTGCTATTTTCGAGATGATGACGAGAGACCACTTTGTGTTGGATAATGATTATGATGATGACATGATTTGATGAGACTATTTGTATGTATATGCTATGATTACATTTGTATGTACATGATATGCTAAAGATTATTGTATAAAGCCTATTCAAATACAAAACAAATATGCAGAAAAAACAGAAACTAATAAAACTAGCATTAGCGAGGGGAATAAAGTTAGCAGTAGCGCTCCCTTACCAGTAGCGCTTCCTGCTAAAAAGCGCTGCAGATATTAGCAGCAGCTCTCTGAAATAAAGCTTGCTACTGCTAGCCATGTATAGCAGTAGCGTGGGATGACATGCGCTACTGCTATACATTAGCTGTAGCGCCTTATCAGTAGCGTGTCATCCCGCACTACTGATAGGCAAAATACCGGCTCTACTGATAGGGTTTTCCCTAGTAGTGAGGCGACACATGCAAAATAAACCATGTAGACTCACACATGTTCATCCCCGCTCTGAAGCTCCAATGGTTGAAGGTTGTCAGAATCGCGATTTTGAATCGGATCGGAGCTCCGATGAAAGGATTGCAAATCGTAGAATCTTCACTATCAGCATCGTAGAAACATAGATTCTATGAACTAAAGTCGTAGAATCAGATGGGTTAGTTAGGATCGTAAAGTCATAGAATCATATCAGAGAATCACGATTCTGACAACCTTACCCTACCATCATCGGGGCCGCATGGCTAAGGAGAATCCATTAAGACAAAGAAAGATCTCAAAACATGCATCGTGGATGTTAAATTTCGCGGTTTGAATCTACAGCAACCTGTGCAACCCTACCTGAGAAATTTGCCAATTACCCGCACTATCCACTACTCCCTCTGTCCCATAATATAAGAGTGTTTTTGACACTAGTATAGTGCCAAAAACTCTCTTATATTATGAGATGGAGGGAGTAATATACTATTAGATGCCACCAACCATGAGGAGTCAGGACAACACAGCTAGTGGGAGTTTGGAATCGGTGAGCTTGAAAAAAAAACATTCCCCTTTTCATCTACGTCTCTCCAGCGAGAGACCGAGCGAACCCTAGCGCGCCGCCATCCCCCGTCTTCCCTCCCCGCTTTCTCCTCCTCGCCGCCGCCGGGAGGTGCCGCCGGGCAAAGCCTAGCCATCATCGGCAGCATTGGAACATGGTGGCTCGACGCTCTCACACGGGACGCGGCAACGACGGCCTCCTGTGCGGTTGCGCCAGTGGAGTGGGTGCATGATGGGTCCGTGGTGGCTGCATGGCGGCACGCGGGAGCTCGGCGGCGTCGATTGCGTGTGGATCTGGCGTGGCGGCGCAACGTCCGTTTCACGGCAGTCGGTGCACGCCGGGCGGCGTCGGTCTCGAGCCAGGCATGAGGCCATGGCGGCTCAACGCGACGTAGGCAGTCCTCCTCCCCTCCCTGCCCCTGAATGCTTCTCCTTGTCCCGTGGCTTGGTGGTCTTCAGATCAGATGAAGCCACATGGAAGGGTCGGAAGGGCTTGAGCATGTCATTGACCGCGGCGGGGTTCGGCGGCTGTCTGCTACAGCGGATCCCATGGTGGAGGCGTGTTATGTAGGGATCACGATAGATGTGGTTCTATTCGTGGTGTTCCTAGAGAGGGCAGGTTGTGGCGGGGGTCTCTATTCTCCTTGGGTCGGATTGGTGGCATGCGGGTTGCGTGTCGGCCATACTTGATAGTTTCGACTAGGGGTCGTTCTCGGGGCGAGATAGACTGTGGCCCGGGCGGGTCGGAGCTAGCGCTCCGGGAAGGCGAGGTTGGGACGGGATATGCCTCCGGGCGCGGGGGGGGGGGGGGGGGGGTCTTCATCTCGTGGGAGATGGTGGGTGTTGGTGGTGGTAGTGACATCGTGACACTAGCCGTCGGATCAACATCGTAGGCCACAGATGTGGCGTTGTGCGAGCTTGCCTGGTCCAAGCTAGAGGGATAGGTACGAGGCTTGCTCGACGACGACCGTCGGCAGTCACTGGTTCGTGTCCCTCCAGGTCCACCAGGACTAGTTGGGGACGCAAGTTTTGGAGCTTCCTATGGTGCAGGTGTTGACCCGGAATTGTCAGCTGATGTCGGGCTAGGAGTGGATGGAGAGGCGTCCGCTCCTTCTACCATGGTGGGTTGTCAGGAAGGTGGTGGTTGGCGGTGTTTCGGACCCTGCATGCTAGGGAGGTGACCTCGGATGGTGTACCACATGGTTGGCTCTCCGGAGGACGCTATGATGGTGGCCGTGGCTTTCCTTCTTGGTCATGTGGACGGTGAGGGGGTAGCATCGGGTGGCCTGCGCTCGTCCTCTGTCGGTGGTAGTGGTGATGCCCAGATCTAGATCTAGGAGTCTGAGCTCGTCGCGGTTGTCCTGAAGACCTCATGGTGGGATGTGTGAGCTGCTGAGTGGAAGCTCCGGGCCTTGGTGCCGCCGCCGCCGCCGCTCGTAGGCACCAATCTGTTTTTGAAGATGTTTCTCCTCTCCGAGTGAGGTTTCCTAGTGAAAATCCATGTCCTTGTCAGACTCGGCAACGGCGACGCTTCGTGCCGTCTTTCCTCCCGAGGGCGTTGTTCGTGGAGCTTAGGTGTGTTAGGGCGTAATGTGACGTTCTACACCGTCCTCCTTGTGTTCTTCTTCGACAACATAGTACGTGCGTTCTGCGTGATTCATGTACCTTGAGATCCTCTTTGTAAGAGGGCTACCCCTCCACCTTGTATCGCTTGTCCGTGTACTTTGATCGTTGTTGTTTATATATAAAGTGAGGCGAAAACCTATTTCGAGGAGTCGGGACATTGTCCATATTCCTAGTGTTGCCACTGGATTATCAAACAAGCTAATGTTGATGATCGACATTCAGTTCATGGTGGCAGTAAGAGAGCTTCGTGGATCGGGTTGACCGGAGGCTCACTGATATGAACTCCTAAGGATGATACCAACAAAGTGACACGGAAAGTTCAAGTCGGAACTGAATTCCGATGAACGCGTCGAGGTGACACCGAAGTTGGCAACAAATGGTCCATGCCCGCGGATGGCACAGATTGTGGTGCATGAGGTCAACGACAGCAATACGATGCGGGTCAAAGTCTAGGAGGATGGCGGCATCTAACTGAGTAGATGGGTGCGGGTAATTTGGAATTTTTATCACCGAGTGTGACATAGACGTGCGGCAGTCGGTGTGGATTGAACGGCGAAGTTCGGCCTCCACAATGCACGGTTCGAGTCCTTTTTCGTTCGAATGAATTCTCCTGTGTCGATTCGGCCAAGGGAACTCTAGTGTGATGGAATGTATAAATGCGAGTTTGCATGGTTTACTATAGCCCTGCGTGACCTTTTGGTTGGCGTGGGCAAGGAAAAGTTCTCTTTCTAGTTGTGTCCAACTAAGAGCAAATATAATAAAGTACAGTCAATATCCTGTAAAAATTAAACCATTATATTTCTGCTGAGTTAGATGAGAGAGAAGAGAAGCGGGCTATGGATTAACAGGCGGCAGCAGCACGTACTCTAAGAGACATTGTGAGAGTGTAAGGTGGGAAATGTATTCATAAAGTACTACTACTTAGCAACTAGCTACTATACATGTTGGATATTAGATTGTCTATATATGATATGGCAATTTCATATAGTCGGTTGTTGACTATACTATTAAGCGTGCTCTAAAAGATATTTTCGTCCTCGCTGGCAACTAAGCAGTCTTTTCCTCCTCGAGCGACAACCCCGGGCCCATCCAAGAGTTAAAACGCTTAATATTTTCATTGGGATAGCAATGATGTTGTTATATTTTTGCAATTTCTGATTTTGTGATCATATTTACGAGATTTTCCGAAAAATAATATAGCAAAATTCCCTCCAAAAATTCACATTTAGTCCAAAAGTTTGTTATTTACAAAATTAAGCCTCGCCTAGTCTATCCCCCGAACCATTAATCCTTTTTGTTCTGATAAACACGTCTACCTTTATTCATACACAAACCAACTACAAGTACATTGATTTGGATACAAGATCTAAAAAAAAATCACAAATTCACTCTTACAATTGTGAATTACAATAAAATCTCTTGGACACGTCAACAAATGAAAACTCATGAGCGATGGACGTGCTTGGGCCATGGATGATCCCATAAAAGTGCAAGGCATCAAACCAAAAAAGAAACACCATAATATCGTGGAAATATTTCAACTCCACACAAAATCAGACCAACAAAAGCAATGTGACACAATAACATAAACTCGTCAGGTCCAAATAATCGGCTCTGCAAGGACATATAACACTCTGTCTCCACTGCACCGGCACAAAGAAATATAGTAATTTATTGGCATAAGACAACTATGACTACGGGATGTTGACAAAAATTCTAAATTTCTTGAAGATCCGAGGTCCTCCCACCTCCAAACGCCAAGATGGCATCTGGAGGAATTCCTTGTGATGGCTGCTAGGGGTTCCTTCATCTCCTTTGCCCTGCACTAAACCATTAATCACTCAAAAGTAGAAATTTTCATCGCCCATGTCTCAGCCTTCTAGCCCATTTTCTTCTCTACCAACACCACTTTCATAGAAAATTTAGGTGGTCTCTCGAACTTCTTCTCTGTGCCGGCCCACCGATCAGCACGCCTCTCGCCATCCCGTCGTCCCCTTGACGGCAATACTATCGCCTTCTCCCCTCACTTGTATCCCCGTCGCCTTCTCTCACACCTTCTTTTCGCTCACTGATATCGAAATCAGTATTTTTGCAGCTGGCACGACCGTTCGTCACCGTTGAGGTCCATGTTCGTCGCGAATCAAACCGCCTTTCCTTGGAGATGGTGTAGAAGGCTCAAGCGTGAGCCATAGTTAGCCGACGGTGCTGGAATCGACAAAGTTGACCACTGCCGCCACCCCCATTAGAGCCCCTACATATAGGCCATGTGTGTTGCCTACCCACCGAGGAAGAGCATTTTGGCCTATTAGGCATCGTCCCGTTGTCCTCTGCCGCTGTTCATCCCTGGCCAGAGTTCCTTCGTCAGCCGTCGTTGCTCCGACCCTTTCCACACACAAGGTGTTTGGCAATTTTCCCAATGGCTTTTACCACTGTTTTCTCTGTTGTTCATCGAGTATCTTCTCAAAATCAATCATGAAACACTCAGATATGTAGATTAGTAGGTTGTGGGAGATGTACTTCGATTATTCTTCGCTGGAGGAGGGAGAACAAGAGGATAACAATTTCTAGTTGGCAGTCATCGTTATCATTCAAGAGGATGATACTAGTAGACCGGGGCATGGTTCTCAAATTGGCTGCATCTGAATTCATCTAGATAGGTTCATGACGATCTAGTGAGCGGTTACTTCATACAGAATGTAAGGTATCCCCCCAACTATTTTTGAGATGATTCCGGATGGACCATGATCTCTTCAACACCATTGCAAGAGACATGGAGCAACATGATCCTTAGTTTAAACTAAGAAGGAATTCAGTGGGAGAACCAAGTACAAGCCCATTGTTCAAGATTAAAGCGGCCCATGCGTGTGTTTTCATATGCATGCCTGACCGATGCCAACTCAAAATCATTAAGATCTTGTTGAGGGCTAAGAAGCTCACAACCAACTCCAACAAGATCTTGTTGAGCACCATTGACAACTTCCTAGAACAGTTTATTCTTGTGTATTTATCATGTATTATTTTGGAGTATTAGTTTATTTGAACTGTTTGTTGTGTTTGAATTTGAATGTTTGAGTTTGAAAACATTAAATTTGGTGTGCATTAGATTTCTCGTGTTTCGAATTAATATGTTGTGAATATATATGTTCAAATGGAATTTGTATGCAAAAGTTTGGATGAACTAGAAAATATTTTTTGGGGAGATTAAGTTTTGAGGGACAACCTAGATGGACAAAAGTTTAATTCCCTAAAATATGAGGAATTGAAGGATGATGAATTAAATTATCGGGATGACTAAAGATGCTCTAAGTTAGTATTTGGGTGATTAAATATTTTGATCTCTCCCTTGGATGTAGCGGTGTTGGTGGCATGACGGAGACGACCTCTCCCATCCCCTCTTCCCTCCAACATTCATCCCATGTCATGTGGTACACTAGTCGCAGGAGACGGTGCAGGTGGTCATGCCGGTGGCAGTGAACATGCACAAACTACATGCTTCGCGATGGCACTAGCGGTGGTGACAAACTCCATTTTCCACGGCGACGCGGGCGGCAATGCCCGGATACTTTGAGGACTAGTCATGGTGGAGGCAGCGGCCTCCGCTGCTCATTGTGGTGGGGGTGGGCACCTCGAACACAGAGACAAAGAGATCAAGGGAAGTCGCGGCGCATTTGCAGGCTCATCGACATATCTAAAGGCACAACGGAGATGCTCATGTGCGGTGTTGTGGGCGCTTACTGGCGATAGAATGGACATTTTCGTCTAGTGTGAGGGCAGTGGGCATCACATGCGTAGGTTCACGGAGCAACAACACGTCTGGAACTGATGAGTAACGGGTGCACTGGCGGTTCCCCGTCAGTATCTAGCACGGATTGGATGGCGGCTCCGATAGAATGATGGATGTATAATGTTACATGTGCGTTCCATGATGAGGCAAGGGCGCCCCTAATGGTCGCAGGGGTGGTCTAAAGTGGGAAGGCGTCTCACCAATCTGCTAATGCCTTTTTGGTGTGGCATGAAGTACTGGAAGACATGACTATTGAATGATTTGTCATCAAGATACCAACTGAAACATTGCTTCATGCCCCAGATGAAAAACCATGTCTTCACCTATATTAACCAGGCTCGGCAGCCACAAACTTGCGTCACTACTGTCGGCGTTCTGGGAACGGGGGTCCCCAGACTTGCCTGCCTGCGACCTGCAGCGTGGCTCACTAGTGGCCCAGTACGGCACATCTTCATCAACCCAAGTTCAAGACCCTCGCGAGGGGTCAAGCCTCGCGGGGTGGCCGACACAAGGCCTCCTCAGGGGAGGCCTCACTAGGCAGGCTCGCGAGGAGGCGGAGAGATCAAGGCGAGGGGTACCTCGCGAGGTGCTCATGACGCAAGCCATGACGATCAAGACCAGGCGGGCGCCAGCCCGCACAGTGTCCTCGTTTCCTTTTTGGTGCAAAGGGGGCAAGCGCAGGCGTGGAGTACCGAGGCGTCAAGCAAAGGTTTTCATATCAGTGCAGCAAGACCAGGACCAGCAGAGCGGCAGGATGGAGGTCACTGTCGAGCCCAAGACGGCGTCATCACCAGTGTCTTTGGCAGTCGAAGACCACCTTTAGTCAGGATAGCTTGTACTAGATGTCCCCTTTCAAAATGGCCGTTGTTGGCTTCCTTCCCACTCAATATTTGGGAAAAGGACCAGGGCCTCTATAAATAGAGATAGCCACCACCGTAGAAGAAGGAGGGAGGTTCATCCACACCACCACCACAAGAACACCTCTCCTCGCGAGGCTGTTCTTCCTCTGTACTGTTCATCATCAGCCCAAGAGGCAATCCACCACACCACACACAGGAGTAGGTTATTACACCACAACAGTGGCCCGAACCTGTATAAATCTTGCGTCTCTTGTGTTGTTCATCATGCTAGCTTAGAATCACGGCGAGGTGTTGGGCGTGTTTCGGTAGGGAGAAGATCTTTGTGCGCACCCCAGAGTTCGAACCTTAAGGGTTTTGCCAGAACCCGATATCCAACAACTACTTTGTTGGAGGCATTGTCTATTTACTGATGTGCTGGTCTTCATTGACTGGTCTCGGCAATCAGCATGAAAATCCTTGTCCTGCCCATCTTCAAGAATGCTAAATTCATGCATCTTGTAGTGGTTCATGCTATTTTCACAAAAAAAAACTTTAGGCGCTCCAAATTCAAGCATCTTTGGGTAGTAGTTCATGCTGGTAGTAGTCTGAGCTCCACGACTGCATGTCCACGTACATCTTTTAAGAATCAGAGTAAGGAGTAAGGGCATCTCCAAAATGGACCCACAAACCACCCGCATTCGTCCAGACTGTGCTGCAAGGACCGCGGAAGCCATCTAACGCGGGTCTGTATCGGTCTGCAAGACGGTCCGGATGCGATTTCTCCTGCAAACCAGAGACAAAAGTGGCGGAGCATTGAGGGAGTCTGGACACCCGAAACGTCGCTTTTCGACACCCCAGGCTCACCCAAAACCTTCTTGGACCCCGCGACTCCATCCTCCTCATTTTCTCTCCTTCCTTCTTTTTCTCTTGCTTCTGCCGCCGCTCCACCACCTCGAGCACCACGCCACACCCCTACCAGAACTTTGCGTCTCCATCACCTCCGGCGCTCCAGGACGGCTCCTAGTCGCTTCTCCTCTGTCTCCATTCAACCCCCGTCCTCCGACCGCCTCGCCAGGTACTACCCGCTACTGATATTCTCATCATGCCCGGCAACTATTTGATGAATCGCCAGAGCTGAAAACAGTTGTCCCTTCTTCTTTGTAGCAATGGATTCAGATTTGGAGTACATATACGAGCAGTATGCTGAGTCGTCCGATGGCTTGTCAGATGAGGAGTACTCTGATGAGACGGTGTTGATCCAGGCGGTCCTTGAAGACGCGGAGCGTGCCGAGGAGCATGTTCTCAATTTCAAAGGCTCGATTAGGGGTCATCTAGTTCTCAACCGCAACATGGCGCGCGGGCATTTGACACCGATAGCCGATTACTTTACCCCCGATGCACTATTCATTGACCATTTTCACCAGCGTTTTCGGATGCGCAAGACTATATTTGATCGTTTTTTACCATGGCGTCCGGTCCTACAATGCATGACTACTTCATCCCGAAGAAGGATATTGAGGGAGTCCTGGACTAAGGGGTGTCCGGATAGCCGGACTATCATCATCAGCCGGACTCCAAGACAATGAAGATACAAGATTGAAGATTTCGTCTCGTGTCCGGATGGGACTTTCCTTGGCGTGGAAGGCAAGCTTGGCAATACGGATATGTAGATATCCTACCATTGTAACCGACTCTGTGTAACCCTAGCCCTCTCCGGTGTCTATATAAACCGGAGGGTTTTAGTCCGTAGGACGAACAACCATTACAAATCATACCATAGGCTAGCTTCTAGGGTTTAGCCTCCTTGATCTCGTGGTAGATCTACTCTTGTAACTACCCATATCATCAATATTAATCAAGCAGGAGTAGGGTTTTACCTCCATCGAGAGGGGCCGAACCTGGGTAAAAACATCGTGTCCCTTGTCTCCTGTTACCATCCGCCTAGACGCACAGTTCGGGACCCCCTACCCGAGATCGCCGGTTTTGACACCGACATTGGTGCTTTCATTGAGAGTTTCTCTGTGCCGTCACCGATTAGGAAGGATGCCTCTTCCCGTCTTTAAAGACGGTACCATCACAAAAGGAGCCTTGGCCGCCGGCCAAACTATCCGGCTAGGCGGTTTTCTTATGACCGCCTGTCCGGCCACCGCTTCGACAATGACCTCTCAAGTCGTCAAAAGCAATCTTCACGTCAGCTCGGAATTCGCCGACCGGCTGGATCGAATAGAGCTCTCGTTCGTAAACGAGCTCTTGGATTGCATCGCCGCCCTGGGAGTCGCTACAGTCTACAATCAGATTGGGCTTAAATCCGATCTGAGAGAGGTTAACTCCCCCTGGTCACCCACCACGTTGCAGTGATAGAGGAACAATGCGGTGGACTCTTCTCCTGTATTGAAAACTAGTCACGTCCGGGCTCCCAAACCCCCCATGCCGGATTCCCGCGGAGGGACGGACTTCAATCAAGCACTGAACTTAAAGTCAGGCATCGGACCAGACTCGTTGGACAACGTCCAGCGATCCAAGCTTCCAAATTGGAAACTTCTCGGCCTTCGAGCCTTGAGAAGGGTAGGGTTCCGGACCTAATTAACCCAACCCGCCCAGACATATGCGATCTATCTCTAATCCAGCAAGAGCCTGCTGAGATAGTACATCACTACTGGGCCAGATTCCTCCTGGTTATGGACAGGATAAAAGGACTGCCGAGAGGAAAACACAATCTCAATTTTTGCAATAATTGCCTGGACGAGGGAATCTTGAACGCCGTCAGCCGTCGTGAAATTACACGCTTCACCGACCTGGCGTCCATAGTACGGAAGTACTGTGCGATGGAGAGTTTCCCGGACAACCGAAAATAAGTTTTGGGACAATCCGGCCCCGAATACAACCCTAGTCCACAACAAAAGGGTGCATTACACTCAGGCACCAGATACAAAAACCAAAAAGCAAAAACCCCATAAAGGGCATGGAACCGTACTTGGAGGGATGGCTTAGCGGACCCTGTAAAATTCACAGTACAGAGGGCGCCATCCCAACACATAGCCTTCGAGCATGTTGGATATTACGGCAGGTGGTCAAAAGTGGCGAAGAGCTTCTAACCGCAGAGAACCACTCTAATAGTACCAGTACGGTGTCAACAGTCTTCGAGACTTTCACATCAAATAATATGCGGAAACGAACAATCCGCAGCCTCGCCGAAGTCTACCAAGTAGCAACAACAAATCCATGGAGCGACACGGCCATCACCTTCAACGCCAGCGACGAACCTAAATTCCGAACAGCCCGGGCACCAGCCGCATTGGTCCTCAGTCCAATAGTGGACGGCTTTCGTCTTACCAAGGTACTCATGGATGGCGGCAGCGGATTAAACCTCATCTACGAGGAAACTCTTAAAAAAATAGAAATAGACTAGAGCCGCATTCAGCGAAGCAGCACAACCTTTAGAGGAATAATCCCTAGCCGGGAAGCACGCTGCATAGGAAAAATCACACTCGATGTGGTGTTTGGCTCGCCGGACAATTACAGGTCCGAGGAGGTCACGTTCCAAGTGGCCCCATTCAGCAAGCGGATATCACGCTATATTTAGAACGAGAGAGCATTCACAACTTTTTCAAGCCGTACCCATTACGGGTACATGAAGCTTCAAAATGGCCTATGCCCGCGGAACAATTCACTCTCGTTAGTGATCCGAACATAGCACTCCGCGCCGAAACAAGACAGGCCGCATTAGGCCTAGAGCACTTATCCGATAGCGCCTAGCGGCAGAGGAGAACTCACTGATGGGGTCATGTACCTAAGGTAGGGTCATGGACCTGATCTAAGTACCTTACCCAAGGACACCCTTAGAAGAGGTCGCCTTCCAGTCGACCAACGAGGGACTCACTCGACTGACTTGAAGGACTCGACCACGAAGACTCACTCGACCACCAGGAGGTCAAGAGGCACTCTGCACTGCAACGGCCTGTAATTAAGTAGGCTTTATGATAGTAAAGACACTTTATGTGGGGCGTTATCAGTAACGCCCCAGACTTAACTCACCTTAAACCCTCTCCTACGTGGGCTGGCTGGGGTCCTGGCGCACTCTATATAAGCCACCCCCCTCCACAGGCAGAAGGGGTTCGGCACCTTGTAACTCATATACTCATAATCCACTCGACCGCCTCCGGGCTCCGAGACGTAGGGCTATTACTTCCTCCGAGAAGGGCCTGAACTCGTACATCCTTTGTGTTTACAACCTCTCCATAGCTAGGACCTTGCCTCTCCATACCTACCCCCCACTCTACTGTCAGGCTTAGAACCACGACAGTTGGCGCCCACCGTGGGGCAGGTGTTTTAGCGATTTTGTGGAGAAGTTGCGATTCTTCCGAGTACTTTCATCATGGTGTCTGCTGGAGTTTTGGTCGAGGGTCAAGAGATCCGTCTCGGCACTCTCACCTTCATCGCCGACGACTCCGCATGGCTCCAGGAGGCTCCACTCGACGTAGATGCGCTCCCCGTCCGCGGTGCGACGCATTTTCGCGCATGTGTCCGCGGCGTTCTGCTGCGGCAACCGTCGACCCAGTATCGGTCGGCTCCTCCATCGTCCACCCTCCCGGTCTCCCGCCAGCGCAAGCGCTCGGGCCGGTCGAGGCTTCAGCGATGGGTGAGGCACGCGGTGGCTCGCCAATCGGCCACCACCCAAGTTGCGGCAATCGAGCCCGACGAATCTCTCTACGGCTTGTTCGACCTGTCGACTGGCTCCGTAGAGACTGCATCCGAGTGCGGTAGCAGTGATCCAGCGGCGGAAATCTTGATGGTCGACGGGCCCCGCAGTCCCCCTGGCTTCGCCCGTGATGGTGGAGCAGGTGACGGAGGCGACCCCGCACGAGGCTACGAAGAGTACCAGCCCGAGCCACTCGACTCTCTGCAAAGAGAGGAACTTCGCCGCAGGAACGTGGATGCCCTGCGTACTCCCATCGCAGGAGAAACCCCCGAGGCTCGTGCCTTGGAGGAGGCGCGTCTGGCCAATTTGGCCGAGCGCACTCGGCTGGAGAACCTTCAGCGAGCACTCGACGAGCGCGCGCGGCAACGAGTTCCCGACACCAATCGACGTCAACTCTTCCCGCCGACTCAGGTATATCGAACCCCAATCCAGAATTTAGCAGCTGCGACCCGTATAGCAGAGTCCATCCAGCCTTCGCAGTCGGAAGCTGGCAGAGGTTTGCTGCAGATCAGGGATCTGCTCCGGGCAGCAGGAGATCAGAATTCAGCCGTGTCTCAGTCGCGCAACAGAATTCACAGTCGATCCGTCACTGTGAATACGGTTCAGTCGGCTCACAGCCCCAGATCGCCTCCGCGGCGTGAAGGGCGCGAGAATCGGCGAGATCAATATGGCGACAGACTCGACCGAGATGATAGGCGTCGAGTGCCCAATTCCCCTCCGAGGGGTGGGTCTTACGCTCCTCGGCAGCCAGATGATAGGCGTCAGTACAGTACAGGGCGTAGGGTTCCAGTCGACCCCAGAGAACCAGGCTTCGACGCGCGATCCATTATCGTGCAAGGGTTGGTCGACCGGAACAGAGCCCATCGAGGTGGACTCGACAGAGATGTACCCACAAGCAGTCGAGTGCATGTTTCTGGTCCTGAATGTTTCAGCAGAGCTATCAGAGCCGCAGTTATCCCTCCCAATTTCAGGTTGGCAACAGGAGTCAGCAAGTTCACTGGTGAGTCTAAGCCTGAAACTTGGCTTGAAGACTACCGAGTGGCAGTTCAGATTGGTGGTGGGAACGACGAGGTGGCCATGAAGCATTTGCCCCTCATGCTGGAAGGTTCTGCCAGGGCATGGTTGACTCAATTACCTCCCAGCAGCATTTACACTTGGGAAGATCTGTCCCGAGTGTTCGTCAGAACGTTTGAAGGAACTTGCAAGCGACCAGCTGGATTGACAGAGTTGCAAGTCTGCGTGCAGAAGGCTAATGAGACTCTCAGAGAGTATATTCAGAGGTGGATCACTTTGCACCACACTGTGGAAAATGTGTCTGATCATCAGGCAGTCTGCGCCTTCAAAGACGGCGTCAAGAACAGAGAACTGAGTTTGAAGTTTGGTCGAACCGGTGACATGACCTTGAGTCGGATGATGGAGATTGCTACCAAGTACGCCAACGGCGAAGAAGAAGACCGACTCCGAAGCGGCAAGCACAAGCCGAGTCAGTCGGAAAAAGGAAACACCAGTCGGAAACAGAAGCGGAAGGCTGAACCGGCAGCTCCTGGAGAGGCTCTGGCCGTGACTCAGGGAAAGTTTAAGGGGAAACCAAAAGGATCCTGGAACCCCAAGAAGGTAAAGGATAAAGAAGGGAACGACGTAATGGATATGCCATGTCACATCCACACGAAGAAAGACGAAGAGGGGAATATCATCTACCCGAAGCACACCACTCGCCAATGTCGACTCCTGATCCAGCAGTTTCAGGGAAAACAGTCTAAGGACAAGGAGAAGGAGTCGGACAAGGCTGAAGACAAGGAGGACAGTGAGGAAGGATATCCGCATATCAACTCCACTCTGATGATCTTTGCAGATGTGGAAAGCAAGAGTCGACTGAAAGTCATTAACCGAGAGGTGAACATGGTTGCCCCAGCGAAAGCAAATTATCTGAAATGGTCTCAAACACCCATCACATTCGACCAATCTGATCACCCGACTCATATTGCCACCCCTGGGAGGCAAGCTTTGGTGGTCGATCCAGTTGTCGAAGGCACTCGACTGACAAAGGTGCTGATGGATGGTGGAAGTGGGCTGAATCTGTTATATGCAGACACACTGAAAGGAATGGGCATTCCGATGTCCCGACTAAGCACTAGTAACATGAGCTTTCATGGAGTTATACCAGGGAAGAAGGCCGAGTCACTCGGCCAAATAGCTTTGGACGTGGTGTTTGGTGACTCGAAACACTTTCGCAAAGAAAAGTTGACGTTTGAGGTCGTGGATTTTCAGAGTGCATATCATGCCATTTTGGGGAGACCAGCTTATGCACGGTTCATGGCTCGACCATGTTACGTGTACCTCAAATTGAAGATGCCCGGCCCCAAAGGAGTGATCACTGTCACCGGTGATAGGAAAAAGGCAGAAGAGTGCTTTCAGAAGGGCTCCAAGATTGCCGATTCCCAAGTGACAGCGGTCGAGTTCGAGGAATACAAGCAAAACGCAGATCCGAGTGATTTGCTGCGATCAAAGAAACCCGCCACAGAGTCTGCATTCCAGTCGTCTGGGGAGACGAAGCCTGTTCATATTCACCCGACCGACCCCGATGCAGCTCCGACCCGCATCTCCACAACACTCGACCCAAAATAGGAAGAAGCGCTCATCCAGTTCCTCCGTGAGAACTGGGACATTTTTGCATGGAAGCCCGCTGACATGCCAGGTGTTCCCAGGGGACTGGCTGAGCATCGCCTAAGAGTCGACTCATCTGCAAAACCAGTCAAAGAGCATCTTCGGCGGTCCGCCGTCCAGAAGAGAAAAGCCATTGGTGAAGAAGTGGCTCGACTGTTGGCGGCAGGATTTATCCGAGAGATATACCACTCCGAGTGGCTCGCTAATGTCGTCATGGTTCCTAAGAAGGACAAGTCGCTCCGAATGTGCATTGATTTCAAGCACATCAACCGGGCCTGCCCGAAAGATCATTTTCCTCTCCCTCGCATAGATCAAATTGTTGACTCGACCGCGGGATGCGAGAGGTTATCTTTTTTAGATGCTTACTCCGGGTACCACCAGATCCGTCTGTACGGACCCGACGAGGTAAAAACAGCTTTCATCACTCCATTCGGGTGCTTCTGCTATATCACCATGCCATTCGGCCTCAAGAATGCCGGAGCCACATTTATGCGAATGATTCAGAAGTGTCTACTCACTCAAATCAGTCGGAATGTGGAAGCATATATGGATGATATCGTTGTCAAGTCACGAAAAGGTTCCGACCTGCTCGCTGATCTCGCCGAAACATTTGCCAACCTCAGAAGGTATGATATCAAGCTCAATCCATCAAAGTGCACATTTGGAGTTCCTGGTGGCAAGTTACTCGGTTTTCTCGTTTCCGAACGGGGAATCGACGCTAACCCAGAGAAGATTGGCACTATTCTCCGAATGAAACGCCCTGTGCGAGTGCACGATGTCCAGAAGCTTACTGGATGCTTGGCCGCATTAAGTCGATTCATCTCACGACTCGGTGAAAAGGCATTGCCTCTTTACCGACTGATGAAGAAGACAGACAAGTTCGAGTGGACTCCAGAAGCTGATGCAGCGTTTGCCGAGCTAAAAGCTCTGCTCTCCACCCAGCCGGTGCTTGCTGCTCCAATCAGCAAAGAGCCTCTGTTGCTCTATATCGCAGCCACAGGACAAGTCGTCAGTACTGTGCTAACGGTCGAGCGGGAAGAAGAAGGAAAAGCTCTCAAAGTTCAGCGCCCAGTGTATTATTTGTCTGAAGTCTTGACTCCATCCAAGCAGAGATATCCTCATTATCAGAAGCTTGTGTATGGAATATACATGACCACAAAGAAGGTTGCTCATTATTTCTCTGATCATTCCATCACAGTCGTCAGCGACGCTCCACTATCAGAGATTTTGCACAACAGAGATGCAACTGGTCGAGTGGCCAAATGGGCGATTGAACTTCTTCCCCTTGATATCAAGTTTGAGGCAAAGAAAGCCATTAAGTCCCAGGCAATAGCAGATTTCCTCGCCGAGTGGATTGAACAACAGCAGCCGACTGAAGTTCACTCGGAGCATTGGACCATGTTCTTTGATGGCTCTAAGATGTTGAATGGTTCCGGTGCTGGGGTTGTCCTGGTTTCCCCCAGAGGAGATAAGCTCAGATATGTGCTCCAGATTCACTTTGATTCCTCCAACAATGAGGCAGAATATGAGGCCCTCTTATATGGGTTGCGCATGGCCATTTCACTCGGCGTCCGTCGCCTGATGGTCTATGGCGACTCGGATTTAGTGGTCAATCAGGTGATGAAAGAGTGGGACGTGAGAAGCCCAGCCATGACTGGATACTGCAGTGCAGTGAGGAAGCTGGAAAAGAAGTTCGAGGGGTTGGAGCTCCATCACATACCCCGACTGAAAAATCAAGCAGCTGATGATCTAGCAAAGATAGGTTCCAAGAGAGAAGCCATTCCGAGTGGTGTGTTCTTGGAGCATATACACACTCCGTCAGTCAAAGAAGATCCTTTCACCGAAGAAACTCCACAGCCCAAGAGTGCCACAGATCCGACTGAGGTCGAAGTCCCAGCGGTGGTCGACTTGATCATGGAGGTCTTGGTGGTCATTCCCGACTGGACAGTTCCATATGTCGCGTATATCCTGAGAAAAGAGCTTCCGGAGGATGAGGAAGAGGCTCGACAGATCGTCCGTCGATCTAAGGCCTTTACCGTAATCAAAGGACAATTATACAGAGAAAGCGCGACTGGAGTTGGTCAGAAGTGCATAACACCAGAAGAAGGTCGACTCATCCTCAATGATATCCACTCGGGGACCTGTGGTCATCATGCGTCCTCTCGGACCATTGTGGCCAAAGCATACCGAGCCGGATTTTACTGGCCAAGGCGAATGAGATGGCAAAAGAGATAGTGGATAAGTGCGAGGGATGTCAATTCTACTCGAATATGTCGCACAAGCCTGCGTCAGCTCTGAAGACCATCCCACTCGTCTGGCCTTTCGCAGTATGGGGATTGGACATGGTCGGTCCTTTGAGAACAGGACGAAGTGGCTTCACGCATGTACTGGTGGCAGTCGACAAGTTCACCAAGTGGATCGAGGCTAAACCAATCAAGAGCCTTGACACCGGTACTGCTGTTAGCTTCATCAGGGAACTAATATTCAGATATGGAGTCCCGCACAGCATCATTACGGATAATGGGTCGAACTTTGACTCGGAGGAATTCAGAGATTTCTGCAACTCCCAAGGCACACGGGTCGACTACGCTTCAGTCGCCCATCCGCAGTCGAATGGACAAGCAGAGCGAGCTAATGGACTGATTCTTAAGGGATTGAAGCCTCGACTGATGCGTGATCTCAAACACGCAGCTGGAGCTTGGGTCGACGAACTTCCCTCAGTGCTTTGGGGGCTGCGGACCACACCTAATCGGTCGACCGGAAGAACTCCATTCTTCTTGGTCTACGGAGCTGAAGCAGTCTTGCCGAGTGATCTTCTCCACAATGCTCCTCGAGTTGAAATCTACAACGAAGCAGAGGCTGAACAAGCGCGGCAGGACGCAGTCGACCTTTTAGAGGAAGAAAGGGAGATGGCTCTGATCCGCTCGACCATCTACCAACAAGATTTGCGTCGTTTTCATGCCAGAAATGTGAGAGGTCGAGCCTTCCAGGAAGGAGATTTAGTTCTCCGAGTGGATCAGCACAAACCACACAAGCTTGCTCCTTCTTGGGAAGGCCCCTTCATCGTCACCAAGGTTCTCCACAACGGGGCGTACCGTCTTTACAACGTCGAGCATAATATCGACGAACCCGAGCTTGGAACGCGGAGCTACTCCGCCCATTCTACACTTAAGTTTTATCACTCGGATGAGTTGCAATAAAGTACTTTTGTAGTTCATGACCTCAAAATAATAGTGTCATAGTTCCTCCATAATATCTGTCACTTTTTATTTTTGTCCAATAAAATTCCTCTCAGTGGGTGACTTAGCTGCGAATCCGTTTCGCCTAAGTTTGTAAAAATCCTACCGAGTGGTGAGCCAGACTCCCACTCGGAGGCTTAGCTGCGAATCCGTTTCGCCTAAGTTATCAAATCCTACCGAGTGGTAAGCCAGCCTTCCACTCGAGGCTTAGCTGCAGCCCTGTGCTCGCCTAAGTTATAAAAATCCTACCGAGTGAAGAGCAACCCTCTCGCTCGGGGGCTTAGCTGCAGTCCAAGCACTCGCCTAAGTTATAAAATCCTACCGAGTGAAGAGCAACCCTCTCACTCGGGGGCTTAGCTGCACCAAGTAAATCCAAGCACTCGCCTAAGTTATAAAAATCCTACCGAATGGAGAGCAACCCTCTCACTCGGGGGCTTAGCTGCAGTCCAAGCACTCGCCTAAGTTATAAAAATCCTACCGAATGGAGAGCAACCCTCTCACTCGGGGGCTTAGCTGCAGTCCAAGCACTCGCCTAAGTTATCAAAATCCTATCGAGTGGAGAGCAACCCTCTCACTCAGGGGCTTAGCTGCAGTCCAAGCACTCGCCTAAGTTATCAAAATCCTACCAAGTGGAGAGCAACCCTCTCACTCGGGGGCTTAGCTGCAGTCCAAGCACTCGCCTAAGTTATCAAAATCCTACCGAGTGAGGAGCAACCCTCTCACTCGGGGCTTAGCTGCAGTCCAAGCACTCGCCTAAGTTATCAAAATCCTACCGAGTGGAGAGCAACCCTCTCACTCGGAGGCTTAGCCGCAGCCCAGTGCTAGCCTAAGTTATCGAAATCCTACCGAGTGAAGAGTAAAACCTCTCACTCGGGGGCTTAGCCGCAGCCCAGTGCTCGCCTAAGTGGACTAAAGAATAAGTCGATTGCAGTAAAGGCGCCTTGCTTTGAACCTGCAAAAGACATTTCGAGCCGAAGGCAATCGTATTCAAGCACCAAATTCAAGTTTGAATCGATATCTAAAGGAACCGAAAGTGCTCAGGCGTCAAGCCCGTTAAGGTTTGTCGGTTACAATTCCACTCGGCATACCGAGGCAAATTTAAAGCGTCGAGCCAGAAGAAGTTTTTTACCCCTCCTGTGGAGGGCTGGAAGGTGCAACGAATTCATCAAGGTCAATTCCGTCGGCGATCCGAGTGGCAGCTGCAAGGAAAGTTTCCATAAAGGACCTGAAGTCGTGCTTCTTGGTATTGGCCACCCGAAGGGCCGCCAGCTTCTCTTCTCGCGCATCTTTGCAGTGGACTCGGGCCAGACACAGAGCGACATCTGCACCACACCGAGCCGAGGACTTCTTCCACTCCTGCACTCGACCAGGGATCGTGTTCAAGCGGGCCATCAGCGACTCAAGGTCATTCTGAAGTGTCTCCTCAGGCCAGAGCGTCGAGTCGATGCGCGATGTGGCGGCCTTCAGCTTTGCGAGATAGTCCACGACAGCTGCAACACGGGACTCCAGTCGGAAAACTTCCATGGCAACTTCGTCGTTCACCGGAGAATTGACGGGGTCGAGGTTTGGCTCCAGCCGGCTAGTTTCTTCTTCAAAGTTTTGACAAAATTCTGCAAGGGTGATCACTAAGTCAAGGGGATGGTCGAATGGAAAAATCACAATTGGAAATGTCTGCCAAGCATAGAGGTTTACCTTCAAGCATAAGAAACAGCTTCTTGGCAAGTCCACTCAGGAAGGCCTCCAGATCAGTTTTCTTCCCAGTCAATTTGCTGACTTGGTCGGTCAGGGCAGCTTTATCAGTTTTCAGTCGACTGACCTCCTTGTTGGCAATCCCAAGAGCAGCTTTCAGATTGGTATTGTCTTGTTCAAGCTTGGTGACTGAAGCTAACTTCTCGTCAGCAAGCTTGATCTTCTCAGCTAGCTCAAGGTCTTTCTTCTGTTGGGCCTCCCTTACCTTACCTGCAAGTTACAGCAAGATCAGATTTTGAAACAAGCAAGGGGAAAAGCAGTCGTCAGGGTCTCACCAAACATACCTTCGGTCTCCTCCTTTGCCTTTGTCAGCTTCTCCTGAACCAGCTTCAAGCTCAGCTCGACTTGAGTATGCTTGTGTTCCAGCTCTGAGTAGCGAGCCACAAGATCACAAGAGTTCTGCGAAGAACCAATCGACTAAATGTCAAATATAATTCACTTCCGAGTGAAAAAGGGAAAAACACACGTTTCTAAGACTACAGCCGAATACAAGCATTCGACCGTAGTCTCGGGGACTACACCCAGTGGGTGCACTCAGCGTGCCCCCACTAATCCTGTTGAAGACAAAGTCGACCAGTCGACCTCAAAAAAAAGTGCGAGATGCATTCTCTAAGACTGTGATCAACTGCAAGCAGTCGACCACAGTCTCGGGGACTACACCCAGTGGGTGCACTCAGCGTGCCCCCACCGGTTTGCGAAATCCAGTCGACTTGGTCGACTGACAGAAAGACTGAAATTATAAAGCCTAAGGCCGACTGCCAGCAGTCGACCTTAGCCTTGGGGACTACACCCAGCGGGTGCACTCAGCGTGCCCCCGCTAATACGGAGCTCAATCGACAACACCCAGTGGGTGACTACTATAAATCCGGAAAGGAAAAGTTTTTGGCAGCATATCCAACAGAACAAACGGTGGTCGACTGACCTGAACATTGCTTTGGAGGGCAGAACTGGCGTCATAAGCTGCCTGGCTCGCGTCCCGGATGGTCTTCAGCTGCTCCATCATGATTCCCGCCTGGCGTATCGCCTCCTTCGCTGCGCCAGCTTGGTCCTCTGGGACGTGGTGCGTCGTGAAGAGGGAGGGTTGCTGAGCACTCGTCAGCGGATTTGCGAAGGACACCGTGTGTCGAGTGGTGTTCTCTTCCTCCACAGTCAGAATCTCAGGCGCCGTCACATCCTGAGGCACCTTACTGGCGGACGCTTTCCGACTCCTCCTGCGCTTCAGCGGCTCTTCGTCCTCATCATCATCAGGAAGATTAATAACAGTATTGGGTGGAGCTGCGGAGAAGAATCAGGATTAGAGATCGCGAGTCAGTCGACTAAGAACGGCGTTAAGAATACAGTACCTGGGTTCGAAGTTGCTGCGTCCTCCATCTCGTGGTCATCAGCCCGGGCCGAGGTTTCAGAAGTAGCAGCACTGCAACTCCAAAGGATCAGTCGACTAATTTCAGCGTCGACCAGAGACAAAGTCCACACAAAATAAGAAGACTTAAGCAGCACGATTACCCTGATATGGTGGGGATGGACACCTTCATCTTCGGCAGGAGCTTGATCGGCTTCGACGAGGCCGCCCTGGGCTGCTTCGGCGCCTTCTCAGTCGGCACCGGAGAGGTGGTCCGAGGGCGCTTGGTCGACTGAGCGGCGGTCGCAACCCCCTTACCACGTTCGGTCGAAGGGTCGTGGACAAGCTTCGACCGCCTTTCCGAGCGCGGTGGTACGACCTCCTCCTCCTCTTCCTCCTCGTCTTCAACGTCATCTTCATCACCACCATCATCGTCATCATCATCATCATCCTCTGCAACGTCCGAGTCCCATTCCTCCTCGTCCTGGCTCTCGCCCCCACTCGCCTCACCCTCCTCAGTCGGAGTTTGTGCCCCATTGGGCATCGAGTACAGCTCGGTGAGGGCCTAGCAGATATCAAGACAAGGATCAGTCGACCAGTCGGCAGAGTAAACAGAAATGAATGCGACAAGAACGCAGTGGAGTGCAGAGCAAGTGTACCTTGTTTGGATCGCTGTTGTGGTCGAGTGGAGGAATCCTTCTAGCTCCGCGTGGGTTGTCCTTGTTTCCGGTAACGGCTACCATCCATCTTTCCAGAGTGACATCGTCGACTGCTTCCGGATGGACTCGAGTCTCGTCTTCAGTCCCACAGTACAACCACATGCAGTGGCTCCGGAACTGCAGGGGCTGGATACGACGCCTAAGGAAGACCTCCAAGAGATCCATGCCCGTCACTCCCTCCCGAACCAGCTGCACCACGCGCTCCATCAACATCTTCACGTCCGCTTTCTCCTCCGGAATCAACTTCAGAGAGGAAGGCTTGTTCACTCGGTCCATGGTAAACTGTGGGAGTCCACTCGACTGCCCCGGCGTCGACTGGTCCTGGCAGTAGAACCAAGTCGACTGCCAGCCTCTGACCGACTCGGGAAAGGTCATGGGCGGGAAGGTGCTCTTATTCCTCACTTGGATCCCCAGACCCCCACACATTTGGACGACTCGGGTTCTCTCATCACCTGGGCTCGCCTTCTTCACGGTCTGAGAGCGACACGTGAATATATGTTTGAACAAACCCCAGTGCGGTCGACAGCCCAAGAAACCCTCACACATGGACACAAATGCGGCAAGATAGGCGATAGAGTTTGGGGTAAAGTGGTGGAGCTGCGCTCCGAAGAAATTCAAGAAGCCACGGAAGAAAATACTCGGAGGCAAGGAAATCCACGATCAACATGGGTGGCCAAGAGCACACACTCACCCTCTTCTGGCTGGGGCTGCCATTCCTTCCCCGGAAGCCTCGCAGCTCCATGAGGGATCAAGCCCTCGTTGGCCATGTCGAGGAGGTCCTTCTCTGTGATGGTCGACTGGATCCAGTCTCCTTGGACCCAGCCCTTCGGCAGGCGAGATCTGGAAGAAGACCCTCCGCGGCTGGTAGATCTCCCCTTCGCCTTCTCCGACGCCGACGCCTTCTTCGCACGCTCCAGCGCCGCCGTCTTCTCCTTGGCCATGGTTGCCGGCGAGGTGCGCGTGGGGGGGTTGTGCGGGGGCGAGAATGAGCGCGCTGGACGGGGAACGAAGGGAGCAGAGAGAGAGAGAGAATGCTGAGGCGCAGTACAGAAATCCTCGCCGGGCGCATTTATAAGGTCCCTTCCGAGTGGCTGACATGTGGGCCCGGTCGATCTAATCATATCAGGAACAGTTGCGCAGGCGGGATACGTGGCGAAGAAAGCGGCCCGGAGATCGAGGCGTCTACGCCCCGTCCCATCCGAACGCCGCGGTCCGCTCCGCTTCGCGCGCGTCCCCAAGTTTCGCATCCCGCTAAATCCGCGAACGGCAGATCGGTCTGTCAGACGTGGGGTTTCCCGCGATCCGTCGCTCGGAGACCGCCGAAGCCCGAAAAATCACTCGACGGAAGAAGAGAATGGATCGAGTCGACCGAAGACAAGTTGCTCACTATCGACGAAGAAATTCTTTGGCCCAGAACAACGCACGACCAGTGTGCAAAGGTTAATCGGAAACGACATCAACTCCTTCCTCACTCGAAGCCTCAATCCATTCGGGGGCTAATGATGGGGTCATGTACCTAAGGTAGGGTCATGGACCTGATCTAAGTACCTTACCCAAGGACACCCTTAGAAGAGGTCACCTTCCAGTCGACCAACGAGGGACTCACTCGACTGACTGAAGGACTCGACCACGAAGACTCACTCGACCACCAGGAGGTCAAGAGGCACTCTGCACTGCAACGGCCTGTAATTAAGTAGGCTTTATGATAGTAAAGACACTTTATGTGGGGCGTTATCAGTAACGCCCCAGACTTAACTCACCTTAAACCCTCTCCTACGTGGGCTGGCTGGGGTCCTGGCGCACTCTATATAAGCCACCCCCTCCACAGGCATAGGGGTTCGGCACCTTGTAGCTCATATACTCATAATCCACTCGACCGCCTCCGGGCTCCGAGACGTAGGGCTATTACTTCCTCCGAGAAGGGCCTGAACTCGTACATCCTTTGTGTTTACAACCTCTCCATAGCTAGGACCTTGCCTCTCCATACCTACCCCCCACTCTACTGTCAGGCTTAGAACCACGACAGGCCTCCATTGGGGCACAGTTAAACCCTGATGTAGACGCCGCTCTGCGAGAATTCCTTCGGGAAAATTGGGACATCTTTGCCTGGCACCCTTCAGATATGCCAGGAATCCCACGCAGATTGGCAGAACACAGCCTAAACATCCTAAAAGGATTCAAGCCAGTCAAACAGGCTCTTCGGCGATTTTCCGAACCCAAAAGACAGGCAATGGGAGAAGAGCTAGCCAAACTATTAGAAGCCGGATTCATCAGAGACATCAAACATCCGGACTGGCTAGCAAACCTGGTAATGGTACCAAAGAAGGACAAATCTTGGCGCCTATGTGTCGATTTTAAAGACCTCAATAAGGCTTGTCCAAAGGATCCTTTCCCCCTTCCCCGTATTGATCAGATAATCGATGCTACTGCAGGGCATGATTCATTGTGCTTCCTCAACGCATACTCCGGTTACCATCAAATCAAGATGGCGGAGGCGGACCAAGCCGCAACGGCATTCATTACCCCATATGGACCATTCTGTTTCAACACGATGCCCTTCGGACTCAAAAATGCCGGCGCAACATATCAGTGCATGATTCAGACATGTCTGGCTACCTAGATCGGCAAAACAGTAGAGGCATACATAGACGATGTGGTCGTCAAGACCAAACACGTCGAAACCCTAGTAGACGATTTGAGGCTCACATTCGACAACCTCCGAGCATATGACATTAAGCTGAATCCGGAAAAATGTGTTTTCGGCGTACCAGCCGGAAAGCTCCTGGGCTTCATTGTATCCAGTAGAGGAATTGAAGCAAACCCAGCCAAGATCCGAGCTCTGTCACAGCTGGATATTCCAAAAGACCTCAAACAAATACAAAAATTAACTGGATGCGTGGCGGGTCTAAGCCGCTTCATCTCCCGTTTGGGAGAAAAGGCATTGCCCCTCTATGGCCTCCTAAGGCGCACCGAACACTTCGAGTGGACGGATGCTGCCACTGCCGGACTCGAAGAAATAAAAGCCATATTGGCAACAAATTCGGTCCTGGCTGCGCCTAACCTGGGCGAACCAATGTTGTTATATATCGCGGCAACACATCAAGTTGTAAGCGCGGTGCTCGTCGTCGAACGAGAAATAGAAGGGCATAAATTCCCTATTCAAAAACCAGTGTACTACGTATCCACTGTCTTAACTCCCTGCAAGTCCCGGTACCCGCATTATCAAAAGATAGCGTACGCGGTGTTCATGGCATCCTGGAAGCTCCGACACTACTTTCAAGAGTGTTCGATAACAGTGGCCTCCGAAGTGCCCCTCAACGACATTATAAACAACCGCGACGCGACGGGAAGGATTGAAAAATGGGCCATTGAGCTCTTACCATTTGACATAACTTATAAACCTCGGCGAGCTATAAAGTCGCAAGTCTTGGCTGACTTCATCGCTGAATGAACCGAAGCCGAACTTCCTAAAGAGTACGGCGCATACTCCAATTGGATTATGCATTTCGACGGCTCCAGAATGTTGGCCGGCTTGGGGGCTGGCGTCGTACTGACGTCCCCAACCGGAGACACAGTCCAATACGTACTTCAGATAATGTACACGGACTCCAACAATGCAGCCGAATACGAGGCCCTCCTACATGGTCTCCGGATGGCAATCTCCATGGGTATTCAACGCCTAGAGGTGCGCGGGGATTCAAACCTTGCAATATCCCAAGTAAATGGAGACTTTGATGCCAAGGATCTGAAAATGGCAGCCTATCATAACGCTGTCCTAAAAATGTCAGCTCGGTTCGAAGGACTCGAATTCCACTACGTAGCCCAGGATAATAACCAAGCAGCCGACGTGTTGGCACGCATCGGCGCGAAACGCGACGCTGTCCCTCCAAACATCTTCCTGGAACGGCTCTTTAAGCCATCCATACTATGGGAAGAGAAGTCCGGAAACAACAACCCAGAAACAACCGCACCACCCAACACAGAACAATCTGACATAATCGGCGGTTCAGCCGATGAAATAACACCTTCAGCCCACGAAATAATGGCGGTAATTGCCCCCTGGACAGAACCATTCCTAGCCTACTTAATTAGGCAGGAACTTCTCGAAGACCAAAATGAGGCCCGCTGCATAGTTCGGCGATCTAAAGCCTACAAGGTCCATGAGGGAGAACTCTATAAGAAAAGCACAACCGGAGTCCTTCAAAGGTGCATCTCCGAACAGGAAGGGCGAAATCTTCTAGCTGAAATTCACGCCGGACTAGGCGGACACCACGCTGCAGCCCGTGCCCTTGTAGGTAAGGCCTTCCGTACAGGATTTTATTGGCCGACGGCCCGGGCAGATGCTCAAGACTTAGTCCAAAGATGCGTCGGTTGTCAGCTCTTTGCTAATCAGAGCCATATGCCACCCATCGCCCTCAAAACTATACCCATTACCTGGCCGTTCGCGGTCTGGGGTCTTGGCATGGTTGGACCCCTTAAAGGGGGAACCCACAAGCAAAAGTACCTATTGGTCATGGTGGACAAATTCACCAAATGGATAGAGGCCAAGCTAGTTAAAACCGCTGAGTCCGGACCAGTGATAGACTTCATATCCGGGGTAGTACACCGTTATGGCGTCCCCCATAGCATCATTACCGATAACGGCACGAACTTCACGGCCGACGAGGTCAAACTCTGGTGCAAAAATATGGGCATTAAGCTCGATTACACTTAAGTCTATCATCCTCAAACCAACGGTCAAGTTGAGCGAGCAAATGGTCTGATAATGAGCGGCATCAAGCCCAGACTAGTGCGGTCCCTTACGGAATCTAACACGCACTAGGTAGAGGAGCTTGACTCTGTACTCTGGGGGCTGCGGACCACGCCAAACCATACTACCGAATTCACACCATTCTTTATGGTATACGGCACAGAGGCAGTTTTGCCCTGTGACATAATTCATGACTCACCTCGAGTGCGCATGTACGAAGAAAGAGAAGCCGAGCTGGATCAGCAGGACAGCTTGGACACATTGGAGGAGGAACGCGATGTGGCGAAGGCCCATTCCGCATTCTATCAGCAGCAGGCTCAAAGATATCAAAGCAGAGAAGTACGGGCTAAAACTTACAATGTTGGCGAACTAGTTCTACGCCTGCCGAACAAGAAAAAGGACAAACTCAAGCCCAAATGGGAAGGTCCCTTCATCATCGACCAAGTCCTGACTGGCGGAGTATACCGTCTGCGAAATGCATCGGACAACCGACTCAAGCCGAACCCATGGAACGCAGCCCGCCTCCGAAGATTCTACGCCTAGCGCTGGACTAAGAGTTCGTCTCCTTCCTCCGTCCACATTTTTACACTTCAGCTGTCTTTTGTTTCTCTCTTTTCTCCCACCTTTTTCATAAAAGCCCTTGAGGGCCTATTTGCGCATTGTTCGCACACACTTGATGTGCTACCCGCACTCATTATACCTGGGGGCTTCTTTAACAGAAGCTTACTTATACGGGCTTCATGCCCAGCACATGTGTCAAACTTTCACATGTACCTTTTATTCACCATTATATGCATCGATATGACTTAAGTTTTGGCCAAGCTGGGTTGCCTGGCTCCTGTGCTTACCCCTACGTTCCCGATTGTTCGGCTAGGAGGTAAAGGGAGCACCTCTGCGATTGTTACTGCTGGGTCAGCCGGATGTGTACCTCAGACTGGGTGAAGCCGAAAGCTAGCGTTCTTAAGGGAATATTCGGTCGGTGACTTGAAAGATGATTTTTCACACATTTATTTATCTGCCCCCAGATGTTTTCCTGCTCTTTTCGCAGTCCGGACATGCACTTTAGGGCATGCCTCCCAGGGAAAGGAACCCTTAACGGAACTATTCTCCCTGGAAGATGTTTCTTACTAACCATGTAATATAACATAACTAGTTGGGCACTTGTCTGATAAAGCACTAATGACCCCTACGCCTGGTCTCCATGCATGCCCCGGTTTTTTCATAACCGAGAAGGTATTCAGACACACTCCGGACTCTAGGGTCCCGAGGTTGAAGCGAAAAGGTCGGCAAAGACAAACGATCTACAATCCGGCTAGAAGGCATTTTACATGTCATTTTAAATACATCGTCAAATCGACTGACTGTACTCCTCCTCAATCCCGTGTAACAGGCTGTCTAATTTACAGTCCCATTGAGAATACTTACGGCCAACTCTACTTGGCCGTACACTAAGCTCACAGGGATCTCATTCCCATCGGGCCCCACAGGTCCGACCTCGGCGATGTGGTTTGGATCCGCCTTCTTGTACCGCGTCTTCACCATGGCCCAGGCCTCCCTGGCACCTTGACGGCAAGCCGATATCTTCCATAAACGGAAGCACTGCCATGCTTCCTGAAGCTTCTCCGCAAGATCTCCAAGGCCCTCGGGTAGGGAGAGGGATGGCCATAAGGTCTGGACGACGCCGCTCATTGCCTGCCGAACACGTTCGAGCAGTTGCACCAGCTCGGGAAGTTGGTCACCCGTTGAACCGGGCATTTCCTCCGCAGGGCGACCTGTGAGCACACCTACAGACATATTTCTGTCAATTGACTTCCTCGCCGAACTGTTCTTTTCAAAGGAGTTCGCTCAAGCACTTACTATAGATGCCACGACGAAGCCGCTGATTCTCCTTCACGGAGCCAGACAGCTCGGCCCGAACACCCTTTTGCTCTTCTCCCAGCTGGGTGTGGGCATCCTGGAGTTTGTTCCTCTCCTGCTGCACCTTCGTAAGCACCCTCTCGCAGGCCTTCAGCTGGCGCAGTAGTTGTTGCTTGTCCGGATCAAGTCCGGCAACATCTGCAATACCATTGTCAGATTTATACGTACGCCGCACACCGCTTATCTTTTTGAAATAATGTGTTACCAGAGGGGGTCTCTGTGCCTCCTTCTGCGGCAGCTAGTGCGGCCTCAAGTTGGGCCTTGCACTCTTGTAGCTCCTGGGACAATTGGGTATTCTTCTCTGTAAGATCCTACACATTATATGATCCTTAAATCAGTTATTTTAACTACTTTAAGTCTCGGGGGCTACTGGCATATACAACTATTATAATCCCTTACCCGTATGTCTTTTACATACTGCTCCATGGCTCTGGTTAAACCATCTTGAGCGGCACGGAGGTGCGCGTCTCCCGCGTTAAAGGCATTCAACGCCTCTGGGGAGAAACACGCGTCACGCAGAACTGTCCGGTGACGCCTATGATTCATGGCGCTCTCCACCTCAGACCTGGTGGCGGACAGCCTGTCGGCATCCTCCGCTGGAGGAGTGTCCGACTCGCGCCTTGCACTCGCCTCCCCCTCCGGACCAGGTGTTGGAGCCTGGCGGGCGGAGTCTTGGTTGGCAACCTCTTCGGGCATAGTCCGGCGAGTGCTCTTTCTCCTGGAAAAGTCATGAGCGTTAATACACCTCCTGGGAATCCTTTTCCTGAATAACGGTCGCGAGCTATACCGTTGCGGTGACGTTTCGATTCGCACCGCACCCTTCTTCCGCCTGCGAGGCCGGACTGACCCTTGTTGGTCCGCCGCCGCGGGTTCGGATTCCCACCTTGAAGGCACCTCCTGCAAGACACCGTTGTAAACAGTGGTCAGAAATACGCAAGGATGAAGTAATAGTGTCAGGACTCCGATCATAATTACCTGGGAAGCCGGAGTTAGGCCGGGGTAGTCGGCCGTGATGGCGACTAGAGCATTGTCCATGCTGAGTTGGTGGAACACCCCGTCAATTAGCTCCACCTTTATGTCCGGATCCTCTTCGGAGGCCGGATCAAGGGATCTTCCCGGATCCTCGGGTTGTGGGGCCGGACTATGTATGCTCTCCACAGTCTGACGCAATTCCTGCGTCAAAACCATAAAGTAAGGTACTTAACTTTGAAAGCACGGGTCGGATAAATAAACGTCCGCTTACCTAGCTCCGAGGGTTATTCATGGAGAACCCATTCAATGGGCTCGTCTGGTGGAAGTCCTCTTTCTCCCCCTTGTATAGGCCGGATAGGATCTTTACCAGATCCGCGGCCGATCCCGGCCCCTTACGGCCATGACGGGTGGCGTCGTTCTCCCCGTTGAAATCCCACATGGGGTGGCCCCTATATTGGAGCGGCTGCACCCCTCGCATGATGCATACGACCATGACTCCAATCATGGTTAATCCAGAATGGGCCAGCAACCTAATCCGGCCCATCAAGTAATGGACACTCCTGTCTTCCTCCTGTTGAGGGCTCCGTGGGCGCCAACTCAGGTGCTTCTTCAGAGGAGCCTTGTTGAACTCCGGGAGGCCGATCCGAACTGGGTCCGGCAGTGGAGCGTCTTCCACATAAAACCATTCCGAGGGCCAGTCTTCGGACGCCTTCTTTGGGGTTCCGGATAGATATCCAGTCCCGGCGATGCGCCATATTTCGGCTCCGCCCACTTGATATATTGACCCCTCGTGAGAACAGGGTACGAGGCAGAATAACCTCTTCCACAGCGCAAAATGGGGCTCGATGCCCAGGAACAGCTCGCAAAGAGCTACGTAACCCGCGATGTGCAGAATGGAGGCGGGCGTGAGGTGATGAAGCTGGAGTCCGTAGAACTCCAGAAGCCCCCGGAGAAACGGATGAATGGGAAATCTGAGCCCCCTTATTAGATAAGGGACGAAGCACACCCGCTCCCCTTTGGAGGGACTAGGGGTGGCCTCCGCTTCCTTTCTACCTTTGTAAGTGGCCAGCCCGGCTCGGACCGGGACCATAAAGGCCGGAGGAAGGTATCCCTCCGCTTGGAGCGTCACCAGCTCGTTGTGCGGAACAAAACATCTCCTCCAATCTCCTGGCGGAGGGCTGGGAGCGCGAGAGGAGGAGCCGCATCAACGGTCCATGGTGGAATGGATTTTTGGTCAGAAGCGCTCCGATGAGTACTCGCGGAAGGAAGATGGTATGATTTGGATCTGGATTCTTGCCTCTCTTATAGGCAGGTTATTTGCGCAGCTAGGGGGTAAAATATAAAAGATACCCTGGCCTTTCACATTCGTGCGACGCGTGGAAGAGGGCCATTATTGGGCGTGGAAGCCAAGGAGCGCAACATTTGTAAGGGTGCCGGACACTATTCGGCAAGCACATGGAATTTGAAGGAGAACCCGCCTTGCAACGCCGAAGATAATATATGCGCTGGACTCGTCGTCATTGAAGCCTGGTTCGGGGGCTACTGAGGGAGTCCTGGACTAGGGGGTGTCCGGATAGCCGGACTATCATCATCGGCCGGACTCCAAGACTATGAAGATACAAGATTGAAGACTTCGTCCCATGTCCGGATGGGACTTTCCTTGGCGTGGAATGCAAGCTTGGCAATACGGATATGTAGATATCCTACTATTGTAACCGACTATGTGTAACCCTAGCCCTCTCCGGTGTCTATATAAACCGGAGGGTTTTAGTCCGTAGGACGAACAACCATTACAACAATCATACCATAGGCTAGCTTATAGGGTTTAGCCTCCTTGATCTCATGGTAGATCTACTCTTGTACTACCCATATTATCAATATTAATCAAGCAGGAGTAGGGTTTTACCTCCATCGAGAGGGCCCGAACCTGGGTAAAAACATCATGTCCCTTGTCTCCTGTTACCATCCGCCTAGACGCACAGTTCGGGACCCCCTACCCGAGATCCGCCGATTTTGACACCGACAGATACCGTGGGAACGATTGGCTTCTCTGATAACCAGAAGTGCACAGCCGCACTCTTGATGCTTGCATATGGCACGACCGCTGATTCGCGAGACGAGTACCTACGGATGTCTGAAAGCACATGCGGAGATGCCATGGTCAGGTTTGCAACTGCCATGGTCGAGGTGTTCGGACCTCAGTATCTGAGAGAACCAAATGTGATAGACACCGAGAGGCTCTTGGTAATCTCATAAGCAAGTGGCTGGTCAGGTTTGCTTGGATCTCTTGACTACATTTATTGCAAATGGAATAACTGCCCGAAGCATTTAACGGGTAATATCAGGGTCATGTTAATAAGCCCACCATCATTCTTAAAGCAGTTGCATCACATGATCCTTGGTTTTGGCACACTTTCTTTGGCATGCCAGAGTCTCACAATGACATCAATGTGCTACAACGATCGTCGTTGTTTGCGAGGCTGGCTGAATGAAAAGCTGCTCTTTGCCACTATACTGTCAATCGACATGAGTACATGGGCTACTATCTAGTTGATGGTATCTATCCTCCATGGGCTACCTTTGTCAGCACCATCTCTAACCCAGCTGGCCAAAAAAAGACTCACTTTGCCCAAAGACAAGAAGCGGCTAGAAAGGATGTCGAGAGGGCATTTGGAGTTTTGCAGGCCTGTTTTATAGTTGTTCGTGGACCTCCTAAACAATGGGATCCGAAAACCTTGTGGGACGTGATGACATGTTGTGTGATCATGCACAACATGATCGTCAAGGATGAGGGTGATGATGCTGACGCAACTCTGAAATTTAGGAACATGGGCGATCCTATCCAACTTCTGGACCAGAATCCGACCACATTTGAAGAGTTTATTCAAATGCATCAACAAATTCGGCATCGACCAACTTACGAGCAGCTGAAGGAAGATCTGATTGAGCATCAGTGAACGGTGAAAGGGGACAACAATGTTGGGATGTAATATTTGAACTTTTTTAAATTTGAACTAGTGCTGCATGCGGCTATTTGAACATTTGTATCCTCTGCATGAGGCTAATTAATCATGCGGACTTGAAAAAAAGAGGAAGGCCGGATGTATGCAGCTAGCGTTGGATGGCTGTCTTTCGCATCACTAGTAGAAAAAGAGGCTTCCGTCCAGCCCCATTAGTCGCGAAACTGTAGGAACCGCGACTAATGAAGTCTTTAGTCGCGGTTCGGCAGATGAACCGCGACCAAATGCCTGGGCCCAGGGCGCTCGCGGGCTTTAGTCGCGGTTGGCCAGGCCAACCGCGACTAAAGGTGCCCAAAGGCCTTTAGTCGCGGTTGGCCAGGCCAACCGCGACTAAAGCTCCTCCCTTTTAGTCGCGGTTTGTGGCACGAACCGGAACTAATGGGGTTGAGACCTTTAGTCCCGGTTCGTGCCACGAACCGGTACTAAAGGTCCCATTTTCAAACTCTACCCCCCCCCCCCCCGGGATCGCCTTTTCAGTTTTAAAAAAAATAAAAGAAAATAATGGAAATGTCAAAAAAATAAAAGAAAATAAGTTTCTCATGTGATATGTGGTCTAGTTGTTGGGAAAATTTGCAAATGTGAATTTTGACTTTATTTGCAAAATCTCTCTGAAATTTGTAAAAATGGGCATAACTTTTGCATACTAACTCGGATGAAAAAGTTTTTTATATGAAAAATCATCTACTCGAAAAGTTACATCCAAATTTAACTGGGGGAACCCCGTTAAACATTTTTAAAATCCTCAAAAACCTAATAGAAAAAAAGTTACGGGGCTTGTAAGATCTAGAGTGGAAAAAAATTGAAAAATATTCAAACAGTGGGCAAACTATGGTCAAATAATGGTCAAACTAATTATTCTAGAATATTAGTGTTACTAAATAATTATTTTAATTATTTCAATTTTGGTCAAATCTGGTCAAACAGTGGGCAAACTATGGTCAAATAATGGTCAAACTAATTATTCTAGAATATTAGTGTTACTAAATAATTATTTTAATTATTTCAATTTTGGTCAAATCTGGTCAAACAGTGGGCAAACTATGGTCAAATAATGGTCAAACTAATTATTCTAGAATATTAGTGTTACTAAATAATTATTTTAATTATTTCAATTTTGGTCAAATCTGGTCAAATTGTGGTCAACTGTGGTCAAACTGTGGTCAAACAATGGTCAAACTAATTATTCAAAAAATATTAGTGTTACTAAATAATTATTGTTTTTTAAAACAATAGTTTCAAACTCAAACAGTGAAATGTGTCACTTCATGCTCAAGCAAAATTCCTGAAGGTTAATAGGATTGACATCTTATTATTGTCAGGAAAACAACAAGTGCAGACTTGGAGCGTGGGAGAATAGAACCCGGAAGTTAAGCGTGCTTGGGCTGGAGTAGTGAGAGGGATGGGTGACCGGTTGGGAAGTTAGATGATTTGGAATGATGAGGGGTGATAAAAGAATAAATTGAGAAGTGATGAGGGGTGGTGGTGGTGATTAGCCACAAGAACCGCGACTAAAGGTCCTCCGCCCACGTGGACGGGCCTTTAGTCGCGGTTCTTAAGCAACCGCGACTAAAGGGGGGGGCCTTTAGTCGCGCCCGTCTGGTCGCGGTTGCGCAACCGCGACTAATGGCAGTTGCGAACCGCGACCAAAGGCCCTTTTTCCACCAGTGCATCCATGTCCATGGGCTGGTCCTCACTGTCCGTGGAGGAATGCGGAGGAAATTTACAGATTGCCAATGGAGATGCCCTAATGTGTTAACTGTTGGGACATCTGACATCTAAACAGGGGTCTTGTTCACAATAGTATTCTTCACAGGACATCTCCGTAGGGCATGTCCGCACCAAAAAATCGATATGATCTGAACCAAGATGTACCCTTCTATATTATAATTGTTTGAGTTTGGCCAATAATAAATTAGTGATAATGGGTTTTAATCATCACTGTAGCAGTTCACTGTTTCGCAACCTATTTGGCCATCTACCAGCAAAGAATAAACTGTCTTTTTAATCTTTATTTTGATCAAGGGATTGACGCACGAATGCTTGTTGCCATGATAATTGGAAAACCATTCCTATCAGTAGTCTGATCCCTATCGATGCCCACATTATGCACTTGATGCTCACCCTTACAAAAGAGTCGCTATTTGGGTGTACCTATTTATGAATTATGATGGCCATGTCCCTTTTCTTCTCCCGCCTCCTCTTTTCACCGTAGTACTAAATATTATCGAGAAGTTGTAGGGGAGGGACGTTTTGACTCTGAGGAGCATATGCTCCCTGATGAATAGTAAATTCAAAGCAAATAGTAAATAAATTATAAAACAATCTATTTTTTGGGTGTTCATGTTGGTATAACAAGCATGCTTGATAATTTTCATGCAAAACGGGATAGCGGTGCTTTGTCGGCGAAAACAAATAAAATTAAGTGTAATATTTGTAGGTAACATTTGGCGTTCGATTTTTTTTCTTCGCACAGGTCAAAATGCTTAAGCTTTTCCACTAAACATTTGCCGGTAGCATTTGGGTACAATGAACACGTCTAATTTCTTTTAGAAAAATTAACATTTGCAAAAAACATTTTTGGCTGGCAGGAGCACATGCTCCCAAGAGCCGAATTGGATTTCTAGAAGTTAGGGAGAGCTTCAAAGATTTCAATGCATAGAAACTCTCATGGGGTACATACCGTGTTGGTTGTCCGATCGCCTTGCGGACCCACAAAGACGTTGGATCCACACGAGAGCACAACAAGTTTTAAAACTTAGTTGCTGAAACTTACAGTTTTGTTAGTCATGGGTTCTGAAACTTATAATTTTACCAGTTGGTTCCACTAAGTTTCAGAAGTTGAAACTTAATGAAGTTTCTAAAACTCATCAAAATGTATTTAAAATGGATCTAATTTGAAAGCCCTCGTCACCAGAAACACGAATATACAAATGAAACTTAACTCGGACTTTTGGTTCAAAGGATATGTAAGGTTTCATAAGCAATAAGAAAAAATGTTGCATGCCCCCGCACCTGTGTACTACAAATCCTCTCCCTATGTATGTATTAGTTTGTCTTTCTATACATGGTTCAGATCCATTGCCCACAAATTTGATGTATATCATTATAATGTGTTAATTTTGCTATTTCTCAATTGCCTAAAAAAACAAATTTGCATCACTATTTTGAGCAAATCCCCGAGGAGCATGGGGACATCAACGAGCCAGAGCCAGAGCCAGAGCCAGGAGAGAGCCAGAGCCAATGGCAACGTGGCAATAAGTCACATGTCTAGGGGGGTTAGAGGTTGACGGGGTCGGGTGCAAGGGAAGGGGTGTGAGGGGATGGTCATTGGCGAGGGAGATCAGGATGGGGTTTAGAGCCAGCCAGAGGTAGGAATGAAAGGGGCAACAATGTTGCCGTTAGAGGGGAGTCAGAGGTTGATGGGTTCAGGTGCACGGAAGGGGGAGGTCGCTGACAATTAAGATCGTGAAAAGATTCAGAGGAATGGAAGGTGCAACGACAACATGGCGAAAGAATGGCTAGGGCACGACTTATGGTGATTGGGGGTGCGGGTGCATGCAGTTAGGCCAGGGTAGGATGACATCTCGAGAAAGAGGATGAAAAGTTAAAACGGTTGGAGGAAGAAATGTCTCATCTAGTCACTCGCGTTCTATCCAACGGCTCACACTAAATCAACTGACACAAAATAATATTTTAGAAAATTGCCCCATACGTGGCTCTTTTATGCATATATTTTTTCTTCCATATTTTTAAGGCAGACTGGCTTGGGTCAACAATTCATTATAGATTAAAAAGGAGGCGAATCAATGAGAAAAAACCCAATGAAACTAGCTCTGTTTCACATCTTGCGAGACCCTACCCAGAGGACAATACGTGTTTTGCACCCATCTTGACCGTCTTCTTCCCCAGTTTCAGTCTTCGCCAAATTTCTATCATCCAAAAATGCAATCTTTTGGCTAACCTTCTCGTAAGGTCGGCTATTACATCTGTCCTTCTCCGAACTTGCCAAATTTTTTGGACGCGGTTCGTATGGTCAGTCCTCTTTGCCACATCTCGGGCATCTGAAAGAAGGAATGTTAGTTTTTACAGGTTCCACGAGAATTAAGTGTCATTCTCCTAACTTGCCAAATATTTTGGATGCGCACCGTATGGTCAGTCCTCTTTGCCACATCTCGGCCATCTGAAAGAAGGAATATTAGTTTTTATAGGTTCCACGAGAATTAACACAAGCCAAATCGGGATTCTTGTTCAGCGACACAAGAACTAGTGTAGAAGTGGTAGCAACCAATAGCCTTCGATGGGTGATGGTCTAGTTTTTTTTGAAACGGAGGCATAAGATTTGCCTCATCTATTAAATAAGGAGAGAATAGAGTTTAGAGTTTTACAGGACACCCCATACAAGCGACATGACAATTACTCACACACAATGATAGTCCCTAGTTTCTTTGCGCCGGCAGTAACCCATAACTTTGCCTCTCCAATGATGGTTTGGACGAGAATAGGCGGTGGCGCAAATTTTTGCCGAAATACCCTAGCATTTCGCTCATTCCAAATGGTCCAAGAGGTGAGCATGATGCGAGAGGACATGGCATGCCAATTCGGGTTTCGGTCATCGGTACGCTTGACCCACCACTCCTTGAAGGATTCATCAAGATGCCAATCGGGAATGTTGACGTGAGGTATCCCAAGCTTCTCGATGATAGATCTCCAAAGCCTAAGTGTGTAACGACACTTGAAGAAGAGGTGTGGCCCCGTTTCTTGCTCTCTCTTGCATAGTGGACAAAGTCCACAATTGACCCAACCACTCTTCTCCAATCGATCGGCGGTCCAAATTCGGTCTTGTAGGGCTAGCCACGCAAAGAATTTAAGATTAGGGGGTGCCCAAGCCTTACAAACCATACGGTCCATGGGAGAGAGAGTCAATCCAAGGAATAGAGCCTTGTATGCAGTGGCCGCCGAGTAGATGCCATCGTTCGCGTGCTTCCAAGTAATGTCGTCTTCAGCTTGGTCCTCAAGGGGGAAGTCATGAACAAGCATCCAAAGAGTGAAGAATTCGCTAATGTGGCGAATGGAGATAACAGTGTTTGGATTGATTTTGAGACCCATGCATTCTCATTGAGAGCTTCACGCACCTTCCAATTCTTTCTCCTCGAAGCAGCCTCGTAGATTAATGGAGCAATATCCATGGGTTTCCACCCAAATAGCCAAGGGGAGTCCCAGAACGTTGTTTTTGCACCGTCACCCACAGTGACAGTTGTAGAGGCGTAGAAAAACTCGAGGTCCTCGGTGGTGCAAGGGTTACCAAACCCCAACCAAGGCTTGTGGGGCTCCTTCCATTCATACCACTGCCAACGAAGACGTAAAACCTGCGAAAAAATTGTCGGTGTTGAGTACCCCCAGGCCACCATATTCCTTTGGCCTACAAACTATTTTCCAATTGAGTTTGCACTTGGCTCCCGTTGTCTTATCCGCACTGGACCATAGGAACGACCTCTCCAATTTATTTAGGTTGTTGAGCGTGCTTGGCAGCACAATGATAGACGTGATTGAGTAGATCGCTTGGGATGAAATGACCGACTTGACAAGTGCCGTGCGACCGATGGTAGTGATATTTTGGCCATCCCAAGTGGCCAATTTGCTCGCCGCCTTGTCCTCAAGGTATTGGAAATCCACCTTTCTGAGCTGCCAAACAGAGAGAGGCAAGCCAAGATATTTCACCGGGAAAGTAGCACGAGTTGCAGGCAAGCTCTGAAGAGTGTGCCCAAGATTAAGATGTCTACATTACATTGGCACAACAGAGCTTTTCTAAAAGTTGGTGCATAGACCTGTCACTTCGCCAAAGCCTCTCAAGATGCAAGCAAGATTGTCAACGTCCCTTTTGATTGGAGCCAGAAAAAACAGCAGCATCATCCACATATAGGGAGGTTCTCACCGTAGGCCCCCGCCCACGTATCTTGTGAAGAAGGCCTTTCCGGGTTGCCAAATCCAGAATCTTATGCAGCGGATCAATCGCGATGAGGAAAAGAAGGGGGGCAATGGGGCCCCCCTGCCGAAACCCCTTCCCATGTTTAATGGGAGGGCCGGGGATGCCATTTAAGAGAATACGAGACGATGACGAGGATAGGAGTGCGACAACCCAAGCCCGGAACCTATCCGGGAAACCCAAACGCTGAAGGAGATCTAACATGTAGCCCCACTTGAGGGAGTAAAAAGCCTTTCTTATGTCCAGCTTGAAAAGAAGAGACGGGGTCTTGCACTTGTGTAACCGCCTAGCAAAATTACGAACGCACATGAAGTTGTCACGTATGCTGCGCCTCTTTATGAATGCACTTTGCGCGTTGGAGACAAGGCAGTCCATGTGTGGAGCAAGCCGGAGCGAAAGGACCTTGGCACGCCCTCCTTTTTGGGCAATAGCACGACATTGGCGGAATTCAACCAATGCAGGTTGGAGGTGTGGAGAGAGTCAAAACACCGGATGACTCTCCGAGTCTTAGACTTCTACACGCTTCATGGCTTCTACTCTTTTTTCTGAATGAAGGCAAAATATTTTTGTCATTTTTATTGATTAAGAAGAAGATCTTAAACAATAGCTCGCAAAGTGGGGAAAGGAAATCCGCTCTCGTGTCACTACATACTCAAGTGGCAAGCACTCCCCCGTAGTTTGCTACCATAACTCACTGGGTTAGAAACTGCAGAAGGAGGAGGTTGCGCACTCGGCGTCGACCTCGTCGGAGAACAAGAGCTTCCAGATCCACCACCATACTCCCTCCATTCCTCGGCCCCGTGTCGCCCCCCGCTAGGGCGGCTCGGGCGGAACCCTACAGCCACCGCCGCCGGGCTCCCAACCCCTCCCCTCCGCCGCTGTTGGAGGAGGCTGCCGGGCAAAGCCCCATGCAGCTGATGGCGGCGACGGAGGCTCCCTTCCCTCCCGCGTTCCGTTGGGTGAGGCGGGTCACCCGGGGCGCAGGGGCCCTCCTCCCCGATCTAAGCCGTCGTCACGGCGGCGCGGCCGATCTGAGGCCACCGACGGCGCCTTGGCGGCATAGTGATGGAAGGGGGTGGCGGAGCGGCGGGCTTCATGGAAGATCTGGTGGTGCCAGCTGCTTGGTAGGCGTGCTTGGTCATGGCGGCGTAGGTCGCACTGGTCGGCGGCGGCGGAACATGGCCGGTGGCAGCGGCGATGTTCTGTCTTGATCCTGGGGCGACAACCCTGGAGGGTGGCGGCAGGTGAAGCTAGGGCTTCCCGCGACGGCATGGCGTGGTGTCCCTGTCCAAGGCAGATCTGTGACGGCGATCTGCTATGGATTGGTTCGGATCAAAGACGGTGACGAGCGCGCGAGATCCATCTCGGCGGCTCTCGCCACTTGGCGAGGCGGGGTGGGAGCCCTCCTCCTAGGCTCTAGTGGTGGCACACTCAGACTGTGGCCGGTGTGCCAGGGCTCCTACGATGACACTGTTGTTGCGGTTGGTCGCCGGATCTAGGCGGCTGGATCTGGGGATTTGAAGGCGGTCGAGACGGTGCACATGTTGTCGGGTGGATTTCTTGGGACGGATCCGGGTGAAAACCCGGTTTTCGGTCGATGGCCGGAGCCGGTGATGACGATGCCCTTATCATCGTTTCCTTCATGAAGGCATCATCGAGGTGAAGCTCCCAACTCCACTCAATACCTCCGGGGGAAACCCTAGATCAGCTGATCGGATGTTGGCGGCAAGCATGTGTCGTTACCCCTTGGGGCGGCATTCTTGGAGGTGCACTCGGCTTCACGGGACCAACATACGACATCTTTGGTGGAGCGGTGCTTTATACTACACACTGATGGCGATGAATCTCGACGGCGTGGCGCAGTGCAGATTCGGAGTTCAATGTGCGAGGATGGACTCGCGCAGGAGGACGGCGCTGTCTGGCGTCGTGGTGGCGTCGATGGGAGAGAGACCTGGCATGGTAGATGCAACAATACAGCTCTGAAGATGGACTGGTGGCAGGTGGCTACGGCGGCCTCATACCCGGCAGGCGTCCCGGTTGAGCAGTGCGCCAGACTGGTAGGTGCCCCATACCCGGCAGGCGTCCTGGTTGGGACCTCAGGTCTTAGATGTTTAGGTTTGGCTGCGATGTCTGTTTGGTATTAGGCCCAGACTATCGGCGCCCCTTCATCAACTGGATAGGAGTAGCGATAGTTGTTGCTTAGACGGTGGCTTTAGTCTTACTGTTGTATGACTTTGTAAGGTCTTGTGAGATTAATTAATAAAGTAGCCGCATGCATCGCCCAGATGCAGAGGCCGGGGGTCCTCCTCCTTTTTAAAAAAATAGACCATAATAAAGGTTTTATACTTAATTAATACAAATTAACCGAAGAACAATTGTTCTACAGTTTCAGGGTCAGAAATAGAATGGTCATCGGCTTGGCGATATTGCTAAAAACCATTGTGTTGCGTTCATTCTAAATTGTCCCCGAAACAAGGCGGCTAGGGCCTTCCTCCCTTTGGGGTGCCTCGACCCATGGTACTTTCTAGCGCTGCTAGATGAAGCTGGGCACTAACTGAAACTAATAAACTAACGAGGAGATAAAAGATGCAAGTAGTCTGTATTGAACACCACGACTCAAATAAATTATTTAGTTTGGTTGTCTTTTTCTTTAAAAATACGCTAATGACGTATCATATTTTGATAGAAGATAGAAGGTTAAATTTACAATAAGCTTGCGGGAGATGCGAAGCATCACTGTAAACCGAACCCAGTTAATACTTGCAACACCTAGGACTAAGACTACTCTTTTACAAAGCATTGTAGTCCACCTACTTTAACCCTGCAATCTTCACTCGGCGAGCTCACCTAGAATGTGGTTCTTCAGATCTTGAGCCGATTTTTGCTGATGCGTCCTGTTGAACACCCGACATTGTGTGGCTTCCAAAGTGCCCAAGCAACATCAATAGCGAAGGTGTCAAAACACCGCTTGCTTGTGTGAGCAGCCCAAGAAAGTGCCATGCCGAACATTTGGATTAAGCATGTCCAAGCAATCATGCCAAACTTCCCTAGCATACCTGCATTGCACAAGAATGTGCTCGGCATAATCTTCCTCTTGGGCAGGTATAGCAAGCTGACGACTGATTTTTAATGCCATGTTTGGCACGCCGATCGAAAGTCTAAATCCGATGCTGAACTGTCAGGCACACAACAACATTTTAGTTGCGCCCAAAACCTGGGTGTCTTTGGAGAAGATGTTTTGACATCGGTGCTAAATACGTGTCTTCTTCTCGATAAGGGTCTCATGCGATGGAAGAAAAAATAATTCCATAGTTTCTTTTTCTGAATTATGGCAACGAGATGCTTCCCACAGTGCCAGGTATGCCTGAACCATACAGGGCCCAGCAGCGCATGCATTGCTCGTGCACAATCGAGGCATACAAAACGAGCGACCATGGAGTAGCGAAGTTGTGCTCCATTTCAAACAAGCAAAAGTGAAGGCTCCTCTGCGCAAAATTTATGACAGCTAGCCTGGCGACAATGGCCATCACAGGATAGCGGTACTTGCAGGCAGGTAGCCAGGTAGCTCATTGATTGCACCTGCAGATTTAGACGAAAAATAATTGATCCTCTACCAAAGATGTGGCTATCTGGCCTTCTGGCTGTACTAAGACTAGTCATAGTGAGAGTAACATAGATGGTAACATCACACTTACTACGATAAAATAAATGATATGGCATATGTAATTAATGAAGAAAATGAGACATGTGGTAACATAGTTAGCAACTGTAACTCACACATATCAATAAAAGATGAGTCTATAACCTAATAAATGAATTGATGCTGACACAACACATATGTTACTACCTACCGTGGAGGTAGTAATATAGACTAGTAATATATGCATGTTACTACTCTAAGTTACTCACCACCGTGACTAGTCTAACTACTACTTCCGCCACAACATAGTGCGCCCATGCATCCCGAGATTTAAATTTAGCCGTAAATTTAACCAACGAGACCGATTGCAGCAGGAGCAAAAATTATACCACAAGCAGTCTAGTTGGTTAAATTTACGATTAAACTTAGATCTCGGGAAGCGCATGCGCACTACATTGTGTAACGGAGGCAGTACTAGGTGAGCTCAGGAGCTAATGCCCTTGCTAAAAAATATATTTTCATTTGTGGTAAGTTTTTTTTTAAGAAACAAACATACACTTCAAGTTTGATGCCCACGTTTTTGATGACATAGTATGGGGTTCGGCTGTGGCGGCTTGCTCCATGCAAGCTCGACCCTTTTCTCCAGCAAGGTTCATTGCTTGAGTTGGAGTTCTGGTCACCAGTGTAGGTGATCGTATGTTTGGCATGAGTTGACTTGAGTTCTGATGTCTGTTGCGACAAAGGCGTCAAGAGTGTAGCCTCCTCGGTGGCTCCGCCGAGAAGACATGGACCTCCTTCTGCCTTACTGATGGCTAGTCGGTCACATAGAACCACTCCTGTTGCCAGAGTTTTACATGCTCAATGAAAGTCCCCTCTGACCGGGAGACCTTGGGGATCTTGCTAATCATGGTCCCGCTGCAGTCAGTGAGTTTGGAGCTGCTGCTATGCGGCTTAACGCTGAATAGCTTCAGCCATGGCCCGAAGTGAGGATCAATGTGAAGGAAGGCTTCGCAGAAAGTTATGAAGGTGGTTATATGAAGTATGGAATTTGGGGCTCGATGATGAAAATCTAGCCCATAGAAAAACAGAAGACCCGTAAGAAAGGGGAGAGGAGGAAATCCTAGACCTCGGATGAGGTAGGAGATGAAGACCACCCGCTCCCCTTTCTGGGGAGGAAGAATGGCGGAAGCTGAGGCGGCCGTGTTCATACCTACGGGGGATTGGCATTTGGCCGTGACGGGAAGACCTGTCGGCTTGGAGCTCGGTGATGGTGCCGGTGGTGACGGTGGAACACAACCACTACCCCCTCTTGCTGGTGGCCCCCGATGCCAGAGCAGCAGGACCCTTCCTCTTGCCGGTCATCTCTGGCGGTGGAGGAAGGAAGCAAGGAGAAGTAGGAGCTAGAAGCGGATCTCTGTGCGCTTAAGCTTTCAAGAGTTTTTGGCAAGGGAACAAGGAATGAGAGCGTGGGTGAATCAATTTGTGTTCCCCTTTTTATAGGACAGTAAAAGGCAACGCATCGTGCGTTATATGCACGCGAGGATTAAGGTATTTCGTTGATGATATCGCTAAAAAGCCAGAGCAGGATCTCTTTATTGACGAGACGTGCCAATAGAAACGTCCTCGGGCCACGACATACCCAATAATAACTGTTGACAAGACGATTTAGCTCCGTGATAAGTGGTGACAGTATGATTTTTGACCGAAATTTGTTAAGGTTCAGCCCACTCACCTGCCGCACCCACGTGGCAAGCCTTCGCGGCTAAGCTAAGGGAGTCTTCGAACCCAGTAAAAATAAAACTACCAAGAGCAGGGCTTTGTTAAAAATGACCCTTATTTGCTGGAGTATATCATTGTGCACATTTTTTGCCCGGTCATGTTCGAAGGGAAGACAAATGATCAGAACCTAAAATGACTTCAGGTCGGTAGGTCTTCAGATCTGGAAGCTGACATGGAAGATAGAACTTTCCTAGAAAGCTGAAGACCACCAGATTGAAGTTGTTCCAAAGATAGAAGCCAAATTCCTTGGCTTGAAGACTAGTTCAGGGGCTACTCACGGTGTCCTAGGTTGGGGGTGCACACCACGTCGGCCTGGTATTCATGGGCCGGGCCGAGGAACCGTCCACAACTGAATAATGGGCCATGCGTACCCTGGCTCTCGGCTTTCTCAAGATGGAATCCTCTGAAGACTTGGCATACACTTCAAGGCATATTTGGATGATCAGCAATGCTTATCCCTAGAATGTAACCAACCATGTGTAAACCCTAGATATCCCCTGTGCCTATACAAGCTGAGGGGTTTAGTGTGTATAGACACGAGTTCAAGGCTTAGAGGTTAGAACTCATTCATACAATCTCGAGGTAGATCATCTATACTTTGTACCCCATCCCTAATAATACAATACAAGTAGAACGTAGAATTTGACCTCTTAGAGAGGTCCCGAACCTGGGTAAAACTGTGTCCCCTTTACTTCCTATTCACCATCGTGCCAAGATCACTAGCATGGGACCCACTACCTGAGATTCGCCAGTTTTAGCACCGAACATGGTTAGGAGTGTACCGATTGGTGAGAAGCTCTTCATAGAGGGAGATATTAATGGACACGTGGGTACATCTAGCACAAGTTTTGAAGGGGTGCATGAGGGCTTTGGCTATGGCATCAGGAATCAAAGAAGGAGAAGATGTCTTAAGCTTTGCTCTAGCCTATGACATGATCGTAGCTAACACCCTCTTTAAAAAGAGAGAATCACATCTAGAGACTTTTAGTAGTGGTCAACACTCTAGCTAGATTGATTTCGTCCTCTCGAGAAGAGAAGACAGGTGTGCGTGGCTAGATTGTAAGGTGATACCTGGAGAGAGTCACTAGTACGCGTTGGTGCTATACACACGGTTTTTAACCCCTTTCCGCGATGACATTTGGAACCGTCGTCAAGTGAGTTGGGCGATAGGGGGTCCTTCCCACACGACCCAGACACTGTCGGAGATATGGAGCAATGATCCAGAGGCCTTGCAAAATGTAATCGTGTGCGATGCAACACACACTAAATTCTTTCGCACGTGTAGGACCGGTGATTAAACGTTTCTAATGACGCAGTGAAACCAAACAATGTGTCTTAATGAACCGTTTGGGAAACAGTATGTAAGGCACATGGGCCAACATATGAACTGTACGCTATATGTGCCCCATCACGCACGAGTTTTTTGCGGAACCCGCCTGCCATGCAAGACTCCATCGCACACGTTTCCCAACATTTTACCGTCTGCGATAATGTTCTATCACAAACAGTTCAGGAGCCCCTTCGCACACATACAAGTGTTGCAGACCGTTTGTGATTTGTTGTGTATCACCGACGGTTGCGGCAAGAGTGACGTGTGCTTTTCGTTTGGGATCCCACATGTTTCCTGAAAAAATTACGACTGGGATTGTATTGTACATTGGGCATAGTTTTCTCCGAGTTCTCGTGTGCGATAACTTGATATCACAAACGGTTCGGGAGAGCCTACACACATATAGTAGCACTGCAAATCATTTGCGGTCTGCTGTGTATCACAGACGGTTCCACTATGATTGACGTATTCTTTTCGATGTGGATCGCACACACTCATTTAGTTGAACCGTGTGCGGAGCAGTTGCCAGGGTAAACCAAAAATATCCCATTTTGAATCGGAATGCAAAAAGCAAATTCGTCACAATATTCAATTGAACAACTAAACAAAAATGTCCCATTTTGAATCGGCACGCAAAAAGCAAATTCGCCACAATATTCAATTGAACAAATAAACACAAATATCCCATTTTGAATCGGCACACAAAAAGTAAATTCGCCACAATATTCAATTGAACAAATAGTGTCCACATAAAGAATATTCATCAGATTTCGTAACAATTGTAGTTGAACATATGGTAGCTAAATTTCAATGATTTGTCCACACATATATACATTACATAATTAATCATAGTGTACGAAATACGAAGACGTCATCAGATGGAAAACAATGGATCCATGCGTATATGTTTAGCGGCTAACTCTTACTCAATGTTTGAGGAGAACGCATGCTGAAATCTTCATTATCACCAGTGGGATTGATGTAGTGATTCAGGAAGAAGTCGCTGATAAATCTCTGAACCATCAGCAATTCACCAGCCGGGAGCGATTCAGGGGTCCTCGGTTCTAAGATGAGCTGCAATATTTTTAAGATCAGAATGTGTCATATGAGTGGAGTAGAAGGTATTAATTAAGATAGACTTACTGGTACTAATTCACGCGGATTGTCATAACTATCAGCAGATTTGCAGATGGAGATCATGTATCTGCAAACATAGTATCCACAAAGGTTGGTCCCTGCTTCTTGTTGAGGACACTAAAAATTTCTGTACAGAATTAGTCATGTATTTGTCCTGTTAGGAACAACCTAACCGGTGTTAGATGTATTATTTTTTCTTTGGACAAAATAGAAAGAGGTTTATTTAGAAGCTTGAACATTTGACTAGGGTAAGAAAAGGTATTTGCAGACTGTTGGATAATTTTTCCGAAAATAACGGATTTCGGTGTGTTACCAAAGAAATGATCTCGTGCTGCAAAGGTAGTTCCCTCTTGAACAGGTTTCTTGGTTTAGTTTTCCACAATGCGAGCACACTGCAAATGAAGATGAATTTTGACAACATCAATTATTGAACCAAACATGAATGCAAATTAATTTCAACATCATAGAATTCAATACCTATCCATGAATTGCTGAAGATGCGTCAGATCCTGAGCGTTTGTTGACTCTCTGAGAGAATCGATGTAGTAAACTGTGTTCTTGTTTGGAACAATGAATACCAATATCCAGTGATGGCTACATATTAAGAAAGTCATGAACTTACGAATTATGTCGAAATCTGAAAGACAATCAGTGTATACGTGGTTGTTTACTTGACTTATCGTTCATGATATGGCCAGAGAAATGATTCTGCATGGGACGTGTTTTCGAAGACATGGACGACCTTGTTAACGGCCCAGTCCCGTATGTCCTTACCATGTAATGTTGTGCCATTTGCTAATTTATGATCTATGAAATATACGCACTCCCTTTTCTTCTCTGCGTGTTCAATCCCTTGAGAGGAATAAAATGCAGTTAGTTATTTATCATTTACAGCCTTGTATGGAAAAGTTGATCAGAGTTTGTTAAGTACTTACAAAATGAGGCATCTAACAAGAGTGGCATCGAGCTCGTTGAAGTTTAAGAAGAGATGTAAGTCCTCGAAACTCACATTGATGGAACCAGCGTAGTGTCGGAAATGATCTCTGTTGTAGTGGACTAGCAACTCATGATGACCTGCTGACATTAGATCCATGCAATATTCATGTAAATCGCGGCAACAGGAGCTGCACTCATCAAAGTATTCACCAACAAGAAATGGATGGCCATGGTCATAATTGTGTGCTTCAAGTACGTCTGCTTTACTTTTAGCAAGCAACAAATTTACTTCTTCATCATCCATGCCGTCAATAATAATATTACTCCCCGATTCAAACAGCCTGCTGTTAATTTGGTTCTAGGCGATGATTGCTTTATGCAAGAGGCAATCGTTCTCTTTCCTCTTCACTCTCCCGCCACACTTCCTTGCGGATGTAGCCTTTTTGGCCACTTTCTTCTTGGTACTTGAAGCATTTCTAGTAGAACGTCTGGTTGGCTGCAAGGTAGACTGCCGAGCAGATGGTGAAGCTTCGACAAACTGCTTAGCAGACGGTTTATCTATGCCGGACCACTGAGCTGGCGGTGCTGCTGTGATGGACTGTTGGGCTGTAGGACAGAGGCATCGGACTGCTGACCATGCGTTGAATCTATGTTGGGTTTCTGCGCAGGTGGTGCCAACTTGTCGGTGTGCTGAGGAGGCCGTGCCAATGCGTTGGTTTGTTGAGCAGGAAGTGCTGATGCATCGGAATGGTGATCACGCGACTGCAGACCTACGGGCTAATGAGCAGTCGGTTCTAGACCTACAAACTGCTTAGCAGGCGGTTCCGAAGCATCAGAATGCTTAGCAGTCCATTCCACCAGGTTGGTCTGTTGAGCATGAGCTGCAGCTAGGTCTCCCCCGCTGCTTCAGCGGCCGGAATCTAAACCGGTGGTGCGTCTTCAGCAGTTGTAGGCCTTGCCATTGGCTGCTTTGGGGCAGAGGATGACATGGCCTGTACGCCACAAACTCGGGCTGGCTGATCACAGGTTGATGCATCAGTCGTCGGATTACGAGTATTAGGTTCTTTGGGGGAAGCACGCGAGAGCTGCTGTGGCAAGGAGAGCGTCACAGGTTGAGGGGCAACATTGGTTGCTCTTGGCGGGGCTTCAGGGATCTCATCAATGAACTCTATTTCCTTTTGTGGCCACTGGATGTGATGTAACAGTGTTTCTCCCAAGGTCCTTTGCTCATCAAAGTTTCCTAGGACATTCTTCAGGGCAGATTCATTGAATCCAGGCTTTACTTCAGTCATGTATCACTTCACACAGCCCGACTTCAATGGCACACTGTCCGACAAGAGGCCATCTTCCAAGAAGGGTGGGAAAACCCAGGCTACCGCACATTTTAATGTACCTTCATAATGTGTAAGCACGCCCTTCAGTCTGTCTTTCATTCCAGATGGTCAGATATAGCATCATCACGAGCAGCTGTAGTCTCAGTGTCGCTGGGATCAGCTGATGCACAGCTACTCTTGTGCGGTGTTGTCGCGCAATAAGCAGCACCCTCCATGTTCGCCTCCCCTCCCATCTGCTAGATATCTGTCAGTGTTAGAGTCTTCCGAATCATCATTGACTCCTCAATATTCTTTCGAACAGCCGGATACATGTCCTTCCTCAACCTTTCATACAATGCATTATGCTTCATTTCACTCCTTGCTTTTTTCATGCTGAGCCTCTCTTCTTTGCTGAGTGTGAAAGCCCTCTTGTGCGGGACATTAACACCTATACCCCTTGCACGGTCAAGGGTCTCTCTTGTTTCCAAAGAAACAGACAGAATGTCACATGGCCCTGAGTTCCTGTAGAACCTTCCAGGGATCTTGGAAGCCTCTAACATCACTTGATACAGTTCTTCGTCATGTGAGTTTTTAAAGTAATAAGTTCCGTCATCACGCCTCCTTGCACGTGCCTGCAAGTAGTCTCTGGCGCCTTCGCCCTGATTTCACTATAGATCAACTGTTGTTTGTCAAAGGAAGGGACAAACATAACTAATGAGGTAGATCGATCGACGCATGGGGAAAACGAGTTATAACGACCGAGCTAGCTATATGTATAGCGGGAGATCGGTCGGAGTACATTCATTTGTTAGAGGCAAATAAGGCCCAGCGAGACAGATAGACAGAGAGAATGGAGGTAGGAGGTGGTGCGAGAGCCTAGCTACTAGCTAGATAGGGGGAGGAGTGTGCGCTTGTGAGATCGATGAAAAGAGGGGTGAGAGTTTACACGTGTGTGGGACCGTATGAGAGACACGAGGCATGGACATAGAAAGGAGGAGATGGAAGGTGTGTGTGTATGTTGTAGGCAGACATCGCTGGAGAGGTTTATCAATCGGTGTGTGTTGGAAAGGAGTTGTGGAGACTGTGGGAGAACGGCCTAAAGAAAAAAATGAATGTGCGCGATGGATAGAATGCTGAGGGAGGGGGAGGACGAGGAGGGCGTGTGCATGCACGAGAGAAAGTTAGTGCTAGCTACAAAGGTTAGAGGATTGTGTAGGTGTAAGATACTAACAAAGATCATAATTTGATATGAAAGTGGATTCATATATTTGAATCGGAGATCATAGTGTTATAAACATATGCATGCTTGAATATAGCGGTGATACGCGTGCTGTGGTTTTGCACATGTTATACCATAATGTGATAATGCATGGTGTTTGCAACTCAGAGCTAAATATCGAACAATCTAAACCATACTATACATCGAACAATCTCGCATTTTATTTGAATTTGTGATAATGTGTGGCGTTTGCAGCTTACAACTAAATATCAAACAATCTAAACAATACTATATATCGAACAATCTCACATTTTATTTGAATTTGTGGTAATGTGTGGCATTTGCAACTCACATCTAAATACTTGTAGGCGTAGGGGGCGGGGCACCATACATTATGTGATAAACACATTATACATATGAGACATGGTTTAGATTATGAAGATTTAGCTAGAGCTTGAAATGTACCGTGATTTGAAATCAACATAAAGTGGATTCAAAAAATCGAGTTCGAGTTCATATAGTACACATAGTTCATATCTAACTCGACAGTAATCATGTGGTGTGCTGTGAAGATAATACACAAACGATGGTTTAACTTGACAATAATGATGAATGTAGATCTTATTAAAATAGAGAAACAAATTCAAATGGTCTGACTTCACAATAATCATGATTGTAGATCTTATTCAAATAGAGAAACGAATTCAAATTTAGTTCATATTGAAGCGGTAGTATATACGTTTGGAATGCACTAAAACGTTCATCTGAGTAGCAGGTTGCATGCATTATATACGTAGCGAAATATTTTAACTGAACATAACATGAATTCAAAGTTTTGAATGACATTTGTAGTGCGAATTGATTTGGTAATGTACACGGGACTAGACTCTCTTTGTGTGGTGCGAATTGATTTCTTTTTGTTTTTTCGTCGACGAAAATGCGATTTGATTTGGTACAGTACATGTTAGGCTTGTCCGGAAATTTCAACCCGCGCCTTGTTACCCCGAAATATTTAAGATATATCTTTGTCTCATTATGCTCCAAAAACTCCCTCCATCTCAACCCGCGCCTTGCTATCCCAAAATTACAACGCGCGCGAAAACTCCCACCTCCTGCGAAATCCTGACATGCGAAATGCCCGTGATACCCCTGAACCGAAAGAACCGCCTAGCTCAAATCGGTGGGGGTACTTTCGTAACTTACCCCACATTTTGGACAAGCGCGTCCCTCAGCCATGGTTACCCACTCCCATCCCATCCGCCCACCCATTCGTACACCGAAGCCGCGAAATCCCACGAATCCCCACACCCTCCTCTGTCCGCCACCCAGCCAGAGCCTCTTCCCCGATGAAATCGTCCACAACAACACCTGGATGTCCGTACCGGATGAGGATCCGTCATCGACCTCGTCGTCCTTCCGGTTCAGCCACCCCGTCCTCCACCTCCAAGGAGCTGCCCAGACATTCCCCTCGTCTTTCGTGCCACCTCCATTCCCACACCGCCGTCTTCACCTGCACAACCGTAAGAGCAGCATCATCATTGTTTCCTCGGAAGAAGCTGAGGCCTAATCGGCGCCACCAAAGAGGTTGTACACTAATCGCCGCATTTTCTTCTTAATTCGATCTCACAGTGCTGCCGGCGCTCGGTCCCGAGCCAACATGGCACAGCGCCATCCACGGCGGGGTCGCCGGCCATTTCCTCCATGGCGTCGTTCCCTCAGCGGCGACGTCCACATCAGTAGGAGCTGCTGCTGCTTTAGCTCTCGCTCATGCTGCTGCTCTGCTCTTGCAATCGGCCCCTACCTGGTCTGCTCTTGCTCGCGCTGCTGCTCTCGCTCTTGCTCTTGCTTGCGCTGCCGCTATCCTCTTGCTCTTGCTTGCGCTGCTGCTCTCGCTCTTGCACATGCTGCTACTGCTCTACTCTTGCGCGCATTGCTGCTGCATGACCAGCAGATCTTGCTCTCCCTCGAGCCCCTCCAACTACTACCCGAGATGCTGCGACACGATCAGCTGCCCCGGCTCTCGCATGCGCTGCTGCTGCTACTGCTTTTCTGCTACTAGTACATTCAGTTTCGACAGTAAAATTCAGTTTTGATAGCAAAATTTAGTTTCAACGATTAAATTGAGTTTTGACAGTTAAGTTCAGAGATGAGCGGGTGATGTATTTTACATCTAGCACTTTGTGGTTATGTATTTTACGTCATCTATTGGAGATGCTATTAGAATTCCACTCAGGTTAACGTTGTCTCTCTTGTCGTGCTTCAGTCTCGCCATCGTATAACTCACTGGAGCTGCTCCAACGACGAAACCCTCCATCACAGCGGCGCAGTACCCCGGGCTACATCTCCAGATGCCTAAGATCTTCTTCCCCTCCTTCGACAGCCAAATCATCTAGAGCATCCTCACCAACCAACCCAATCACGTTGAGATCGACATGGCTTCGCCAAAGAGGTTGTACACTTGTTGCATCGCTTTTTTACTCTCTCTCTCTCTATATATATATATATATTGTTGACTGGGCACACGTAGTAACGTGAAATACGACTAGTTTCTCCTACTATATGACAAGCAGTGAGGTACCAGGCAACTTAGCTATCTATGATGGACTCTCTTGAACGCCATCATTATTTATCTCTACGTGTTTGAGCTGTGCATTTGTAGATGAGCCTCGGAGTTGAGCTAGTAGGGCAGTGGCCTGGGTCCAAAGTAGTAGAAGTAGCACAAAAACATTTTTTGAGTGTGGGCTTTTCCCTGCTCATGTCTGCCTACTAAAATCGCCAGTGCTTGAAAGGAAAACTGAAGGAAAAACATAGGAATTCAGAAGTTTCCTATGCTACTACTATTCATGCATTTGGTTCAAAGGAATGGTGTCAGTGTCAAAACCGTCCGATCTCGGGTAGGGGGTCCCGAACTGTGCGTTTGAGGATAGAAGGTAACAGGAGACACGATGTTTACCCAGGTTCAGGCCCTCTTGATGGAGGTACAACCCTACATCCTTCTTGACTAACTTTGATGAGTATAGGGGATCTACCTCGAGATCGTAATGGCTAAACCCTAGAAGTCTAGCCTATATGAATTCTGATAGCCTCTATGGACTAATCCCTCCGGTTTATATAGACACCAGAAGGGCCTAGGGTTGTACAGAGTCGGTTTACAGAAGAAGGAAACTATACACTCGGACGCTAATATTGCCATCCACGCAAATGAGAGTCCCATCTGGACACGGGGGAAGGCCTTCAACTTTGTATCTTCACGGCCCATCAGTCCAGCCCATAACACTCAGGCCGGACACTCAATGACCCCTTAATCCAGGACTCCCTCAGTAGCCCCTGAACCAGTCTTCAATGACGATGTGTTCGGCGCAGATTGTCTTCGGCATTGCAAGGCGGGTTCCTCCTCCGAATACTTCAAAGCAAACTTCTGAATAATAGAATTGTAACCGGCTCTGTATAACAACCACAACCCTCAACCACGAAGGCAATATACTTAAAAAATAAGGCTTGTCAACTGACAACTTTTTTTGACGAAACGCCACGTCTGGCCTCTTTATCATTTTGAACCATTTGTTAGCCTCCCACTTCGCGTTTTGAGACGCAACCTCTATTGACACATCTTGTCCAAGCAGAGATCGTGTCCCCTTATTGCGGGATTCTCAATAATATGTGCTTGGGTAATCCAACCGCGCCATTCACACGACCCCTTGGGAATAGGCGAATTTTAAGGCTTGAGGGGGGGGGGGGTTGATATTCGTTACCTATATAAGCGGATAGAGATCCCTTCTTTTTACCCCATGCCTTCTTCCTCCCTCTGGTTTCCAATCCTCAAGCTCTAGCGCTCAAGCTTAGATCTTTCCCACCGCCCCTCTCAAGGCAAGTGGATGACCTCCTCCGTTACGGAGAAGGACGTCAAGGAGCTCCAGGAAGCGGGGTACCTGGCCGCGGGAGTCGCGCACAAGCTCCCTGCCAAAAAGCAGGTCATCCCCACTCCAGAGCTCGGCGAGAGAGTGGTGTTTATCCTGCACTTCCTCCGTGGACTAGGGTTTCCTCTTCACCCTTTTGTCCATGCCCTCATGTTCTACTATGGGCTAGATTTCCACGATCTAGCCCCAAACTCCTTCCTCCACATCTCGATGTTTATCGTCGTGTGCGAGGCGCTCCTCCGCACTAAAGGAAATATGCCCTAGAGGCAATAATAAAGTTATTATTTATTTCCTCAAATCATGATAAATGTTTATTATTCATGCTAGAATTGTATTAACCGGAAACGTGATACATGTGTGAATACATAGACAAACATATAGTCACTAGTATGGCTCTACTTGACTAGATCATTAATCAAAGATGGTTATGTTTCCTAACCATAGACATGTGTTGTCATTTGATTAATGGGATCACATCATTAGGAGAATGATGTGATTGACATGACCCATTCCATTAGCCTAGCACTTGATCGTTTAGTATATTGCTATTGCTTTCTTCATGAATTATACAAAGTTACTACAACTATGAGATTGTGCAACTCCCGTTTACCGGAAGAACACTTTGTGTGCTACCAAACGTCACAATGTAACTAGGTGATTATAAAGGTGCTCTACAGGTGTTTCCGAAGGTACATGTTGGGTTGGCATAATTCGAGATTAGGTTTTGTCACTCCGATTGTCAGAGAGGTATCTCTGGGCCCTCTCAGTAATACTCATCACCTAAGCCTTGCAAGCATTGTAACTAATGAGTTAGTTATAAGATGATGTATTACGGAACGAGTAAAGAGACTTGCCGATAACGAGATTGAACTAGGTATTGGATACCGACGATCAAATCTCAGGCAAGTAACATACCGATGACAAAGGGAACAACCTATGTTGTTATGCGGTTTGACTGATAAAGATCTTCGTAGAATATGTAGGAACCAATAAGGGCATCCAGGTCCCGCTATTGGTTATTGACCGAGAATGGTTCTAGGTCATGTCTACATAGTTCTCGAACCCGTAGGGTCCGCAAGCTTAACGTTACGATGACAATTTTATTATGAGTTTATAAGTTTTGATGTACCGAAGTTTGTTCGGAGTCCCGGATGTGATCACGGACATGACGAGGAGTCTCGAAATGGTCGAGACATAAAGATTGATATATTGGATGACTATATTCGGACACCGGAAATGTTCCGGGTGATTTCGGAGAAAAACCGGAGTGCCGGGGGGGTTACCGGAACCCCCCGGGAGAGTTTGGGCCTTATGGGCCTTAGGGGAAAGGAGAGAGGGGCGGCCAGCATGGGCCGCGCGCCCCCTCCCCCTCTGGTCCAAATTGGACTAGGAGGGGGGGGGCGCCCCCCCTTTCCTTCCCCCTCTCCCCCTTCCTTCCCCCTCCTAGTAGGAGTAGGAAAGGAGGAGTCCTACTCCTACTAGGAGGAGGATTCCTCCTCCCTTGGCGCGCCCAAGTGGCCGGCCGGCCTCCCCCTTGCTCATTTATATACGGGGGCAAGGGGGCACCCATAGACACACAAGTTGGTCTACGGATTGTTCCTTAGCCGTGTGCGGTGCCCCCCTCCACCATATTCCACCTCGGTCATATCGTCGCGGAGTTTAGGCGAAGCCCTGCGCCGGTAGAACATCATCATCGTCACCATGCCGTCGTGCTGACAGAACTCATCTCCGGAGCTTCGCTGGATCGGAGGCCGGAGATCGTCATCGAGTTGAACGTGTGCTGAACTCGGAGGCCCCGTACGTTCGGTGCTTGGATCGGTCGGATCGTGAAGACGTACGACTACATCAACCGCGTTGTGCTAACGCTTCCGCTTACGGTCTACGAGGGTACGTGGACGAACACTCTCCCCTCTTGTTGCTATACCATCACCATGATCTTGCGTGTGCGTAGGAACTTTTTTGAAATTACTACGTTCCCCAACACGCACCCCCCTAGTTCGGCCTATGGCTCAAGGTTTTCAACGTGAAGCCGAAGGTGGTTGACCGGCAGCACGCAGACTGCGGAGGTGCCATGGTGAGCAAGCTCCCCAACGTCACCTGGCCCAAAGGGGCCTTCATGGAAACTGTCAAGATATGGTAGCAAGATTGGTTCTACATCACCGAACCTCACGACGCCAACTGGGCGGCCACTTATGAGTTCATATCCGGACCCCCAATGTGGCTCGCGTCATGGACCAACAAGGGTCTGGACTGGGGGTCAACCGGCGAAGTGATGATGCTGCAAAAGCACATCAAAAATATTATAGAGAAAGACACCAGTCTCACTGACGTGATTCAGGTGATGCTTTTCCGTCGGATCCTCCCCTGTCAGCACCGATCTCTACATATGTGGGAGTACAACCCGGAAGGGCCGAGGACCCTACAACGGTTGTTCGACACAACGCACGAAGAGATCTGGAAGCTGCTCTTCAAGGCCCAGAAGACGTGGCCGAAGACGACCGACGACATCGGCCTCGACAACGCGCATCCGGCAACCCCGGTAAGTATTTCGTTTCCAAACATAACTTCAGTTCACAAATCAAAGGGTATACTGAGCCTTCCATCTTTCAATCAGGGCTGGACAAAGAAGGAGGAGCGGATCAAGTGCCCGACTCTGCTACCCGAAGACCCAGCCATTCCTCTGCTAACAAGGATGCTGGTCCCATCGCTGTATCAGGCGCGGGCGAAGAAGGCCAAGGAGGGAAAAAGTGGCCTCCGCCGTAAAGGTACTTCAGACGCTGTGTCCGGAGAGACCGAAGCTCCCTCCTCCCACGAGGGAGATGAAGACGAAGAGGAGGAGGAGGAGGCAGAAAGCAACTCCCCCTTAAGGGGAGGAAGAAGAAAAGGGCGGCCTCCGTAGACCCACAGGCGGAGGCGTCCAAGTGGGGGAAGATATCCCTCTCAGATGGCTAGGATTCGGATGCCGAAACCATCCCCAAGCGGTGCCTCAAGGCGAAGCCCCTGGATGCATCGGAAGTATCTAAGGATGCTTTACATTCATCCGGTCTTTTATGGCTATGGTATAACATATTGTTTTATGTGTTTTAGTCCGGCCCGTGACCTCCCCCAACTATCATCATCTTCGGGGAACCCTCTGGCGCCAGAGATGGTGGAGAGCGAGACGCCTCCACGAGCCTCTTCTCCACCTACCACGGATGACACCAAGATGTTATCCCAAAGGACCTCTCAGGTATACGGAGAGGTGCGGGAGGCCACCAAGATGGTGCTACAGGGTAATGCCTCGGCTGCAGAGAACATGGGGGGCACAACCCCCATGGAGACTGACGACAGGGGCCCTGACCAGTCTGGCCCCCAGTCGAACACCATTCCAGAGACCCATGTGGCTCCGGAATCGAGTGAGAAACCCCCTTCGAAGGAGGGGGGAGTGCCTACTCCGGCGGCGACCTCCACTAATCCAGAGGTGCTGAACACTTTGATGGAGGCACTGTGACGTGCTTCCATCATGGAGGAGCACCGCACCCTGATGGGTATGTTGGTTGAGAAGGTTCAGTCCGCCAAGAGCGGGCTGAATGAAGCCTTCACCAGCCTACTAACAGGCTTCGAGGTATGCAATGTAATATTTTTAGCCGCTTTTCATATGAAAAATATGCCTGTGTATAGATAGTAGCCCCTGAGACTTTGTTCTGTTTTGAAAAACCGGCCAAACAGAGGATCAAATAATAGTTGCAGGAGGTAACGTACTGGTCTATTGGTAAATAAGCTTCCCTGTTAGCGGCGACCGCCTAGGCCGCTGAGGTTTCCGAACTCAAGGATGCCTCCGGCAAGTGCGAGGCCTTGGAGGAGAAGAATAAGGCCCAGGGGGGTCGATCTCGCCAAGGCTCTCCAGGAGGCCAAGGAGGCGCGAACCGGGTCCCGGGCGGCTCGCGAGGAGATCAAGCAGGCCGAACAGGTAGCGGTTGGTAAGCCCTTTCTCTTGTAGAGTAAATTTCGTAGTTAGAAATACGCCCTGCTCACTCGAATATGGAGTTCTCCAGACGCCTTTGAGGATCTTCCGAGGAGTGCGGCCGACGCCACGCAACTCTTTTGGGCCCAGGAGGGAAACACCATGGAGAAGCTCTTTTGCTCATAGTACCTGGTGCCAGAGCGTCCGACGCTATTGAACAACCAGATGATGCAGCTGGCCGAGCTGCATAGGATGTCCGGTTTGTCCATGAAGGACGTCATAGTCCGGCTCTGGCCAACCGAACCCATTCCTAGCAGTTACTTCGGTCTGGTGAAGCGGCTTGCTGACGCGCTGCCCCGAATTGAAGCTGTCAAGCGCTCGGCGTGCATCGAGGGTGCACGGATGGCCTTCGCCCGCGTCAAGATGCAATGTGCGAAGATGAAGGCCACCGTCGTCGCAACCGAGGGCCCGCTCGAAGGCAAGGACCACCGCAAGCCAGAGCGGTATTTTGATGACGTCCTGGAGGGTGCCCGGATAGTAGAGGGCCAATGCTCAAAGGATATCATGTTTGGATGAATGTATCCGAGCTGTCCAGGTGTTGTTTTATGAACCAAGGCTTTGTAATATATGTATGCCTTTATCTGAAATTATTTTCCTCCTGTGCGGCCGTTTTTATTGCCGAGAGTTTACCAGTCGTCGGCTTCAGCCCCCATGTAGATACTACCGGGGTGTTCGGAATGTTGCGCGACCACACTTGACCCAACATCTTGGTCCATAAAGGAGGTGTGTGTGCAACGAACTAGGCAATCAGACTATGCGGCTTTATCACTTGCACTTAGCCATAGGAGTTTGACAATGGGGCTAAGTACTAGCCCTTGGGGCATATGCGGCTATCCAAACTGGTGTGCCTTAGACGCTGGACTGAGCAAAGGCCCGTCCTTTGAAAAAAATCGTAAGAGATTTATAGAAGGTCGCCGAATCACTGACCAGCTCTCGCCACATAATGACAGTCAATTTTTGGCTTTCTCTACTGAGGTGTTTGTCTGGACGAACCAAAAACACAATCGCAGTAGTTCTCCCTTTACTACCCTAGCCGAATGAGCGGAACGTAAGGTAGTAATCATAGGAGCCGGGCAACCCAACTATTGACCAAAGACATGATTCAGAGCTGATGCATATAAAGCGATAGTTCGGGACATCGAAGTGTACTATAAAAGTGTTCGGACTTCTTGAAATTATATGTGGCCGAATAGATCCCCTAGCATTTTGTAGGATCGAAAGTATGTATAGAGGGGGGGGGGTGATTAGACTACTTGACAAAATATAAACTTAACCTTTTCCCAATTTTAGTTCTTGGCAGATTTTAGTAACTTAGCACAAGTCAAGCAATCTCAATACAATTCAAGCAAGCATGCAAAGTGTATATGGGCAGCGGAAAGTAAAGCATGCAACTTGCAAGAAAGTAAATGGGAGGAGTTTGGAGGGAGCAAACGCAATGTTGACACGGAGATTTTTGGCGTGGTTCCGATAGATGGTGCTATCGTACATCCACGTTGATGGAGACTTCAAACCACGAAGGGTAACGGTTGCGCGAGTCCACGGAGGGCTCCACCCATGAAGGGTCCATGAAGAAGCAACCTTGTCTATCCCACCATGGCCTCGCCCACGAAGGACTTGCCTCACTAGGGTAGATCTTCACGAAATAGGCGATCTCCTTGCCCTTACAAACTCCTTGGTTCAACTCCACAATCTTGACAGAGGCTCCCAAGTTACACCTAACCAATCTAGGAGACACCACTGCTACGTCTTGAGCTTGCGTTGGTTTTCCTTGAAGAGGAAAGGGTGATGCAGCAATAGTAGCGTAAGTATTTCCCTCAGTTTTTGAGAACCAAGGTATCAATCCAGTAGGAGGCTCGTCAAAAGTCCCACGCACCTACACAAACAAACAAAGAACTCGCAACCAACACAATAAAGGGGTTGTCAATCCCTTCACGGCCACTTGCGAAAGTGAGATCCAATAAAGATAGTAAGATAAGATAAATATATTTTTGGTATTTTATAATATAGATGCAAAAAGTAAAGATGCAAATAAAAGTAGATTGGAAGCAAATATGATAAGAGATAGACCCGGGGGCCATAGGTTTCACTAGTGGATTCTCTCAAGATAGCATTAGTATTACGGTGGGTAAACAAATTACTGTCGAAATAGATAGAAAAGCAAATAATTATGAGATTATCTAGGCATGATCATGTATATAGGCATCACGTCCGCAACAAGTAGACCCACTCCTGCCTGCATCTACTACTATTACTCCACACATCGATCGACTCCTGCCTGCATCTAGAGTATTAAGTTCATAAGAACAGAGAAACGCATTAAGCAAGATGACATGATGTAGAGAGATAAACTCAAGCAATATGATATAAACCCCATCTTGTTATCCTCGATGGAAACAATGCAATACGTGCCTTGCAACTCTTTCTGTCACTGGGTAAGGACACCGCAAGATTGAACCCAAAGCTAAGCACTTCTCCCGTGGCAAGAAAGATCAATCTAGTAGGCCAAACCAAACTGATAATTCGAAGAGACTTGCAAAGATAACTCAATCATACATAAAAGAATTCACAGAAGATTCAAATATTATTCATAGATAAACTTGATCATAAACCCACAATTCATCGGATCTCGACAAACACACCGCAAAAAGAGTTTACATCGAATAGATCTCCCCAAGAGAGGGGGAGAACATAGTATTGAGATCCAAAAAGAGAGACTATGGACCAGTAGGTCTGTGGTAAACTACTCACAACTCATCAGAGGGGCAAGGATGTTGTTGTAGAGGCCCTCCATGGTCGATTCCCCCTCCGGCAGAGTGCCGGCGAAGGCTCCAAGATGAGATCTCGCGGATACAGAAGGCTACAGTGGTGGAAATTGTGTTTCGTTGGCTCCCTGGATGTTTTCGGGGGACGTAGGCTTATATAGGAGGAAGAAGTACGTCGGTGGACGCCCGAGGGTCCCACGAGACAGGGGGCGCGCCCTATAGGGGGGGCTCCTTCCTATCTCGTGGAAGCTTCGGCTGCTTCTTAACTTGCACTCCAAGTCCTCTGGATCACGTTCGTTCCAAAAATCACGTTCCCGAAGGTTTCATTCTGTTTGGACTCCATTTGATATTCCTTTTCTTCGAAATACTGAAATAGGCAAAAAAAACAACAATACGGGCTGGGCCTCCGGTTAGTAGGTTAGTCCCAAAAATGATATAAAAGTGTAAAATAAAGATCCAAAAGGGGTAATATAATAGCATGGAACAATAAAAAATTATAGATACGTTGGAGACGTATCAAGCATCCCCAAGCTTAATTCCTGCTCGTCCTCGAGTAGGTAAATTATAAAAAGAGAATTTTTGATGTGGAATGCTACCCAGCATAATTCATAATGTAATTTTCTTCATTGTGGCATGAATGTTCAGATCCAAATGATTCAAAATAAAAGTTCATATTGATAAAAGAAATTGTAACACTTCAAGCATACTAATCAAAGTAATCATGTCTTCTCAAAATAACATGGCAAAAGAAAGTTCATCCCTACAAAATCGTATAGTTAGGCTATGCTTCATTTTCGTCACACAAAGATGTTCCCAACTTCTATACCCCCGGTGACAAGCCAAGCAATTGTTTCATACTTAAATAATCTCAAACTTTTTCAACCTTCACGCAATACATGAGCGTGAGCCATGGATATAGCACTATGGGTGGAATAGAATATGATGATGGGGATTGTGTGGAGAAGACAAAAAAAGAGAAAGTCTCACATTGACGAGGATAATCAACTGGCTATGGAGATGCCCATCAATCGATGTCAACATAAGGAGTAGGGATTGCCATGCAACGGATGCACTAGAGCTATAAATGAATGCTCAACAAAAGAAAACTAGTGGTGTGCATCCAACTTTCTTGCTCACGAAGACCTAGGGCATTTTGAGGAAGCCCATTGTAGGAATATACAAGCCAAGTTCTATAATGAAAAATTCCCACTAGTATGAAAAGACAACTTATGCTACTTTGAAGTACAATATATGAGACTCACTACATGAAGAACAAGGTGCTTAACTTTGAAGCACAAGTGTGGAAAAAGAGATAGTAACATTGCCCTTTTTATTTATTTTCCTTTTTTTATTTTTTATTTTCTTTTTCTTGGGCCTTTCTTTTTTTCTTTTGGCCTTTCTTCTTTTTTTTCTCTTTTTTTTTCTTTGGGCAATGCTCTAATAATTATGATCATCACACTTCTATAGATTACAACATATGAATTACAACTCGAAACTAGAACAAGATATGACTCTATATGAATGCCTCCGGCGGTGTACCGGGATGGTGCAATGAATCAAGAGTGACATGTATGAAAAATAATGCATGGTGGCTTTGCCACAAATACAATGTCAACTACATGATCATGCAATGGCAATATGACAAAAGTAAAGTATGTCATGATGATGATAAACGGAACGGTGGAAAGTTGCATGGCAATATATCTCTGAATGGCTATGGAAATGCCATAATAGGTAGGTATGGTAGCTGTTTTGAGGAAGATATAAGGAGGTTTATGTGTGATATAGCGTATCGTATCACGGGGGTTGGATGCACCGGCGAAGTTTGCACCAACTCTCAAGGTGAGAAAGGGCAATGCACGGTACCGAAGAGGCTAGCGATGGTGGAAAGATAAAAGTGCATATAATCCATGGACTCAACATTAGTCAAAAGAACTCATATACTTATTGCAAAAATTTAGAAGTCATCAAAAATCAAGTACTATGCGCATGCTCCTTGGGGGATAGATTGGTAGGAAAAGACCATCTCTCGTCCCCGACCGCCACTCATAAGGATGCACCAGCCAGGTACACTTCATATTTCAAATTTGTTACACAACTTTAACCATACGTGCATGCTACGGGACTTGCTAACTTCAACACAAGCATTCTTTAAATTCATAATCACCCAACTAGCATGACTTTAATATCACTACCTCCATATCTCAAAACAATTATCAAGTATCAAGTTGATCATAGCATCCAATTCACTTCCTATGATAGTTTTTATTATACCCAACTTGGATGCCTACCATTCTAGGACCAATTTTATAACAATAGCAAATACCATGCTATTCTAAAAGACTCTCAAAAAGATATAAGTGAAGCATGAGAGACTAGCAATTTCTTCAAAAATAAGTCACCACCGTGCTCTAAAAGATATAAGTGAAGCAGTAGAGCAAAAAATATCAAGCTCAAAAGATATAAGTGAAGCACATAGAGTGTTCTAGCAAATTCTAACCAAATAGGCTTCTCCCAAAAGGTGTGTACAGCAAGGATGATTGTGGTAAACTAAAAAGCAAAGACTAATATAATACACGACGCTCCAAGCAAAACACATATCATGTGGCGAATAAAAATATAGCTCCAAGTAAAGTTACCAATGAAAGAAGACGAAAGAGGGGATGCCTTCCCGGGGCATCCCCAAGCTTAGGCTTTTGGCTATCCTTGAATATCTTGGGGTGCCTTGGGCATCCCCAAGCTTAGGCTCTTGCCACTCCTTATTCCATAGTCCAGCAAAGCTTTACCCAAAAATATAGCAGAGTGCCGGCGAAGGCTCCAAGATGAGATCTCGCGGATACAGAAGGTTATGGTGGTGGAAATTGTGTTTCGTTGGCTCCCTGGATGTTTTCGGGGTACGTAGGCTTATATAGGAGGAAGAAGTACGTCGGTGGACGCCCGAGGGGCCCACGAGACAGGGGGCACACCCTATAGGGGGCCCCTCCTATCTCGTGAAAGCTTCGGCTGCTTCTTGACTTGCACTCCAAGTCCTCTGGATCACGTTCATTCAAAAAATCATGTTCCCGAAGGTTTCATTCCGTTTGGACTCCGTTTGATATTCCTTTTCTTCAAAATACTGAAATAGGCACAAAAAAACCAGCAATACGGGTTGGGCCTCCGGTTAGTAGGTTAGTCCCAAAAATTATATAAATGTGTAAAATAAAGCCCATAAACATCCAAAAGGGGTAATATAATAGCATGGAACAATAAAAAATTATATATACGTTGGAGACGTATCAACCACTCTCCAAAAGGTAAGAAATGGTGTGTTGATGATGAACTCGTTGCTCTTGTGCTTCAAATGATAGTCTCCCCAACACTCAACTCTCTCTCACAGATTTGGCTATGGTGGAAAGATGATTTGAGTGGAAAGCAACTTGGGGAAGGCTATAAATCAATGTTCAAATGGTAGGAATGGAATCTCTTGATCTCAACACATGAGTAGGTGGATCTATCTCAGAATATGAATGGTGGAAGTGTAGGCATGTTCTGGTGACTCTCTCACAAATGGAGAAGGGGGTGGAGGGGTATATATAGCCTCCACACAAAATCTAACCATTACACACAGATTCCCAAACTCGTTGGGACCGAATCAGCAAACTCGGTCAGACCAATCTAGGTAAAAATGTGAACGTTAGAGTTATCGGTGGGACCGATATAGTCATCTCAGTGAGACTGATATGCTAGGGTTAGGGCATAACGTAATCTCGGTGTGACCGATCGCATAAATTCGGTGGGACCGATTTCAGCAATAGGCACACAGAGGGTTGGTCAGGCAAACTCAATGGGACCGATTCGCTCACTTTGGTGGGACCGAAGTGTTATGAAAAGGAAACATGGAGTTTGCAGTGCAGACTTGCTAGGAACGATTTGCTCATTTCGGTGTGGCCGAAATGTTACAAAAAGGAAACAGGGAGTTTGCAATCCCATCTTTTAGGTGAGACCGAAGTAACTAGGGTTTGTGGCAGTGGCTATGTCAAATGAAACTCGGTGGCATCAGATAGATCAAATCGGTGGTGCCGAATTTGACTTTTAGGTTTAGGACACATGTGGATGTGAGAAAGTGGTTGAGGGTTTTGGAGCATATCACTAAGCATTTTGAGCAAGTAATCCATTAAGCAACACCTCATCCCCTTTTAATAGTATTGGCTTTCCTATGGACTCAATGTGATCTTGGATCACTAAAATGAAGAGTCTTGAGCTTGTTGCCAATATATGTCCTTTGCATTTTGAGGGGTCCACATCTCTAGTCCATGCCATGCCAATCATTGAACTTGCTGAAATGATCATCTTGAAAGAGCATTAGTTCAATGAACTATATGTTGTTAAGAATTACAAAAACCACCCAGGGATTAGTTGCACTTTCAATATACCCCTTTTTGGTAATTGATGACAACATATAGATCAAAGCTTTGACACATGATAATAAGAAAGAAGTATATTGTCACTTTGAGAAGTATGTGATAAGTAAGAGCTCCCCCTAAATTTTGCATTGTTTAAAATTTGCTTTGGATTGCAAATGCACAATCTGTTAGGATCATGGGTTACTCTTTCATGCCACATACAACTTGGTGGAGCGCTCAAAATGATAAGAAATAAGAACAAGCACTCATCACCAAGGAAAAGTGAATGATCATACAAGAGATAGATAATGTCATCATTCAAGCATAAACATAAAGTATGATATGATCAAGCACATGGTCATACAAGGTATCTCACACAAAAGCATAAAGTAGCTAAACCAAGCAAGAAAAACAAATAAGTAGCAAAAAGAAGCAAATCTCTCTCTCCGAAGCCTATAATCTATACACTTTCTCCCCCTTTGGCAATAAGTTACTAAAAAGCTCGAAAATGCATAGTGCTATGCGTATCTCTAGGCTTGGTCTATGGAAGGAGGTGTTGAGATGACTCCAAGGACAAAAGCATCACTTGAAGATGTTGGAGCTGGAGGAGTTGCCACTGCAGGGGCAACTCGAGCTGTGGGAGCTGTGGCTGCAGGTGCTGAAGCTGTTGCTCTTGTGTCTGGCACTGGCATTGCTGCAGACCTCTGTCCTCTAGGTACTCTGTGGAACACCTGTGTAGTTGCTTTGCCCTTCCTCTCCTCTACTTCTTCCTGGAGCTCTTCAACTGCTGTCTGTATCTCAGTCACTTTCAAGTCCAGATCATAGAATTTTGTCTCAATGATTCTGTCCAAGCTTTCTTAGTTCCGAGTCAGGGTGGCCAGTCCTTTCTCAATCCTCAATGTTGCTTGAATCACATATCCAAGCTGGTCTTGCTTTGACTTGAGAAATACTTCTAAAGCTTCTGCAGCAGTGGGCATCTTTGCTGCTTTCTCTGCTTTGGCTTTCTCCTTATTCTCATGAGCTTCAATTGAAGTGTGATCTTCAGCATCCATGACAACTGTGTTGTCCTCAAAGTCATGCAATAAAGGAAGATGTTATTTGTCCAACAAATACACTCCCTTTTTCATATTGGAATTGATCAACATTTGAATGTGTGGTGCATACCCACATGATCTTTTCTGGTCACCTGATGTCTTCTTGATTGTCTCAACAATCAAGCTCATAACCTTGAACTTTTGTGGCACAACATCAAATAGCTGTAACAAGTTGATGGAATGGCCTTTGATCATCCTGTGACCTCCAGATTTGGTCAACAGAGTGTGCCATAATATGGTGTTTATGGTGGCCAAACCAGGCAACAAGTAGTAGACTGACCCAAACTTATGTGTCTCCAAGGCCTCATCTGGAATTTCCTTATACATATTGGCCATGGAGTTATGATCCTTCTTCTTCTCAGCATAGACATCAATGTTATTCTCTTCTTCTTCAGGTGTATTTATGATCTTGGCCCATTCATCAATTGTAGATTGGTGCCTCTGACCTTCAGTCATCCGCACAATCCTTCCATCAGGATAAAAATAAGCTACTGAGTAGAATTGCATAATGAGCTCATCATTCCACTTTGTCAACTCTTGACCAACAAAGTCATCAACACCATTGGCCTTAAAGCTGTCATGCACTCCTGGGAAATGATCTGAATTTGCATCAATGTATTTCCAATCAACCCATCTCATGTCACTTACAAAACTGTCTCATAAAAATCTTGTTTCTCTTTGGTGTGGAACATGTAGTCCACTACAGTCCTCCTTCTCACAGCATATGGATCTGCTTGTCTCATCTTCTGAGACCTGCATCCTTTCTCTCCTTCATGTTTTCAACAACTGGGTGACTGTCATTATGGTATGGAATCTTAGGTTTGAGCTTCTTGAGCACTAGGGCTTCAGCATCTTCCGCAGCTTCAGGCACTGGGGCCTTGTTCTTCTTTGTTGCAGGTATGTTCCTAGTGCTTCTCTTTGGAGCTTGAGCTGGAGCTTTGGGGGCTGTATTGGGCTTAGAAGGAGCTGCCCCTGACTTGATGGCATCCCCCATCAGCTTCTGTGACTTAGCAGTAGGTGCTTGTGCCGCAACCTCTTCTTCCTCTTCCTCCTCACTAGCAGAGTCTCTCCTCATGGATGGATTTCCAAGCACTCTAGCAGTGGTTTTCCTGACTCTCTTCTTCCCTTCTTCACCCGATCTTTGCTCAAGTGAGAATGTCATGGTCTTTTGAGTTGCTCCCCTGGCCTTATACATAGGTACTCTCCTGGCAGGGGCCTTCACATTCTTTCCTGGCTTGGTGGAAGCAGCATCACCATATTCTTTCTTTAGCACTTTCTTCTTTGAGCGGACTTCCTCAAGATCAAAGTCTTCATCTTCAGAGTCTAATGTTTTCTTCTTCCTCTGCCTAGTCCGAGCCTTAGGCAGGTTGCTTGGAGTGCTCCTGCTACCTTCATCATAGTTTCCAGAGGGACTAATGCCCTCACTCAAGTCCATCTGCTCCTCTAACTTGTTATGTCTATCACTTTGATCAGACATTCTGCACAGCAAACTGAGAACTGTCCCTGTGAATAGTTGTAGATGAGATAGAGTAGATGAGCATCACAAAGTGCAGAGTTTTTTGCAAAAAGAATGAGTCAAAAACTTAGTTTTAGTTTTCTACGGGAAGCATTTCGGAGCTACCGATTTGTAAAACTCGGTGACACCGAAGCAACTTTGGAGTCTAAACATGTGGAATCAGCTAGACCGGGACACAGTTCGGTGACTCCGAGTTTGCTAGGGTTTCACAAAGTCCTGGTATCGGTCACACCGATTTGCAACTTTTGGTCAGACCGAAAATCACTTGTGCACTGGCCTAAGCCAAATCGGTGGGACTGATTCCTACAATTCGGTCGGTCCGAGATGAGTACGACAAAAACCTAACCCTAAATCTTCAACTCAAATCTAATCAAGAGGATGTTTTCTGTGGATGGATCAATCTCATACTTGGAAAGAAACATGGCATTGCCTTTCTGCTAGGAATAAGAGTAAAAAGATAGCACAAAGAGTTGAGCTCATACCCTAGCTTGGCGATGAGCTCGCTATGGCGGCAACGGAGAGGAGGATTTCCGTTGACGGCGGTGGAGACCAACGGCGGGAGGTTGCTGGCAACGAGAAGACGATCCGGAGACCTAGGCGGCAGAGCGGGACACACACGGGCGAAGAGGTTTTGGAGAAGTTTCCAAATTCTGACCCGTCAGTATATATATCCTGGCACTGCGGTGTGACCGAGTGGGATAACTCGGTGGCACCGAGATGCAGAATCGCAAGCGGTTACTACAACTCGGTGAAACCGAAAAGTTCTAGTCGGTTGCACCGAGATTGAAAACTTGATCAACCCAGTGAACTCGGTGTGACCGAAATGGAGGTGTCGGTCAGACCGAAATACACATAGAGGTTTTGGAAGTTTTAAGTCTATGACAAAACGGGACTCTAAGTGCTCCTCACACAGAGGGTTTGAATTTGACTTAGATCAAACTTTGTGATGTAGCATGAATAGAGTTTGAGAAGAGAAAAACATAGATAGCTAGAGGGAGTTCTTAGGCATTCCTGTCCATCCATTTGGCAAAGAGGAGAAAATCCAAACAATCAAAGCAACAAATGGATGTCCTCGAATGAGAAAAGTATGCAACAAACATGCTCACACAATAAAATAGCAAATGAAATATGTGGCAAAGCATGCACAATCACTCGAGCATCTATCAAGCAATTGGTGATGACTAGGTCATCTATATATGAGTATATTGATTTAGGAGTCAAATGAGAACATTTGATCATAGGTCATACTCATCGTTTAAGCACAAGTGGCGTTACCACTTTTGCATAAAGCATTGTTGTGTTCACACCATTAGAGTTGCTTTAGCTCAATTCTTAGAGTAAAGCTCCCCCTAGATGTGAGATCCCCCCTTAGATGGATGAACTAACCTTGGGTTTTGTCGGTGATGACTTCATGTAGATATCGAAGATGTGGATGCTCATTGTTGATGTAGATCATTTGAAGCAATCCATTGGAGTGAGTTGCACTATCAATACCTACATGGGTTAGTCCCACAAGGAACAAATAAGAATATCCATAGACATAGAGTGAAGCACACACATGATGATGTCCATGATAGCATTAGGTTACCTTGTCCCTTGTCTTACCAACAAGAGGGTTTGTGACTCCTTGAACTAGTGCAAGATGTGTAAGTTGTTTGCACTTGTCCTTGCCAAAATGAATATGAGTGAAGTATGTTGGCGGAGTCACCCTCAAGAACTGTCTAGTTCTTCTTCTTCGGGATCCACATCATCTTGATGGGAATCCTTGGGGTTGTAGATGTACTTGATGAAGAAGAACTTGATGTAGTCTTGGGAACCCACTTGACCAAGGCCTTCGGGGCATATTCAAATGCATCAATCTCCTCTTGAAGCTTGTCCTTGCCTTTTAGCTTGTGGTCTTGTGGTGGAAGATCATCTTGAGCTTGTGTCCCCTTGAACTTGCTCAAGATTGAGCTTTTCGAAGCGTAACTTCTCATGAGTTTTTAAAAGTTCTTGATGATCTTCTAAAGTAGTTTCAGGAGCTAACTTAAGAGTGTTTAGTTCTTTAGTTAGACGCTCAATCTCCTTCTTATCATTGTCATCGTTTTATCTCGATTAACATGATTAATTCACGTTTCATCATAGTATTCATCACTAGAGTTGTCAACAAGTAAATCATCATCACCTAACAAATCATCTTCATCACTATTGAAATCAACATACTCGGGGTGTGATACCTTGGGGCCTTTAGCCATGAAGCATCGTCCAATTACTTCATTTGGTGAGTCAAATATGTCATAGGAGCTGGTTGACAGAAGTGCTAGACCGGCAACACCTTCATCTTAAGTATATTCGAAATTGGAGTGATAACTTCTCTCGGAGTGGTGGCCGGAGTCGGAACCGGATACCCATTCACCAACATGAGCCGATGTATTTGTTTTGTGTAGCTCCTTGATGATTTGTCCTTCCTTTCTGAATCCTTGCTTCTTCAAGAGGTTCTCCGTTCATAGCGATCATCTCTACTCCTTCTCTCTCTTGGAGGTGATTCTTCCCTTTTGCTTCTCCTTTTAGGTGAGTTTTCTCTTCTTTTGTAGGGAGCCATACACTCATTGGAGTAGTGTCCGGGTCTTCCACAATTGTAGAAATTTCGCTCACGACTAGAAGATCTCTTGTCATTGTAAGACCTTGACTTGGAACTTCTTTCCTTGCTTCTACTCTTGTAGAATTTCTTCACCATTAAGCTCAATTCTTCATTGAACGCTTGTTTCTCATTTGATGATGTAGGAGCATAATATGAGGCTTTGTAAGCACCACTAGATTTGTTGTGAAGCTCTTCTTTGTCCTTGAGTGACATCTCATGAGCAACAATTCTTCCAGACTTCAGTTGGCTTGAGATCTTTGTAATTTTGCATCATTTTGATCAATGTGCACACGGTATCATATTTTCCATCCAAGGCTCTCAAGATCTTCTTGATGATGAATTTGTCGGTCATCTTTTTACTTCCTAAACCGACAATCTCATTTGTGATGAGAGCAAGCCTAGAGTACATTTCAGCGACACCTTCGCCATCCTCCATTTTCAACTTGTCAAGTTGACTTTGAAGCACATCCAACTTGGATTCCTTGATGGAATTGGTACCTTCATGCTTATCAATCAAAGTATCCCAAATTTTCTTTGCATTCTAAAGATGGCTGATTTTGTTGAATTCTTCGGGGCACAATCCGTTGAAGAGGATATCGCAAGCTTGAGAATTGTATTGCAATATATTCAATTCTTCCGCGGTAGCTTCATGGTTTGGTTCTCTACCATCAAAGAATTCACCTTGCAAACCAATACACACAATAGCCCAAACGGCGGGGTTTTGTTCAAGAATATGCATTTTCATCTTATGTTTCCAACTAGCAAAATTAGTACCATCAAAGTAAGGACCTCTATAGTGGTAATTTCCCTCGCTAGACGCCATACTCTCCTAGGTTGTGAAACGAAGGCTATGATCATCAAAGTTATGGAAATCAAGGCAAATGGAGACCAAAGCTCTGATACCACTTGTAGGATCGAAAGTATGTCTAGAGGGAGGGTGATTAGACTACTTGACAAAATAAAAACTTAACCTTTTCCCAATTTTAGTTCTTGGCAGATTTTAGCAACTTAGCACAAGTCAAGCAATCTCAATACAATTCAAGCAAGCATGCAAAGAGTATACGGGCAGCAGAAAGTAAAGCATCCAACTTGCAAGAAAGTAATTGGGAGGAGTTTGGAGGGAGCAAACGCAATGTTGACACTGAGATTTTTGGCATGGTTCTGATAGGTGGTGATATCGTACATCCACGTTAATGGAAACTTGAACCCATGAAGGGTAACGGTTGTGCGAGTCCATGGAGGGCTCCACCCATGAAGGGTCCACGAAGAAGCAACCTTGTCTATCCCACCATGGCCATCGCCCACGAAGGACTTGCCTCACTAGGGTAGATCTTCATGAAGTAGGCGATCTCCTTGCCCTTACAAACTCCTTGGTTCAACTCCACAATCTTGACAGAGGCTCCCAAGTGACACCTAACCAATCTAGGAGACACCACCCTCCAAAAGGAAATAGATGGTGTGTTGATGATGAACTCCTTGCTCTTGTGCTTCAAATGATAGTCTCCCCAACACTCAACTCTTTCTCACAGATTTGGCTATGGTGGAAAGATGATTTGAGTGGAAGGCAACTTGGGGAAGGCTAGAGATCAAGATTCTTGTGGTAGGATTGGAATATCTTGGTCTCAACACATGAGTAGGTGGTTCTCTCTCAGAAAATGAGTAGTGGAAGTGTAGGTATGTTCTGATGGCTCTCCTCACGAATGAAGAATGGGTGGAGGGGTATATATAGCCTCCACACAAAATCTAACCGTTACACACAGATTCCCAAACTCGGTGGGACCGAATCAGCAAACTCGGTCAGACCGATCCATGTAAAAATATGAACGTTGGAGTTTTCAGTGGGACCGATATAGTCATCTCGATGAGACCGATATGCTAGGGTTAGGTCATAATGTAATCTCGGTGTGGCCGATCTCATAAACTGGTGGGACCAATTTCAGCAATAGGCACACAGAGGGTTTGTTAGGCAAACTTGGTGGGACCGATTCTCTCACTTCGGTGGGACCAAAGTGTTACGAAAAGGAAACAGGAAGTTTGCAATGCAGACTCGATGGGACCAATTTGCTCATTTTAGTGTGACCGAAATGTTACAAAAAGAAAACAGGGAGTTTGCAATCCCATCTTGGTGAGATCGAGATCCCTATCGGTGAGACCGAAGTAACTAGGGTTTGTGGCAGTGGCTATGTCAAATAAAACTCGGTGGTGCCGGATAGATCAAATCGGTGGGGCCGAATTTGACTTTTAGGTTTCGAACACATGTGGATGTGAGAAAGTGGTTGAGGGTTTTGGAGCATATCACTAAGCATTTTGAGCAAGTAAGCCATTAAGCAACACCTCATCACCTTTTAATAGTATTGGCTTTCCTATTTTTTTTCCATAAAACAGTAAGGCAAAAGCCTTACTATAGATCTTTTTCCATTAAAATAATAGTCCTCAAAGTCTTTACAATGGTTGTTGGGGAGACAACCAGGGGAGATTATTGAGAAGGTACAAAATAACAAGGAAGAAAAAAAATTAGATGTTATCAATCCAGGAAGACATTCCCTCCTTTAAACTGGTCTTGGCTCTTAGCATTGTCAATTTGAAAGTCTTGATAAATTCATATCTGCAATCATTGATAGAGCAAGGGATTCCTTCGAATATCAAATCATTTCTTTGATTCCACATGCTCCAGCATCCAATAATTAAAATTTCCATGAAATGGTGTTGTTTATATCTTTGATGAGCTTCATTAATCATATCATGGAAATTCAGGTCAATGTTCCATTCAAGACCAATGTTCCACCAAAATCCCTGACTGAATGGGCAAGAGAAGAGAAGATGCATTCTGTCCTCATAATCTTCAGCATCACATAATACACATTGGGTGGAATCTAGATGCATATTTTTCCTGGTCAGAAGTTCACATGTGTTTATTCTATCATGAAGAAGCCAGCAAAAGAATTTATGCTTTGGAAGGCAGCATGACTTCCATATCCATTTGAAAGTGGCTTCAGCATCCTCATTCCTCAATAAGAAGTTATAAATTTTCTTGGTCATATTTAAACTGCTACCCCATTTGAAATCCCATATATCCTTGTCATTGTTGAATCCGATGTTGTGTAATTGATCAGTAAGAAGATGAAATTGTTTATGAGCAGTGATGGACAGAGGAAGTTGGAACAAGTTGTAGAGGTTCCCAGTTTCTTTGGCTCTTTTGATTGAGATATTCTGCTGAATGCAAAAGGAATGAAGTTCAGGGAACTTTAAATACATAATCTCTCCATTCCAGCTACCATCCCATAATTTGCATGTGTTTCCTGCTCTGATCTCACATGTTGACATCTCTTTAAATAGATGAAACATTTTCATACAATCTTTCCACCAGAATGATCCTTTGTTGGGATTAGTGTGTGGAGCTTCATTGTTCTGATAGTGATCCTCCCAAATTAACTTGAGCCAAGGAATATCCATCTTATTGTAAAATTTGTAGAGATGTTTGATAAGAAGGGCTTTATTCTGCATTCTCAGGTTTAAAACTCCAAGTCCACCTTGACTTTTTGGTTTGCAAATCATATCCCAGCTGGCAAGGCATTTACCTTTTCTATTAATTTCCTTTCCATACCAGAGAAAGTTTCTGCTAGATTTGTCCACATGATCCAATATGGTGTAGTGAACTTTAAGAGTGCACATAGAGAAAATAGGCATGGAAGCAACAATAGAATTAACATATGTGAGTCTGCAGAGTAGTTCATGAATCTAGTCACTCCAGATAGCCTTTTATCAATTTTGGATATGACAGGGATGAGATCCATTACAGAGGGTTCGGTGGTGCCCATGGGTAAGCCCAGATAGGTGAATGGTAGGCTTTCCACCTTACAACCAAAAGAATTTGCAAGAGCAGAAACTGATGGTTGATCAATGTTGATTGGAATCATTGAAGACTTGCTGTAGTTGACAAACAAACCAGTGGAGAGACTAAATATGTTGAACAAATATTTGAGGTGCATAATCTGTTCTTCATTAGCAGGCATAATCATTAGGGTGTCATCAGCATACTGTATTATAGGGTAGTCCTGTCCATAAGCATGATTGATAGGTAGAGAGATTTCTCCATTGGCCCAAGCAGCATTAACCACAGATTGTAAGAGATCAGTAGTGATGATATAGAGTAAAGGGGAATGTGGATCCCCTTGTTTGACACCTCTCTTGCAATTAATCTTTTTTCCAGCCACTCCATTAAGAAGAACAGAAGTTGAAGCATACTGAAGAATGTTATTAACCCAATTAATCCATCTAGGTCCAAACACTTTAGCCTTTAACATAGCAATAATGTTCTTATATTCAATCTTGTCAAAAGCTTTTTCAAAATCAAGTTTCAATATAATGATGGGCTTTTTAGATTGATGGCATAAATGGAGATATTCAAAAGCATATCCTAGACAGTCTTGAATATTCCTGCCTTTAATAAATCCATACTGGTTCTGGTGTATAATAGAAGTGATGATCTTCTGAGCTCTGTTGGCCAAAAGTTTGGTAATCATTTTGAGTGGAAGACTGACCAATGATAGTCTTGAAATCATTCATATTCTCAGGATTTGCAATCTTTGGGATGAGTGTAATAAAAGCAGTGTTAATACTTTGAATATCACAGTTTCCTTTAAAGAAATCCCAAATCATGGTATAGAAATCTTGTTTAATAATATCCCAACATTTAATTAAAAAGGTGCCATTAAAACCATCAGGTCCAGGAGCTCTGTTAGTGGGAAATTCCTTGATAACTTGATCAATTTCCTCCATTGTGAATTGAGCTTCAAGATCAGAAAGGTCTTGAGGTTGGATCAGTTCCTCAAGATTGAAAAGGATGTGTGGATCAATGGATGTGCCCAATCTTTCTTTGTAAGACTTCCAGATAATTGCTGCTTTATGATCATGATTTTGGTAAGTGTTTCCATCCTCTCCAACAATAGATGTAATATAATTTTTCCTGAAGCTTTGGGTGGCCATTGCATGAAAAAAATCAGTGTTTTCATCATCAAGTCTCACACTTCTCATTTTAAATCTTGATTTCCAATAGATCCTTTTAACCTCCAATAGTTTGAGGATGTGTTGTTTTAGAATGTTCTTGAAATTAGCTTCCATAATACTCAGGGTTCTTTGGTCTTCAATACCAACCATCATAGATAAAACATAATTACAAGCAGAGATATTAGTATTGAGCTTGGACAAGTTTTTGCTCCATTTCTTAAGTCCTAATCCGAGGCATTTAAATCTAGCAGTTATATCATTTGCAGAATTTGACAACGGTTGGTTTCTGTTCCAGCATTGAAGTACTGTTTCATAAAATCCATCAAACTCAAGCCAGTAATTTTCAAACCTGAAAATAGAGGCTTTTGGAATATCACTGCCAATTTGAATATGAATAGGAATATGGTCACTTGATACTCTAGCCAGAGGGTGTGCCAGAGTATTTGGGAAATTAATAGACCAATTAGCAGAGGTAAAAATCCAGTCCAATTTTTCCAGAAGAGGTAAGTCTTGCATGTTACTCCATGTATAGTTCCTACCTTTGAGTGGAATTTCCACCAAATCAAGATGTTGCAGAATTCTGTTGAATCTCAACATATTGTTTGCATCTCCTCCAGGTCTATTCTGTCATGTGAACTTCCTATTAAGTTAAAATCACCAGTAAGAATCCAATGATCCATTTGTGAGGCATCAATATTGTCCAACCATTGAAAGAAATCTGATCTGTTCTCATTCTGGCAGGGTCCATAAATATTGCTGACATAAAAATGTGGCCTGATAGATTGCATAATAGTTTGACTGTAATCTGAAATGAGGATTGACTGATAACTGTGCCACTGAAAAGACTGCCATTCCATATAGTTATTATTCCACCAGACAGTCCCACTGAGGGGGTAAAAGAAAATTGATTACATCTTCCATGAGAGAAATTTCTGAGATAATATTGGTCAAAAACATCTTTTTTTGTTTCTTGTAGGCAAATAATACCACAGTTGCTCTCATCAATTTTGTCTCTTAAATCATCCCATCTGGTTTGGGAGTTTGTACCTCTTACATTACAAGTTAATATATTCCATTTTCTATTCATTGGAAAAACTGGAGGTACTTTGACTAAATAAAAATGACATAATCATTTTATAAGTATCAGATCTCATCACAAAGGAGGATGCAGTTAGGTCATTCCAAAAACAAATACTTGCTTTCACAGAGACACAATACTGAACATACCCAGCCAAACCATTCAGACTTCTTGGATAGCAAAATAAATGTATCATAGGATCCCAGCAACAAAAGCTAATACTGGAGTTTAATTCCTTACAAACCAAGTCCATAAATAGAGCAGCAGCATATTTATTGAACGAAACTAAAACTAAAGTTGGCCTAAGGCCATAGAAAGCCTTGTTATAGCAAGGCCCTAAACAGATAAAATAACACTTATTCATGGATAGCAGGTGCCATCAGCTTCTCTCCTGACACCTCCTCAGGAGGGATCAGACATTGCTTTACTGCAATAGCTTGGATCGTCTTGAGTGGTAGCTCAGGAGGTGGGCCTGCTTCAGGGTTGCAGATGACATGCTCAAATTCAGAAGATAAGTTCTTTTTGCAACGATCCATCTCCTTGGCCTTGACAGCAGCAGCTTCATTCTTAAACCCAACACTAAGGCCCGCTAGTCGACGACTGTGGCAAAGGTCATTAACATCCAAAGGAGCATTGTTCTTCTTGCGCTTGTTTTGTGCAGCCGGGACAAATAGTGAAGTGGGTATCATGACAGCAGGGACAAGCGGCTCCACCTCAGCTGGGGAGTTTTGGTTGCTGGCCATGAAATCCAGCATAGCAGGAGATTGATCATCTTCAACAGCATGAGTGGAGCATAACTCAGGATGTTTAGGCAGCTCTTCAATGAGGACAGTGGAGGCCACAGGTTCAAATGGCTGCTCAGTGGTGACGGTGAGCAGACATTTTTTGACAATGCCATGCTCATCATCATCAGCATTAATAAGTTGGCATTTGGAGTTGATCACATTGGTTTCTGCAAGATCCTCCAGTAATGAAGGGACTGCAGCTATAATTTTTGACATCATGTCATGAAGCACCAAGAAAGAGTCAGCAACTTCCATGGAAGGTTGGAAGGGCATGTCCTGGTTCTGCTCAGGGCTTTGAGGTGGTGTCCGGATCATGGTTTCAGCATCATGGTTGTCCTCAGGTGCATGGTGAGCAGCAGGTGCAGCATTTGGGTTTTGATTATTGTTAAAATCAGCATCCTGCCAAATACCACCAAATGGAGCAAATGGCATGGGGTGCATAACACCGTCAGGAGGGATTGGGTCCTTGAGGGAGTCCTGGACTAGGGGGTGTCCGGATAGCCGGACTATCATCATCGGCCGGACTCCAAGACTATGAAGATACAAGATTCAAGACTTCGTCCCGTGTTCGGATGGGACTTTCCTTGGCGTGGAAGGCAAGCTTGGCAATACGGATATGTAGATCTCCTACCATTGTAACCGACTCTATGTAACCCTAGCTCTCTCCGGTGTCTATATAAACCGGAGGGTTTTAGTCCGTAGGACGAACAACCATTACAACAATCATACCATAGGCTAGCTTCTAGGGTTTAGCCTCCTTGATCTCGTGGTAGATCCACTCTTGTACTACCCATATCATCAATATTAATCAAGCAGGAGTAGGGTTTTACCTCCATCGAGAGGGCCCGTGTCACATCCCTAGCTTCTGGTATTGCACTAGGATAGCTTCATGTGTGCATCATGTTTAAATTTTTCTTAAACTTGAAATGGGGATGTTCAAACCCTAGCACCAAATCAACTCAACTAGGGTGGATTAAAATCTTTTTCAATAAACCCAAAAAAGTTCCTAAGAAAAGTTCATGATTTCTGGTTAAGGTGGAAACCTCTGCCAAAAATGATGAATATATTCTTAGATCATTTTTGGATTTTTGAATTAAATCATATTGTATTTGACTTTGGGCATTTAAACACTATAAATAATTTAAATGCTCAAATAATGTTGGAATTATTTGTGGGACACTGAAATAATTCAGAAAGTGCTCATGAATATTTTCAGGATTTTTAATAATGCTCTGGCATTTTTAATAAAGCCAAAACAATTGCAGAAATATAGAAAAACAAGCTAAATGAAAAGAGAGAGAGAGAGAGAGTAAGGCCACAGGCCACTTACCTGGCCGGGCCGGCCCACCTGGCCCGTGCCAGTCATCACCTACCTCTGCCAGAAGGCAGAGGAGGGAGACAGCGCACGCGCGCCCGCGGCGCCACGCACCTCCCTGCCTGCCTGCGTCACTGAGGCCACCACGACGCCTCGCGCCTTCTCCTCGGCGCCGCCTCGACCCCCTGGAACCCTCCCGCTCACTCCCTCGTCCCCATCTCCTCCTCTGTTCTTTCTCACGCACGCACCCGAGAGCGATCGCCGCCGCCGTTCGTACGCCGCCGTGGCCACAGCCACTGCCTCGCCCCGCCGATGCTCTCAGAGGCGCCGCCGCCACCTACTCTCCCTCCTCTCCGAGCTACACGAGTCAGGACGGCCCCAAGATGACGCTTGCGGCCTTCTTCCCCGACCACGGCCGCCGTATGCTGCCGTCCAATTCGCCGTCTCCGCCGCCTCCCCGAGCACGCCGACCTTCTCTTCGAACTCATCGTGAGCCCCTGAGCATTTCCCCTCTGCCCCCTGCTTGCTCCCGCCCTCTAGCCGTAGCCCCGAGGTCACCCGAGGCCGCCGTCGCCATGGCCGGCGAGCCCGCGTTCCCGAGCCTCTCCTGCTCGCTCCAGGGGCACTGACACGCTCCTGGCGCCTCCAGGAGGATGCCTCTCCACTCCGCTTGCTCGCTCGAGCGCTGCAGCCGCGTCCCTGCCCCAGCCCGAACTCTGGCCACCGCAGAAGTGCTCGCCGCCGTCGTCTCCGGCCACCCCGCGGCCCCTCGTGCAGCCAGCTAGGTGCGGCCGTGTACGGGCTACCTTCTGGTAGCCTTCGCGCGTCCAGCCGCCGCCCGTAGCGCAACCCCGGTGAACATGTCACATCCCTAGCTTCAGGCATTGCTCTAGGTTAGCTTCATGTGTGCATCATGTCTATATTTTTGAAACTTGAATTGAGGGAATTTTGGAAGCCTCAAAAACTTAAATAAAAGAGGGGCAAAAACCCTAGAAATCTCATTCATTGCTCCAAAATGCTCTTCTTAAATGTTTGATAATTTTTGGTAAGGGTTCTGGTCCCAACCAAAATATTGAACATTTTTAAGGGATTATTTTTGGGACTTTGATTTTAAATCATTAGCTATTTGAATTTGAATTATATTCATATAAATAGAATATAATTTCAAATACCCTCTGAAATATTTTATAAGCTTTTGGCAAGTCCGTGTAGCAATATAAAATATTCAGAGGAGCTTTGGCATTGTTTGAATTATTATTTTAATTCAAAACAGTGGCAAAATAAATTAAATAAAACAAATAGAACAAAAAAAAAATAAAAAGAATAGAGCTTACCTGGGCCACCTACCGCAGCCTACCTGGCCCAGCTCCCCCCCCCTTGGCCGGCCCAGCCCACCAGCGCCCTCCCTGTCGTCTTCCTCCTCGGGACAGTAGGACAGAGGCGCGTGGCCGGAGCGCGCGCGCACGCGCCCGAGCCACCTCCTGCTTGCCGCCCCGCCCCGGATCGGCTAAGGATGCCACACACCCCCTCAGGCCTCTCTCAACTCCCTCCCGTGCTCATCCCCTTCTCCTGCTCTCCCTCTCGCTCCGCACCTCGGACCCGAGCGGAGCCGCCGCCACCGACGCCGATTGCCGCAGCCACCGTGCTCCCCACGCCTCACCGACGCCCCAGGGAGCTCCGCCTCGACCCCTTCTTCCTCCCCACCGATCCACAGCCCTCCGGAAGCCTGCATCGCCGCCATCGCCGTCGTCTTCTACCTCGGACCCGCCGGCCATCTTCGCCAAATTCGCCGGCTCCGGACCGTCCCCGACCTCGCCGAGCATCTCTTCGTGACCGTGGTGAGCCCCCGGTCCTCTTCCCCCTAATCCCGCCTTCATTTGTTTGCCGTAGCCGCCGCCCCCTTGCTTACCGTAGCCGTCGCCGCACGGGCTCGTTGCCGGCGAAGCCCCGGTGACCAAACGGCCCCGCGCGTGCGTCCGTTGCACTCGCAACGACCCGTGGAGCAACGCTAGCGTGGCAGCTAGCTTGTTTGCAAGCCGCAGCGCTAACCCCGCACCCACCCGAGCTCCGGCCGCCGCCTCGGGCTCCATTCTGGCGAACCCCGGCCACCCCACGCCCTCTCGAGGGTCCCCCTAGATGCGCGCGGGCATGGGCTACCTTCTGATGCCCTTTGCGCGTCCAGCCGTCGCCCGTAGCGCAACCCCGGCGAACTTCCGCCGCATTCCGGGTCGCCGCCGGCCGAACTCCGGTGGCCAGTGACGGGCTGGCTTAATTAGCCACTAACCACCGCTTGTGACACTGACAGCTGGGCCCCACGCCCTTAATTAACCACGATTTAAACTTCTGTTAGTTTAGATTAATCACAGTGGCCCCACGCGTCAGCTTTGACCGTGCTGACGTGGCCTTTGACCCGGCCCCACCTGTCATTGACACTAACTAGCCCTGTGTCACTGATGTGTGGCCCCCACACGTCAGGTTTGACCAAGCCAGCCCAGTTGACCCTGCTGACGTCACTGTGACGTGGGGCTGACGCAATAAGTATTTTCTGGATTTAATATTATTCAGGAAATTTCAGAAAATGCCTAAAACTTCCAAAATTCATAGAAAATTAACCGTAACTCCAAATTAAATAATTTATATATGAAAAATTATCAGAAAAATTCAAGGAATCCATCTGTACCATTTTCATGCATGTTAGAACAACTTATCACTACTGTTTAGAGCAAATGAAGTGAATGACATTTAAATAATCACATATGGAGTTTGAATTTGAATCTTGTATTCAAACCAACTTCATTTAATCTGTTGCTAGTTGCATTAGCTCAAAACACATTCATATTGCCATGTCATGAGCATGCATCATATTGTGCATTGCATTGATTGTATTTCTTCTTTGTTGCCGGTATTTGTCCCCTCTCGATAGACGTGATACCGATGATGTGATCGTTGACACTGATGAAGACTCAATGTTATCTTCAGAAGTGCCAGGCAAGCAAAACCCCCTTGTTCATTCCGATACAATCCTACTCTCTCGCTCCTGCTCTCTTTTAATGCATTAGGACAACACCGATTCATCTGTTACTTGCTGCGGTAGCTGAACCCCTTTATCCTCTGCATGACCTGTCATTGCCACAGTAAATAGATGAAACCCACTAGCATGAGTAGGAGTTGTTTGAGCCCTGTTGTGCCTACTCATTCATGTTTGTTTGTCATGCCTGCTACTGCTTAGAGTTGAGTCAGGTCTGATTCATCGGGGATGAATCAGAGGCGTGTGAACATGTCCTACTGTGTGTGAGCTAAGTGTGTGAACACGATTTGGTAAAGGTAGCGGTGAGAGGCCATGTAGGAGTACATGGTGGGTTGTCTCATTGTAGCCGTCCCCAGGAACTGAGTTCTGTGTTTGTGATCCATGATTCAGCTACTACCATACATTGGGCCCTGAAATATGACCCCGCTCGACTTCTTATTCACCCTTGTCCTCTGTCCAGGAGTTGCAAGTAGTTTCTGGTGTTTGTAGTATGCTGGAGGCCGTGGACAGCGCTGACCGTAGGGGTGGGCTGTGATGCGGTAGGCACGTGGCCGGGTAAACCGGGCGCCCGTTTGGTGTCACGGAACCCTGTTCACATCGTTTGGGGCTGTGAGCGAAACTCCGGCCGGATCTCCTCATGGATGGAACCCGAATAGGTGATAAACCTAGACTAGAGACTTGAGTGTTTAGGTAGGTCGTGGTCTACACCCACGTCGGCTTTCGCTTGAAGTCTGCCGAGCACATGTCGTGTGCAGACGCTAAGTGGTGGAAACATGTATGAAGAAGTACACCCCTGCAGGGTTATCATCATCTATTCGAATAGCCGTGTCCGCGGAAAAGGACTTCTGGGTTGCTTATATCAGTTCATAGACAAGTGAAAGTGGATACTCTAAAATACGCAAGATGAGCGTGAGTGCTATGGATGGCGTTCTCGTAGGGAGACGGGAGCGGATCCATAGTGGTGTATTGATATGGTGAATATGTGGACTCGTGTGCGCCACCTCAAAAGAGTTACTCGCAGTCGTAGTTTAGGATAGCCACCGAGTCAATGCTGGCTTGCTGCAGTTAAACCCCACCACCCCTTTGTTGATAATGATGCATATGTAGATAGTTCTGATGTAAGTCTTGCTGGGTACATTTGTACTCACGTTTGCCTATTCTATGTTTTTGCAGAGAGACTTCGGTCTCACTAGTAGTTTCGCGTGGACTTCGACGTTTAGCTTGTTACCTCAGCTACGATCTTGTGCCTCGGCAGGATCTGGTAGATAGTCAGGCTTCTCAGCCTTTTTCATTTATAGATGTATGTACTCAGACATGATAGCTTCCGCTTGTGCTTTTGATTTGTATGCTCTGAATGTTGGGTCGTGAGACCCCTGTTTGTAATATCTCGCTCCTCGGAGCCTATTGAGTAAATACTTGAGTCGTAGAGTCATTTTGTGATGCCATGTTGTATTGCACATATCGAGCATATTGTGTGTATGTTATTGAAATGCTTGGTATGTGTGGGATCTGACTATCTAGTCGTTTATCTTTAGTAGCCTCTCTTACCGGGAAATGTCTCCTAGTGTTTCTTTTGAGCCTTGGTAGCTTGCTACTGCTCCGGAACACTTAGGCTGGCCGGCATGTGTCCTTCTTTGTTCTTGTGTCTGTCCCTTCGGGGAAATGTCACGCGAGGAATACCGGAGTCTTGTTAGCCCGCTACAGCCCGGTTCACGGGAGTCCTGCTAGCCCAGTGCTACAGCCTGGATTCACTCGCTGATGACCGACACGTTCGATGCTGGGTCATGGATGCCTGTCCCTGTAAGTTAGTGCCACTTTGGGTTTACGACTAGCCATGTCAGCCCGGGCTCCTTATCATATGGATGCTAGCGACACTGTCATATACGTGTGCCAAAAGGCGCAAACGGTCCCGGGCAAAGGTAAGGCGACACCCGTGGGAATACCGTGCGTGAGGCCGCAAAGTGATATGAGGTGTTACATGCTGGATCGATGTGGCATTGAGTCGGGGTCCTGACAGCGTTGGTATCAGAGATTGACTGCCTGTAGGATTACCAAGCCAAACTGGTCGAAGTTGAGTCTAGAAATTCTTTAGTTATATAAGGGAATTGATTGTGGGATGGAACGTAAGGCTCTTTTTACTCCTTATACCTTATGCCTTCTGATCTGAGTCATCTTATCTTTTCTACGGGGATTAAGAACTAGGCTATCTCTTTTTTCTATCAGGATCACGTGTTACTAATCCGTAGACTTATAGATTGTTAGAGTTAAGCCTCGTTTCAGTTCCTACTACTTCTGTATGTTAATTGTTGATCTCGGAACCTTGATATTGTGCTTCTGAGTGGTTATGCCACCATTTTTTGTGATTGTCTCAAATCTTTTGAGCATTTACAGCCGTTATGCTGTCCGAGTCACCCCAGGTTTTCTGAATAGTCTGAAGCATTTGCAAAATTCCTTCCTCCCATTCCGATGTTCCTTTGGGCCAGATTAACCACACTAATCGGTGAGTTGAGGTAAATTATTGCCTTGACATATATGTTGGAGCTATTATTATGACCCTAGGTGTTTTAGGGAGTCACCTAGTAATCTAGCAATGTTTTGTGTCCCAGTGTGATGATTCTGGCTTTTATTCTCGAAAGCATCCCGTGATGCCACTTAGTAGTAGGTATTCTACTCCTTGGGCTTTGAACCCGAGATTCACTCTACTTACTTCATGTTGATAGCGTTTGCTAGCTCCTTTAGGATATTAGTAACCTTGTGATAGTCCTCGAGGTCCGTGGTATTTCCTTCTTCCAACTACCATGAACCACTCTTGGCAGGAGTTCTTCTGGATTAAAAGATCACAATTAGAGTACTCTTGAGGAGATCTTCACTTATAAATTGTGACTCTGCCAGTTCTACCTTTCTGCATGGGTTATCCGGAAGAAATATGTTGAACTTGGTTCGACATACTAATCTATGCATCCACAACTCAGAAAGTTATATGTTCCTTTGAGTTGTTCTCTTTAGTTGCATTCTGACCCTCGTCTATCAATTGATAGTCAAGAGTATGCATGCATTTGTTTATCGATGCCTATTACCCTTGTGGTCCGTCAAGCCATTCTGTCCTGAATGACTTGGAGAAACAAACTCCAGTACCTCTTCCATATCCAGGATTGGGTCAAAGAAGTTGTGCTCTGCAGATCAGATTGCTAATCCAGCTTTTGTTCTGTTCTACCTTGGAGTATTACATATTTTATATCGAGATTGTTATAGGAATTGCACACCATCCCATAAACTCTTGGTACAGTGATACTTCTTGCCATCACTGTTCATTCCTCGGCCCTCGTGTTGATGCAACCGGAATACCGACAAATGAATTGTGATGTGTGAAATCAATACTGCTAGCAACTCTGTTGCTTGGTAGTTAAAGGACAATAATTTCATTCTTAATGTGTTGGTTATTGAATCATCATTCTAAGATTGATCGTGCTACCTAGTCCATTCTCCTGGTTCACTCCTCGATCGATGAGTTAGGATCATTTCAAATCTTTGCTCTATTGATCATATCGTCTTGCCCTGAAAAGCGAGATTGTTCTCGAGCTTAGTAACATACCGGTGGTTCGTGATTTTCTGAATATCTTCTCAGAAGTATTACCAGGTTGTCACCTGACCGCTGTGTTGAGCTCGTGATCAAGTTGGTTTCTTGTGAACCACCCTTCTCCAAGAATCTGTGTTGGATATCCCTGATCTAGTTGGTTAAGCTAGACAACAACTTGGAGAGTTGGAAGGTAAAAGATTGCCTGACTTAGTTCGTTCCAAAAGGGGTATTCTTGTGTAGTATGTGTTGACGAAAGATGATATCTTCCTCGATTGGTTCCTGTGATCAGTTGGCATGGACCTATCATTTTTATCTAACCTTTGATTGGAGTATGGGCTATCATCCAATCAGACCAGAACCAACGATATTCGTAATGTTGCCTTACTCGTAGTTGATCCCTCGAGCATACACCATTATATCTTTCGGGTCTGACCAATGCTATCACTTGTTCACTTAACTATGGAATTCCTTTTAAAAGGAAACCCAGATGAATTGTTGTTGTGCCCATTGACAACATCCTTATCTCCTCCATGTTTTTGTTGGACAATAAGTTAGTGTTGGAAACTTTTGAAAGCATTCTTCATGCTAGCTCATGAAGCATGTCGGTTGTAAGGAGTGACTTCCTCTTATACACGTGCATTTGGTGAAAGTTGCCGCCGTGAATTGAGAAAGATTGTTTTGTTTCCCTTGGAATCATCCCAAATCAGTCATGCACACGTGCGAAGTATTCTGTAGTCTGGAGACTTGCAACCTTCATTCTATATGTGTCCCTAGCACACTAAGCCACTGATTGACTTGTTCAAGGAAAAGAAGTCTATGCTTGGGATCTAATCCATGGACTTGCGTAAAGACTTCGATATCCTCGATTATGGTTTCCCCTCCTGAACTCGGTAGTGTTTTATTGTAAGACTACCATGAGGGCATGCTTGTCTGGGACAACATGTTCACATGTTTGTAGCAGAACCAGCTCATGTTTTGGAGCTTGCTATCGTAGTTCATCTCCCGAGAATCTCGCAACGTCATCTCGTCGATTTGTGTTGCAAACTTTCATTTTTCTTCTAGACTCGATGAGTCTGGAATTATCCCTGACACCAACCAAGATCTGAATCTCAGGACAGATATGATGGTTGGCATATTTCCCAAGAACTTAATAATTGGTCCGCGATTAACCGTAAGTGGATGTCGTGGCCAACACACCCGCCGGAAGACCTGTTTTATTATAATATCTTGATTGATAAGTTGGCACTCCCCATGGGATTTCGTAGAAATTTACTCTAGTTTGCCCCTATGGATTTTGGAGATCCCGAGCCGACCTTTTTACTTGATGTCTAGATACCGAGACCATTTCTATGAATGGGTTATATTAGCACAACAAGGAGAAAAACATTAGAAGCGAGTGCTAAATGTCTCTCGTCGATCATTCCAAATTTCGTTCCTTGGTCTTTCGCTAGGTGTAATCTGAGAAAGGTGTTATCTTCTTTGCATCTGGCATCATCATCATCATTCATCATGGTAGCAAGTTGTGTTGCCAGGATCCTTGACACGGATATTGGTAGAATCTTGATGATTGTGGAAATGCTCAAGTTCTTGAGAGCACGCACAAGCGCTACGTGTTACCATCGGCTCTAACTAGGATTCCTCTCAGTTTCCTCGGTTATGCTATGATCTATTCAAACAGTGAATTCACTCTCTATTGTTGGGTCCTTCCCCAGTTACTGGAATCATTCCCAGCATTTGCATTTTGTTCCCAGCTTGCACCGCCAATGTGCCATTCTACCATGGGTCTCTTCCATTTCCGGTGATGAGCAAATTCATCCATTGCGTTGTCTTCAACAAGGTAATCCACATCATCCAAGTCTGAGTATGCCATTCTACCGCCCCCCTCCAAACGATCGCTCGAGAATTGCCTTAGGCGGGTATAAAGAGTTTCAATGATCTCTGAATCAAAAGTAATTCTTTTTGCCACTTAAGGGGATAATCTACGGATCACCCTCCTCCAGGATGTTTCGTCGTGGTATCATGGAAACTCAACTCCTCGCAACGTTGACAACCGTTCACCACCTCCTTAAGCGTGAAAATTGTGGTCTACCTAGTGAACCTTCGTCATCTGCTTCACTCCATTCCTATGGATGTGTGCTTCGCCTCTCAGCTCGAGAGATGTTGCTGTGTCTCATTCCGAGAGTTAATCCTGAGTTGTTCGACCTTCGAGAAGAACCATTCTTTTAGGGTTTTTCCTTTCCCTCCATGTCATGTTGACAGGATTTCTCAGAGCAAGACGACAAGACAAAGATGGTGTTCAAATCAACGTTCAACTGAAGTGCACCCTGGATCATGAAGATTATACTAGTTGCGTTTCCCCTTCACCTTACCCTACGCTTGAATCTCGAGACGAGATTCTTGTTTAGTGGGGGTGAGTTGTCACATCCCTAGCTTCAGGCATTGCTCTAGGTTAGCTTCATGTGTGCATCATGTCTATATTTTTGAAACTTGAATTGAGGGAATTTTGGAAGCCTCAAAAACTTAAATAAAAGAGGGGCAAAAACCCTAGAAATCTCATTCATTGCTCCAAAATGCTCTTCTTAAATGTTTGATAATTTTTGGTAAGGGTTCTGGTCCCAACCAAAATATTGAACATTTTTAAGGGATTATTTTTGGGACTTTGATTTTAAATCATTAGCTATTTGAATTTGAATTATATTCATATAAATAGAATATAATTTCAAATACCCTCTGAAATATTTTATAAGCTTTTGGAAAGTCCGTGTAGCAATATAAAATATTCAGAGGAGCTTTGGCATTGTTTGAATTATTATTTTAATTCAAAACAGTGGCAAAATAAATTAAATAAAACAAATAGAACAAAAAAAATAAAAAGAACAGAGCTTACCTAGGCCACCTACCGCAGCCTACCTGGCCCAGCTCCCCCCCCCTGGCCGGCCCAGCCCACCAGCGCCCTCCCTGTCGTCTTCCTCCTCGGGACAGTAGGACAGAGGCGCGTGGCCGGAGCGCGCGCGCACGCGCCCGAGCCACCTCCTGCTTGCCGCCCCGCCCCGGATCGGCTAAGGATGCCACGCACCCCCTCAGGCCTCTCTCAACTCCCTCCCGTGCTCATCCCCTTCTCCTGCTCTCCCTCTCGCTCCGCACCTCGGACCCGAGCGGAGCCGCCGCCACCGACGCCGATTGCCGCAGCCACCGTGCTCCCCACGCCTCACCGACGCCCCAGGGAGCTCCGCCTCGACCCCCTCTTCCTCCCCACCGATCCACAGCCCTCCGGAAGCCTGCATCGCCGCCATCGCCGTCGTCTTCTACCTCGGACCCGCCGGCCATCTTCGCCAAATTCACCGGCTCCGGACCGTCCCCGACCTCGCCGAGCATCTCTTCGTGACCGTGGTGAGCCCCCGGTCCTCTTCCCCCTAATCCCGCCTTCATTTGTTTGCCGTAGCCGCCGCCCCCTTGCTTACCGTAGCCGTCGCCGCACGGGCTCGTCGCCGGCGAAGCCCTGGTGACCAAACGGCCCCGCGCGTGCGTCCGTTGCACTCGCAACGACCCGTGGAGCAACGCTAGCGTGGCAGCTAGCTTGTTTGCAAGCCGCAGCGCTAACCCCGCACCCACCCGAGCTCCGGCCGCCGCCTCGGGCTCCATTCCGGCGAACCCCGGCCACCCCACGCCCTCTCGAGGGTCCCCCTAGATGCGCGCGGGCACGGGCTACCTTCTGATGCCCTTCGCGCGTCCAGCCGTCGCCCGTAGCGCAACCCCGGCGAACTTCCGCCGCGTTCCGGGTCGCCGCCGGCCGAACTCCGGTGGCCAGTGACGGGCTGGCTTAATTAGCCACTAACCACCGCTTGTGACACTGACAGCTGGGCCCCACGCCCTTAATTAACCACGATTTAAACTTCTGTTAGTTTAGATTAATCACAGTGGCCCCACGCGTCAGCTTTGACCGTGCTGACGTGGCCTTTGACCCGGCCCCACCTGTCATTGACACTAACTAGCCCTGTGTCACTGACGTGTGGCCCCCACACGTTAGGTTTGACCGAGCCAGCCCAGTTGACCCTGCTGACGTCACTGTGACGTGGGGCTGACGCAATAAGTATTTTCTGGATTTAATATTATTCAGGAAATTTCAGAAAATGCCTAAAACTTCCAAAATTCATAGAAAATTAACCGTAACTCCAAATTAAATAATTTATATATGAAAAATTATCAGAAAAATTCAAGGAATCCATCTGTACCATTTTCATGCATGTTAGAACAACTTATCACTACTGTTTAGAGCAAATGAAGTGAATGACATTTAAATAATCACATATGGAGTTTGAATTTGAATCTTGTATTCAAACCAACTTCATTTAATCTGTTGCTAGTTGCATTAGCTCAAAACACATTCATATTGCCATGTCATGAGCATGCATCATATTGTGCATTGCATTGATTGTATTTCTTCTTTGTTGCCGGTATTTGTCCCCTCTCGATAGACGTGATACCGATGATGTGATCGTTGACACTGATGAAGACTCAATGTTATCTTCAGAAGTGCCAGGCAAGCAAAACCCCCTTGTTCATTCTGATACAATCCTACTCTCTCGCTCCTGCTCTCTTTTAATGCATTAGGACAACACCGATTCATCTGTTACTTGCTGCGGTAGCTGAACCCCTTTATCCTCTGCATGACCTGTCATTGCCACAGTAAATAGATGAAACCCACTAGCATGAGTAGGAGTTGTTTGAGCCCTGTTGTGCCTACTCATTCATGTTTGTTTGTCATGCCTGCTACTGCTTAGAGTTGAGTCAGGTCTGATTCATCGGGGATGAATCAGAGGCGTGTGAACATGTCCTACTGTGTGTGAGCTAAGTGTGTGAACACGATTTGGTAAAGGTAGCGGTGAGAGGCCATGTAGGAGTACATGGTGGGTTGTCTCATTGTAGCCGTCCCCAGGAACTGAGTTCTGTGTTTGTGATCCATGATTCAGCTACTACCATACATTGGGCCCTGAAATATGACCCCGCTCGACTTCTTATTCACCCTTGTCCTCTGTCCAGGAGTTGCAAGTAGTTTCTGGTGTTTGTAGTATGCTGGAGGCCGTGGACAGCGCTGACCGTAGGGGTGGGCTGTGATGCGGTAGGCACGTGGCCGGGTAAACCGGGCGCCCGTTTGGTGTCACGGAACCCTGTTCACATCGTTTGGGGCTGTGAGCGAAACTCCGGCCGGATCTCCTCATGGATGGAACCCGAATAGGCGATAAACCTGGACTAGAGACTTGAGTGTTTAGGTAGGTCGTGGTCTACACCCACGTCGGCTTTCGCTTGAAGTCTGCCGAGCACAGGTCGTGTGCAGACGCTAAGTGGTGGAAACATGTATGAAGAAGTACACCCCTGCAGGGTTATCATCATCTATTCGAATAGCCGTGTCCGCGGAAAAGGACATCTGGGTTGCTTAGACCAGTTCATAGACAAGTGAAAGTGGATACTCTAAAATACGCAAGATGAGCGTGAGTGCTATGGATGGCGTTCTCGTAGGGAGACGGGAGCGGATCCATAGTGGTGTATTGATATGGTGAATATGTGGACTCGTGTGCGCCACCTCAAAAGAGTTACTCGCAGTCGTAGTTTAGGATAGCCACCGAGTCAAAGCTGGCTTGCTGCAGTTAAACCCCACCACCCCTTTGTTGATAATGATGCATATGTAGATAGTTCTGATGTAAGTCTTGCTGGGTACATTTGTACTCACGTTTGCCTATTCTATGTTTTTGCAGAGAGACTTCGGTCTCACTAGTAGTTTCGCGTGGACTTCGACGTTTAGCTTGTTACCTCAGCTACGATCTTGTGCCTCGGCAGGATCTGGTAGATAGTCAGGCTTCTCAGCCTTTTTCATTTATAGATGTCTGTACTCAGACATGATAGCTTCCGCTTGTGCTTTTGATTTGTATGCTCTGAATGTTGGGTCGTGAGACCCCTGTTTGTAATATCTCGCTCCTCGGAGCCTATTGAGTAAATACTTGAGTCGTAGAGTCATTTTGTGATGCCATGTTGTATTGCACATATCGAGCATATTGTGTGTATGTTATTGAAATGCTTGGTATGTGTGGGATCTGACTATCTAGTCGTTTATCTTTAGTAGCCTCTCTTACCGGGAAATGTCTCCTAGTGTTTCTTTTGAGCCTTGGTAGCTTGCTACTGCTCCGGAACACTTAGGCTGGCCGGCATGTGTCCTTCTTCGTTCCTGTGTCTGTCCCTTCGGGGAAATGTCACGCGAGGAATACCGGAGTCCTGTTAGCCCGCTACAGCCCGGTTCACCGGAGTCCTGCTAGCCCAGTGCTACAGCCTGGATTCACTCGCTGATGACCGACACGTTCGATGCTGGGTCATGGATGCCTGTCCCTGTAAGTTAGTGCCACTTTGGGTTTACGACTAGCCATGTCAGCCCGGGCTCCTTATCATATGGATGCTAGCGACACTGACATATACGTGTGCCAAAAGGCGCAAACGGTCCCGGGCAAAGGTAAGGCGACACCCGTGGGAATACCGTGCGTGAGGCCGCAAAGTGATATGAGGTGTTACATGCTGGATCGATGTGGCATTGAGTCGGGGTCCTGACAGAACATCCGCCGCGTTTCGAGTCGCCGCTGGCCGAACTCCGGTGGCCGGTGACGTGGCACGTCATTATCCACTAATGACCCAGCTAAACCAACCCTAGTGCCACTGTCATGTGGGCCCCGAGCCTAATTAGGTTAGTTTAATTTTTCTGTTTAGATTATGCTAATCTGTGGACCCCATGTGTCAGATTTTGACTTAGTCAAGTCAACGTTGACCGGACCCACCTGTCAAACACCCAAACCAGCCCTGTGTCACTGACGTGTGGCCCCCACACATCAGGTTTGACTCTGGGCGACCCAGTTGACCTGCTAACGTCATGATGATGTCAGGCTGACGCAGTAATGTTTCTGGATTTATTTTTATTCAGAAAATTCCAAAAAATTGTTTAAACTTCAATAAATCATAGAAAATTAACCGTAACTCCAAATTAAATGTTTTATATATGAAAAATTATCAGAAAAATTCAAGGAATCCATCTGTACCATTTTCATGCATGTTTGAACAATGTTTGTCCTCTGTTTTGGACAAAACAAATAAAGGGCATTTAAATAATCATATATGGAGTTGGAATTTGAATCTTGTATTCAAACCAACTTCATTTAAATCATAGCCAAGTGCATTAGCCCAAAACACATTCATATTGCCATGTCATAGCATGCATCATATTGTCGCATTGCATTGATTGTGTTTTCCTTGTTTGCCGGTAATTGTCCCCTCTCGATAGACGTGTACCGGCGATGTGATCGATGACACCGACGAAGAGCTATATTATCTTCAGAAGTGCCAGGCAAGCAAAACCCCCTTGTTCATTCCGATAAAATCCCACTCTCTCGCTCCTGCTCTCTTTTACTGCATTAGGACAACAACGATTCATCTGTTACTTGCTGCGGTAGTTGAACCCCTTTATCCTCTGCATGACCTGTCATTGCCACAGTAAATAGATGAAACCCACTAGCATGAGTAGGAGTTGTTTGAGCCCTGTTGTGCCTACTCATTCATGTTTGTTTGTCATGCCTGCTACTGCTTAGAGTTGAGTCGGGTCTGATTCATCGGGGATGAACCAGAGATGTGTGAACATGTCCTACCGTTGAGAGCTAAGTGTGTGAACACGATTTGGTAAAGGTAGCGGTGAGAGGCCATGTAGGAGTACATGGTGGGTTGTCTCATTGCAGCCGTCCTCAGGAACTGAGTTCTGTGTTTGTGATCCATGACCAGCTACTACCACACATTGGAATGCTTAAGTGCCCCTCTCAACTTATTAATCAACTTGATCTCTATCCAGGAGTTGCAACTAGTTTCTGGTGTTTGTAGGTGGTGTTAGTAGTCTACCAAGTGGCACCCGGTACAGGTGGGCTTGGGACAGACTAGGCACAGTGGCACGGTGTACCAAGTGGCACCCGGATGGTGGGCTTGGGAACCCTGCTCACATCGTTTGGGGGCGTGAGCGACACCCCGGCCGGATCTCCTTGCGGATGGAACCCAAATAGGCGATAAACCTGGACGAGAGACTTGCTTGGTTAGTCAGGTCGTGGCCGACTCCCTCGCTCGGCTTCCGCTTGAAGGTTGCCGAGGTACATGACGTGTACAGGGCGATAAGTGGCGGGAGCGTGTGTGAAGAAGTATACCCCTGCAGGGTTAACATCATCTATTCGAATAGCCGGATTCCTCGGATATGGAAACTTGGACCCCTTGCATAGTTCATAGACAAGTGAAAGTGGATACTCTAAAATACGCAAGATAAGCGTGAGTGCTATGGATGGCGTTCTCGTAGGGAGACGGGAGCGGATCCATAGTGGTGTATTGATATGGTGAATATGTGGACTCGTGTGCGCCACCTCAAAGAGTTACTTGCAGTCGTAGTTCAGGATAGCCACCGAGTCAAAGCTGGCTTGCTGCAGTTAAACCCCACCGTCCCCTTTGTTGATAATGATGCATATGTAGATAGATCTGATGTAAGTCTTGCTGGGTACATTTGTACTCACGTTTGCCTATTTTATGTTTTTGCAGAGAGACTTCAGTCTCGCTAGTAGTTACGCGTGGTCTTCGATGTTTAGCTTGTTACCTCAGCTACGATCTTGTGCCCTCGGCATGATCTGGTAGATAGTCAGGCATCTCAGCCTTTTTCATTTATAGATGTCTGTACTCAGACATGTTAAGCTTCTGTTTGTGCTTTGACTTGTATGCTCTGAATGTTGGGTCATGAGACCCATGTTTGTAATATCTCGCTCCTCGAAGCCTATTGAATAAACTACTTGAGTTGTAGAGTCATGTTGTGATGCCATGTTGTATTTGCACATATCGAGCATATTGTGTGTATGTTATTGAAATGCTTGGTATGTGTGGGATCTGACAACCTAGTTGTTTATCCTTGGTAGCCTCTCTTACCGGGAAATGTCTCCTAGTGTTTCCACTGAGCCATGGTAGCTTGCTACTGCTCCGGAACACTTAGGCTGGCCGGCATGTGTCCTTCTTCGTTCCTGTGTCTGTCCCTTCGGGGAAATGTCACGCGATGAATACCGGAGTCCTGTTAGCCTGCTACAGCCCGGTTCACCGGAGTCCTGCTAGCCCAGTGCTACAGCCTGGATTCACTCGCTGATAACCGACATGTTCGATGTTGGGTCATGGATGCCTGTCCCTGTAAGTTTGTGCCACTTTGGGTTTACGACTAGCCATGTCAGCCCGGGCTCCTTACCATATGGATGCTAGCGACACTATCATATACGTGTGCCAAAAGACGCAAACGGTCCCGGGCAAAGGTAAGGCGACACCCGTGGGAATACCGTGCATGAGGCCGCAAAGTGATATGGGGTGTTACATGCTAGATCGATGTGGCATTGAGTCGGGGTCCTGACAGCGTTGGTATCAGAGCTTGACTGCCTGTAGGATTACCAAGCCAAACTGGTCGAAGTTGAGTCTAGAAATTCTTTAGTTATATAAGGGAATTGATTGTGGGATGGAACGTAAGGCTCTTTTTACTCCTTATACCTCATGGCCCTCTGATCTGAGTCATCCTCTTCTCTTCTACGGGGACTAAGAACTAGGCCTTCTCATCTATCTATCAGGATCACGTGTTATTAACCCGTAGACTTATAAGATTGTTGGATTCAAGCCTCTGTTCAGTCTCTACTACCTCCGTACGTTAACTGTTGATCTCGAAACCTTGATATTGTGCTTCTGAGTGGTTATGCCACCATTTTTGTGAATGTCTCAAATCTTTCTGAGCATTTACAGCCGTTATGCTGTCCGAGTCATCCCAGGTTTCTAAATAGTCGAATGCATTTGCAAATCCCTTCCTCCTGTTTCCGATGTGTCTTTGGTCAGATTAATCACACAAATCAGTGAGTTGAGGTACTCTATTGCCTCGACATTTATGTTGGAGTTATTATTATGACCCTAGGTGTCTTAGGGGATCATCTAGTAATCTAGCCATGATTGTGTCCCAGTGTGATGATTCTGGCCGTCATTTTTGAAAGCATTCCGTGATGTTATTAGTTAGTAGGCATTCTATTTCTGGGTTTTGAACCCGAGATTCACTCTACTTACTTCATGTTGATAGTGTTGCTAGTTCCTTTAGGAAATTAGTAACTTTTGCATTAGTCCTCGAGGTCCATGGTATTTTCCTTCTTCCAAATACTATGAACCACTTATGGCAGTAGTTTGTTGGATCAAAAGATCATAACAGGAGTGCTCTCGATGGGTTCTCTATTCTATATTGTGACTCTGCCAGCTCAACCTTTCTGCATGGGTTATCCGGAAGAATTATGCTGAACTTTGTTCGGCATACTAATCCATGTATCCACAACTCAGAAAATTGTATGTTCCATTGAGTTGTCCCTCTTTAGTTGTATTCCAGTCTTCATCTATCCGTTGATAGTCAAGAGTATGTGTGCAGTCGTTCATCGATGCCTATTATTCTTGTGGTCCGTCAAGCCATTCTATTCCAGAATGACTAGGAGAAACAAACTCCAGTACCTTATCCATTTCCAGGATTGGGTCAAAGAAGTTGTGCTCCGCAGATCAAATTGCTAATCCAGCTTTTGTTCTGTTCTACCTTGGAGTATTGCCATCTTTTATATCGGGATTGTTATAGGAATTGCACACCATCCTATGAACTCTTGGTACAGTGATACTTCTTGCCATCATTGTTCATTCCTCGGTTCCTGTGTTATTGTAACCGGAATGCCGACAAATGAATCATGGCGTGTGAAATCAATACTGCTAGCAACTCCGTTGCTTGGTAGTTAAATGGACGATAACCTCATTCTTAATGTGTTGATTATCGAATCGTCACCCTAAGGTTGATTGTGCTACCTAGTCTCTATTTCCGGTGCACTCCTTCGGTCATTGAGTTAGGATTTTCTTTCAATCCCTCGCTCATTTGATCATATCGTCTTGCCCTGAAAGGCAAGATTGTTCTCGAGCTTAGTAACATACCGGGGGTTCGTGACTTTCCAAATATCTTCTTGGAAGTGTTACCGGGTTATTTCCTGACTGTTATGTTGAGCTCGTGATCAAGTTGGTTTCTTGTGAACCACCCTTTCTCCAAGAATCTGTGTTGGATATCCCTGAGCTAGTTGGTTAAGCTAGACAACAACTTGGAGAATTGGAAGATAAAAGCTTGCCTGACTTAGTTCGTTCCAAAGGGATATTCTTGTGTAGTGTGTGTTTAAGAAAGATGATATCTTTATTGGTTGATCCTCGTGATCAATTGTTGGATCTATTATCTTACCCAAACCTTTGATTTGAGTATGGGCTATCGTCAAATCAAATCAGAACCAACGATATTCGTAATGTTGTCTTACTCGTGGTTGTTCCTCGAGCATACACCATTATATCTTTCAGGTCTGACCAATGCTATCACCTTGTTCACATAATTGTGGAATTCCACTAATATGGAAACCTGGATGAGTTGTTGTTGAGCCCATTGACAACATCCTTATCTCCTCCATGATTTTGTTGAACATTAAGCTAGTGTTGGAAACTTGTGTAAGCATTATCTTCATGACTCATTCGTGAAGCATATGTTTGGACAAAAGAAGTGAGTCCCTCTAAATTCATGTGCACTTGATGCAAGTTGCCGCCATGAATTTGAGAAGGCTTGTTTTACCTCCTTTGGAATCATCCCAAGTCAGTCATGCACGTGCGAAGAGTTCTGTGGTCTGTTAGACTGATCATCTTCATTCCATATGTATATCCTAGCACACCAAGCCACTGATTGAGTTGTTCAAAGATAAAGGAGTCTGTCCAAGGTGAACTCTTTGGACTCCACGCGTGGAGAGTTCGATGTCATTAATAATGGTTCCCCACCTGAACTCAGTAGTGTTTTATTGTAAGACTACCATGTGATAATGTTTGTCTAGGACAACGTGTTCACATGTGTGTAGCAGAACCAGCTCATGTTTTGGAGCTTGCTATCATAGTTCATTTCCTGAGAATCTCGCAACGTCATCTCGTCGATTTGTGTTGCAAACTTTCATTTTTCTTCCTAGACTCGATGAGTCTGGAATATCCTGACACCAACCAGATCTGAATCTCAGGCAGATATGATGGTTGGAACATTTCCCAAGAACTATAATATTGGTCCCTCGATAACCGGTAAAGTGGATGTCGTGGCCAACACACCCAGCCGAAAGACCTATTATTGTAGTATCTTGTTTGAGGAAGTTGGCCACCTCCCCATAAGGATTTCGTAGGATTTACCTCCGTAACTGTTCCTTATGGATTCTATTGCTCCCGAAGTCCGACCTTTACCTGATGTTCTAGTTATCAAACCATATCTATGAATGGGATACACTAGCACGTCAAGGAGAACATTAGAAGCCGAGTGCTAAATGTCTCTCGGTCGATCATCCAGATTTTATTTCCTTGGCCCCGCCAAGGGTGAAATCTGAGAAAGTGTTATCCTCCTTTGCATCTGCATCATCCATCGCTGGTCATCATGGTAGTATGTTGTGTTGTCAGCACCCTTGACATGGATGTTGGTAAAACCTTGATGATTGTGGAAATGCTCAAGTTCTTGAGAGCACGCGCAAGTGCTAGGTTTGATCGTCGGCATTAACCATATAGTGCTCTCAGTTTCCTCGGCAATGCTATGACCTTTTCAAACAATGAATTCACTCTCTATTGTTGGGTTCTTCCCCAGTTACCAGAATCATTCCCAGCATTTGCATTTTGTTCCCAGCTTGCACCGCCAATGTGCCATTCTACCACGGGTCTCTTCCATTTCCGGTGGTAAGCAAATTCATACATTACGTTGTCTTCAACAAGGTAATCCACATCATCCAAGTCCGAGTATGCCATTCTACCGACCCCCTTCAAATGATCGCTTGTGATTGCCTTAGGCTGGTATGAAGAGTTTCAATGATCTCTGGATCAAAGGTAATTCTTTTTGCCACTTAGGGTAATAATCTACGAATCACCCTCCTCCAGGATGTTTCGTCGTGATATCATGGCAACTCAACTCCTCGCTACGTTGACAATCGTTTACCACCTTCTTAGGTGTGGAATTGTTGTCTACCTAGTGAACCCTCGTCATCTGTTCCACTCCATCCCTCTAGATGTGTGCTTCGTGTCTCAGTTCGAGAGATTTTGTTCTGCCTCATTCTGTGAGTTAATCCTAAGTTGATTGATCTTCGAGAAGATCGATTCTTCCGGAGTTGTCCTTTTCCTCTTGCTGTCATGCTAGTTGGAGTTCATAGAGCAAGACGACGGGACAAAGATGGTGATCGAATCAACATTCATTTGAAGTGCAACCTGGATCGTGAAGATTATACTAGTTTGCGTTTCCCCTTCATCTTACCCTACGCTTGAATCTCGAGACGAGATTCTTGTTTAGTGGGGGTGAGTTGTCACATCCCTAGCTTCTGGTATTGCACTAGGATAGCTTCATGTGTGCATCTTGTTTAATTTTTTCTTAAACTTGAAATGGGGATGTTCAAACCCTAGCACCAAATCAACTCAACTAGGGTGGATTAAAATCTTTTTCAATAAACCCAAAAAAGTTCCTAAGAAAAGTTCATGATTTCTGGTTAAGGTGGAAACCTCTGCCAAAAATGATGAATATATTCTTAGATCATTTTTGGATTTTTGAATTAAATCATATTGTATTTGACTTTGGGCATTTAAACACTATAAATAATTTAAATGCTCAAATAATGTTGGAATTATTTGTGGGACACTGAAATAATTCAGAAAGTGCTCATGAATATTTTCAGGATTTTTAATAATGCTCTGGCATTTTTAATAAAGCCAAAACAATTGCAGAAATATAGAAAAACAAGCTAAATGAAAAGAGAGAGAGAGAGAGAGAGTAAGGCCACAGGCCACTTACCTGGCCGGGCCGGCCCACCTGGCCCGTGCCAGTCATCACCTACCTCTGCCAGAAGGCAGAGGAGGGAGACAGCGCACGCGCGCCCGCGGCGCCACGCACCTCCCTGCCTGCCTGCGTCACTGAGGGCACCACGATGCCTCGCGCCTTCTCCTCAGCGCCGCCTCGACCCCCTGGAACCCTCCCGCTCACTCCCTCGTCCCCATCTCCTCCTCTGTTCTTTCTCTCGCACGCACCCGAGAGCGATCGCCGCCGCCGTTCGTACGCCGCCGTGGCCACACCCACTGCCTCGCCCCGCCGATGCTCTCAGAGGCACCGCCGCCACCTACTCTCCCTCCTCTCCGAGCTACACGAGTCAGGACGGCCCCAAGATGACGCTTGCGGCCTTCTTCCCCGACCACGGCCGCCGGATGCCGTCGTCTGATTCGCCGTCTCCGCCGCCTCCCCGAGCACGCCGACCTTCTCTTCGAACTCACCGTGAGCCCCTGAGCATTTCCCCTCTGTCCCCTGCTTGCTGCCGCCTTCTAGCCGTAGCCCCGAGGTCACCCGAGGCCGCCGTCCGCCATGGCCGGCGAGCCCGCGTTCCCGAGCCTCTCCTGCTCGCTCTAGGGGCACTGACACGCTCCTGGCGCCTCCAGGAGGATGCCTCTCCACTCCGCTTGCTCGCTCGAGCGCTGCAGCCGCGTCCCTACCCCAGCCCGAACTCCGGCCACCGCGGAAGTGCTCGCCGCTGTCGTCTCCGGCCACCCCGCGGCCCCTCGTGCAGCCAGCTAGGTGCGGCCGTGTACGGGCTACCTTTTGGTAGCCTTCGCGCGTCCAGCCGCCGCCCGTAGCGCAACCCCGGTGAACATCCGCCGCGTTTCGAGTCGCCGCCGGCCGAACTCCGGTGGCCGGTGACGTGGCACGTCATTATCCACTAATGACCCAGCTAAACCAACCCTAGTGCCACTGCCATGTGGGCCCCGAGCCTAATTAGGTTAGTTTAATTTTTCTGTTTAGGTTAGTGCTAATCTGTGGACCCCATGTGTTAGATTTTGACTTAGTCAAGTCAACGTTGACCGGACCCACCTGTCAAACACCCAAACCAGCCCTGTGTCACTGACGTGTGGCCCCCACACGTCAGGTTTGACTCTGTGCGACCCAGTTGACCTGCTGACGTCATGATGATGTCAGGCTGACGCAGTAATGTTTCTGGATTTATTTTTATTCAGAAAATTCCAGAAAATTGTTTAAACTTCAATAAATCATAGAAAATTAACCGTAACTCCAAATTAAATGTTTTATATATGAAAAATTATCAGAAAAATTCAAGGAATCCATCTGTACCATTTTCATGCATGTTTGAACAATGTTTGTCCTCTGTTTTGGACAAAACAAATAAAGGGCATTTAAATAATCATATATGGAGTTGGAATTTGAATCTTGTATTCAAACCAACTTCATTTAAATCATAGCCAAGTGCATTAGCCCAAAACACATTCATATTGCCATGTCATAGCATGCATCATATTGTCGAATTGCATTGATTGTGTTTTTCCTTGTTTGCCGGTAATTGTCCCCTCTCGATAGACGTGTACCGGCGATGTGATCGATGACACCGACGAAGAGCTATATTATCTTCAGAAGTGCCAGGCAAGCAAAACCCCCTTGTTCATTCCGATAAAATCCCACTCTCTCGCTCCTGCTCTCTTTTACTGCATTAGGACAACAACGATTCATCTGTTACTTGCTGCGGTAGTTGAACCCCTTTATCCTCTGCATGACCTGTCATTGCCACAGTAAATAGATGAAACCCACTAGCATGAGTAGGAGTTGTTTGAGCCCTGTTGTGCCTACTCATTCATGTTTGTTTGTCATGCCTGCTACTGCTTAGAGTTGAGTCGGGTCTGATTCATCGGGGATGAACCAGAGATGTGTGAACATGTCCTACCGTTGAGAGCTAAGTGTGTGAACACGATTTGGTAAAGGTAGCGGTGAGAGGCCATGTAGGAGTACATGGTGGGTTGTCTCATTGCAGCCGTCCTCAGGAACTGAGTTCTGTGTTTGTGATCCATGACCAGCTACTACCACACATTGGAATGCTTAAGTGCCCCTCTCGACTTATTAATCAACTTGATCTCTGTCTAGGAGTGTCACAGCCCTAGAATTTGTTTGTCATTAGTTGCATTAAGGCATTCATGCATCATGTTTAAACTTCATGAAACTTGAAATGGGGATGTTCAAACCCTAGCAGATAATAATTTTAACTAGGTTCAATTCAAATATTTTCAAAGAACCCAAAGTGGTTTGCAAAAATGTTCAAGATTAATGGAAAAGGGTAAAAACCATTTCCAGAGATGATGGATATTTTTCCAAGACATTTTTGGATTTTTGAGTAAACCATATTGTATTTGACTTTGGGCATTTAAATACTATAAATAATTTAAATGTTCAAATAAATGTTGGAAATTGTTAAGGGTCACTGAAATAATTCAGAAAGCACCCATAACTGTTTCCAGGATTTTATTAAATGATTTGATATTTTAAATCAAATCAAAAACAAATTGCAGAAAATAGAAATAGAAATAGAAAACAGGAGAGAAAGAGAGTACTTACTTGGCGCTCACCTGGCAGCCCAGCCGGCCCAGCTCCTGTGCGGCCCAGCCCGCCACCGCTACTCCCCCCCTGTCGTCTTCCTCTGCCAGTAGGCAGAGGCGAGGCGTGGCGCGCGCCCGAGAGCTCCGGCCACCTCCTGCTTACCTGCTCGCCGCTGGAGGCACTCGAGGGAGCCACGCACTCCCCCTCGTCCCCTGCACCTCTCCTCTCTTCCCCTGGACCCCATCCCCTTCTCTGCTCCCCTCTCGCACACCACCGAGCGGAGCTCGCCGTCATCGTCGCCGTACCCGTGGCCACCGGCCACCCCTAGCCTCGCCGATGCGCTCAAAGGCTCCGCCTCGACCCCCTCCTTCCTCCCCACCGATCCACGGCCCTCCGGAAGCCCTGCAACGCCGCCACCATCGCCGTTCCCGTCGCCGGCCACCGAAGCTCACCGCCGTCGATTCGCGACGTCTGGCGCGTCCCTGAGCCCACTGAGCCACCCTGCTGCCTCCCTGTGAGCTTACCGTCGTTTCCCCTCACCTCTCTCTCTCGCGCGCGTCGTGTAGCCGCCGCCCCACGAGCACCCGAAGCCGCCGTCCGCCATGGCCGGCGAGCTCCGTGCCCCGAGCACCTCTGCCTCGCATAGCAGCTCCGACATGCTCCTGCCGCCCTTTAGGTGCTGCCTAGCACCTCCGTTCACCCACCTATGAGCTGCAGCACCGCGCCCGCACTTAGCCGAGCTCCGGCCGCCGCGGAAGTGGACGCCGCCGTCGATCTGAGTCGTCTCCGGCAACCCCACTAGCACCAGAGGACGCGGACGAGGCTCGGGGTTCCAACGGTGCCATCCGCGCCTCGATCCGTGGCCTGTGCTGCGATTCCGCGCATCGCCGCCGTCTCGGGCCTCGCCGGCGTCATGTCGCCGGTGGATTAGCCCCGGTTGACCAGGGATTTGACCCCCCTGGGTCACTGACGTGTGGGCCCGTCCCCTGCTAACTCATGGTTAAGTTAATAACTAATTTTAATTAAGACACTGACTCACTGACATGCGGGCCCCGCCTGGCTAACCAAGTTAGTTAGGGTTAATTTAATTAGGTTAGTTAGTCCAGACACTGACACGCAGGGCCCACAGGTCAGTTTGACCTGGACGGCGCCCGTTGACCTGCTGACGTCACGGTGACGCACTGCTGACGCAGTAAATGTTTTCTGGAATTTAAATAAATCTTAAATGATTTATTATTTTCAGAAAATGCCCTAAACTTCAATAAATCATAGAAATTCAACCGTAACTCCAAATCAAATAATTTATATATGAAAAATTATCAGAAAAATTCAAGGAATCCATCTGTACCATTTTCATGCATGTCAGAACAACTTATAGCTGTTGTTTAGCACAAATCAATTAAATGGCATTTGAACAATCACATATGGAGTTTGAATTTGAATCTTGTATTCAAACCAACTTCATTTAATCTGTTGCTAGTTGCATTAGCTCAAAACACATTCATATTGCCATGTCATGAGCATGCATCATATTGTGCATTGCATTGATTGTGTTCCTTTCTGTGTTGCCGGTACTTGTCCCCTCTCGATAGACGCGATACCGATGATGTGATCGTTGACACTGATGAAGACTCAATGTTATCTTCAGAAGTGCCAGGCAAGCAAAAAACCCCTTGTTCATTCCGATACAATCCTACTCTCTCGCTCCTGCTCTCTTTTACTGCATTAGGACAACACCGATTCATCTGTTACTTGCTGCGGTAGTTGAACCCCTTTATCCTTTGCATGACCTGTCATTGCCACAGTAAATAGATGAAACCCACTAGCATGAGTAGGAGTTGTTTGAGCCCTGTTGTGCCTACTCATTCTTACTTGTTTGTCATGCCTGCTACTGCTTAGAGTTGAGTCAGGTCTGATTCATCAGGGATGAATCAGAGGTGTGTGAACATGTTCTACTGTGTGTGAGCTAAGTGTGTGAACACGATTTGGTAAAGGTAGCGGTGAGAGGCCATGTAGGAGTACATGGTGGGTTGTCTCATTGCAGCCGTCCTCAGGAACTGAGTTCTGTGTTTGTGATCCATGATTCAGCTACTACCATACATTGGGCCCTGAAATATGACCCCGCTCGACTTCTTATTCACCCTTGTCCTCTGTCCAGGAGTTGCAAGTAGTTTCTGGTGTTTGTAGTATGCTGGAGGCCGTGGACAGCGCTGACCGTAGGGGTGGGCTGTGATGCGGTAGGCACGTGGCCGGGTATACCGGGCGCCCGTTTGGTGTCACGGAACCCTGTTCACATCGTTTGGGGCTGTGAGCGAAACTCCGGCCGGATCTCCTCATGGATGGAACCGGAATAGGCGATAAACCTGGACTAGAGACTTGAGTGTTTAGGTAGGTCGTGGTCTACACCCACGTCGGCTTTCGCTTGAAGTCTGTTGAGCACATGTCGTGTGCAGACGCTAAGTGGTGGAAACATGTATGAAGAAGTACACCCCTGCAGGGTTAACATCATCTATTCGAATAGCCGTGTCCGCGGTAAAGGACTTCTGGGTTGCTTATATCAGTTCATAGACAAGTGAAAGTGGATACTCTAAAATACGCAAGATAAGCGTGAGTGCTATGGATGGCATTCTCGTAGGGAGACGGGAGCGGATCCATAGTGGTGTATTGATATGGTGAATATGTGGACTCGTGTGCGCCACCTCAAAAGACTTACATTGCAGTCGTAGTTCAGGATAGCCACCGAGTCAAAGCTGGCTTGCTGCAGTTAAACCCCACCATCCCCTTTGTTGATAATGATGCATATGTAGTTAGTTCTGATGTAAGTCTTGCTGGGTACATTTGTACTCACGTTTGCCTATTTTATGTTTTTGCAGAGAGACTTCGGTCTCACTAGTAGTTTCGCGTGGACTTCGACGTTTAGCTTGTTACCTCAGCTACGATCTTGTGCCTCGGCAGGATCTGGTAGATAGTCAGGCTTCTCAGCCTTTTTCATTTATAGATGTCTGTACTCAGACATGATAGCTTCCGCTTGTGCTTTGATTTGTATGCTCTGAATGTTGGGTCGTGAGACCCCTGTTTGTAATATCTCGCTCCTCGGAGCCTATTGAATAAATACTTGAGTCGTAGAGTCATGTTGTGATGCCATGTTGTATTTGCACATATCGAGCATATTGTGTGTATGTTATTGAAATGATTGGTATGTGTGGGATCTGACCATCTAGTTGTTTATCTTTAGTAGCCTCTCTTACCGGGAAATGTCTCCTAGTGTTTCCACCGAGCCATGGTAGATTGCTACTACTCCGGAACACTTAGGCTGGACGGCATGTGTCCTTCTTCGTTCATGTGTCTGTCCCTTCGGGGAAATGTCACACGATGAATACTGGAGTCCTGTTAGCCCGCTACAGCCTGGTTCACCGGAGTCCTGCTAGCCCAGTGCTACAGCCTGGTTTCACTCGCTGATGACCGACACGTTCGATGCTGGGTCATGGATGCCTGTCCCTGTAAGTCTGTGCCACTTTGGGTTTACGACTAGCCATGTCAGCCCGGGCTCCTTATCATATGGATGCTAGCGACACTATCATATACATGTGCCAAAAGACGCAAACGGTCCCGGGTAAAGGTAAGGCGACACCCGTGGGAATACCGTGCGTGAGGCCGCAAAGTGATATGAGGTGTTACATGCTAGATCGATGTGGCATTGAGTCGGGGTCCTGACAGCGTTGGTATCAGAGCTTAACTGTCTGTAGGATTACCAAGCCAAACTGGTCGAAGTTGAGTCTAGAAATTCTTTAGTTATATAAGGGAATTGATTATGGGATGGAACGTAAGGCTCTTTTTACTCCTTATACCTTATGCCCTTCTGATCTGAGTCATCTTATCTTTCCTACGGGGATTAAGAACTAGGCTATCTCTTCTTGCTATTAGGACCACGTGTTCCTAATCAGTAGACTTATAAGATTGTTGGATTTAAGTCTCAGTTCAGTTCCTACTACTTCCGTATGTTAATTGTTGATCTCGGAACCTTGATATTGTGCTTCTGAGTGGTTATGCCACCATTTTGTAGTATGTCTCAAATCTTTTTGAGCATTTATAGCCGTTATGCTATCCGAGTCATCCCAGGTTTCTAAATAGTCTGATGCGTTTGCAAAATCCTTTCCCTCTGGTTTCGATGTTCCTTTATGCCAGCTCAATCACACTAATTGTTGAGTTGAGGTACTCTACTGCCTCGACCTTTATGTTGGAGTTATTATTATGACCCTAGGTGTCTCAGGGGATCATCTAGTGGTCTAGCCATGATTTGTGTCCTAGTGTGATGATTCTGGCCTTTATTCTCGAAAGCATTCCGTGATGCTACTTAGTAGTAGGTATTCTACTCCTGGGTTTGAACCCGAGATTCACCCTACTTACTTCATGTTGATAGTAATTGCTAGCTCCCTTAGGTTATTAGTAACCTTTGCGTTAGTCCTCGAGGTCCGTGGTATATCGTTCTTCCAAATACCATGAACCATTATGGCAGAAGTTTGTTGGATCAAAAGATCACAACAGGCCCTCTATGAGTTCTCCATTCTATATTGTGACTCTGCCAGTTCTACCTTTCTGCATGGGTTATCCGGAAGAAATATGTTGAACTTGGTTCGACATACTAATCGATGCATCCACAACTCAGAAAATTATATGTTCCTTTGAGTTTTTCTCTTTAGTTGCATTCTGACCCTTGTCTATCAATTGATAGTCAAGAGTATGCGTGCATTCGTTTATCGATGCCTATTACTCTTGTGGTCCGTCAAGCCATCCTATTCGGAATGACTTGGAGAAACAAACTCCAGTACCTCATCCATATCTAGGATTGGGTCAAAGCAGTTGTATTCTGTAGATCAAAATACCAATCCAGCTTCTGGTCTGTTTTACCTTGAAGTGTTACCATTTTTATATCTGGAATATCATGGGAATTGCACACCATCCTATGAACTCTTGATGCAGTGATACTTCTCGCCATCATTACTCATTCCTTGGTTCCGTGTTGTTATAACTGGAATGTCGACAAGTGAGTCGTGATGTGTGAAATCAATACTCCTAGCAATGCTATTGCTTGGTAGTTAAAGGACAAAAATTTTCATTCTTAGCGTGTTGGTTATTAAATCACCATTCTAAGATAGATTGTGCTACCTAGTCCTTATTTCCTGATGCACTTCTTGATTAATGAGTTAGGATTTTGTCAAGTCCTCACTCATTTGATCATATCGTCTTGCCCTCAAAAGCGAGATTGTTCTCGAGCTTAGTAACATACCGGTGGTTCGTGATTTTCCGAATATCTTCTCGGAAGTACTACCAGGTTGTTCCCTGACTGTTATGTTGAGCCCGTGATCAAGTTGGTTTCTTGTGAACCACCTTCTCTCCAAGAATCGGTGTTAGATATCCCGGAGCTAGTTGGTTAAGCTAGACAACAACTTGGAGAGTTGGAAGATAAAAGCTTGCCTGACTTAGTTCATTCCAAAGGGATATTCTTGTGTAGTGTGTGCTGAAAAAAGATGATATCTTCATCGATTGGTCCTTGTGATCAGTTGCTGGACCTATTGTCTTATCAATCCTTTGATTTGAGTGTGGGCTATCGTCAAATCAAACCAGAACCAACGATGTTCGTAATGTTGTCTTACTCGTGGTTGATCCCTCGAGCATACACCATTATATCTTTTGGGTCTGACCAATGCTATCACGTGTTCACTTAACTATGGAATTCCTTTTAAAAGGGAACCCAGATGAATTGTGGTTGAGCCCATTGACAACATCCTTGTCTTCCCCATAATTTTGCTGAACATTAAGCTAGTGTTGGAAACTTTTGAAAGCATTTGTTCATGCTAGCTCATGAAGCATATGTTCGGATGTAAGAAGTGATTCCTCTAGTTCATGTGCATTTGATGCAAGTTACCGCCGTGGACTCAAGAAAGTCAATGTTGCTTCCTCTGGAATCATCGCAAGTCAGTCATGCACACGTGCGAAGTATTCTGTGGTCTGGAGACTTGCAACCTTCATTCCATATGTGTATCCTAGCACACCAAGCCACTGACTGATTTGTTCAAGGAGAAGGAGTATCTTCATAAGAGCTAATCCGGACTTATGAAAGAACTTCGATATCCTCGCTGATGGTTCCCAACCAGAACTCGGTAGTGTTTTATTGTAAGACTACCATGTGGGCATGCTTGTCTGGGACAACGTGTTCACATGTTTGTAGCAGAACCACCTCATGTTTTGGAGCTTGCTATCGTAGTTCATCTCCCGAGAATCCCGCAACGTCATCTCGTCGATTTGTGTTGCAAACTTTCATTTTTCTTCCTAGACTCGATGAGCCTGGAATATCCTGACACCAACCAGATCTGAATCTCAGGCAGATATGATGGTTGGAACATTTCCCCAAGAACTATAATATTGGTCTCTCGATAACCGGTAAGGTGGATGTCGTGGCCAACACACCCAGCCGGAAGACCTCCTGTTGTAGTATCTTGATTTGAGGAAGTTGGCCACCTCCCCATAGGGATTTCGTAGGATTTACTCCCTAGTTGCCCCTATGGATTTCTGTGTTCCGAAGTCCGACCTTTTTACTTGATGTTCTAGATATCAAACCATATCTATGAATGGGTTACACTAGCACATCAAGGAGAACATTAGAAGCGGAGTGCTAAATGTCTCTCGGTCGATCATCCAGATTTTATTTCCTTGGCCCCGCCAAGGGTGAAATCCGAGAAGGTGTTATCTTCCTTTGCATCGGCATCCTCCATCACCATTCATCATGGTAGTAAGTTGTGTTACCGGACCTTTGACACGGATGTTGGTAAACCTTGATGATTATGGAATTGCTCAAGTTCTTGAGAGCACGCGCAAGTGCTAGGTTTGATCATCGGCATTAACTGTATAGCGCTCTCAGTTTCCTCGGCAATGCTATAACCATTCCAATAGTGGAATAACTCTCTATTGTTGAGCCTCTCCCCAGTTACTAGAATCATTCCCATCATTTGCATTTTGTTCCCAGCTTGCACCGCCAATGTGCCATTCTACCATGGGTCTCTTCCATTTCCGGTGGTAAGCAAATTCATCCATTACATTGTCTTCAACAAGGTAATCCACATCATCCAAGTCCGAGTATGCCATTCTACCGACCCCCTCCAAACGATCGCTCGAGAATTGCCTTAGGCTGGTTTAACGAGTTTCAATGATCTTTGAATCAAAGGTAATTCTTTTTGCTACTTGAGGGGTTATATCTAGGAGTCACGGTTCCTAAGGTGTCTCGTTGTGGTATCATGGCAACTCAACTCCTCGCTACGTTGACAACCGTTCACCACCCTCTTAGGTGTGGAATTGTTGTCTACTTAGTGAGCCCTCGTCATCTGTCTCACTCCATTTCTTCAGATGTATGCTTCGTGTCTCAGCTCAAGAGATGTTGCTATGACTCACCTTGTGAGCTGATCCTAAGTTGATTGATCTTCGAGAAGATCGATTCTTCCGGAGTTGTCCTTTTCCTCTTGCTGTCATGCTAGTTGGAGTTCTCAGAGCTAGACGACAAGACAAAGATGGTGTTCAAATCAACGTTCATTTGAAGTGCAACCTGGATCGTGAAGATTGTGCTAGTTTGCGTTCCCCCTTCACCTTACCCTACGCTTGAATCTCGGGACGATATTTTTGTTTAGTGGGGGTGAGCTGTCACAGCCCTAGAATTTGTTTGTCATTAGTTGCATTAAGGCATTCATGCATCATGTTTAAAGTTCATGAAACTTGAAATGGGGATGTTCAAACCCTAGCAGATAATAATTTTAACTAGGTTCAATTCAAATATTTTCAAAGAACCCAAAGTGGTTTGCAAAAATGTTCAAGATTAATGGAAAAGGGTAAAAACCATTTCCAGAGATGATGGATATTTTTCCAAGACATTTTTGGATTTTTGAGTAAACCATATTGTATTTGACTTTGGGCATTTAAATACTATAAATAATTTAAATGTTCAAATAAATGTTGGAAATTGTTAAGGGTCACTGAAATAATTCAGAAAGCACCCATAACTGTTTCCAGGATTTTATTAAATGATTTGATATTTTAAATCAAATCAAAAACAAATTGCAGAAAATAGAAATAGAAATAGAAAACAGGAGAGAGAGAGAGTACTTACTTGGCGCTCACCTGGCAGCCCAGCCGGCCCAGCTCCTGTGCGGCCCAGCCCGCCACCGCTACTCCCCCCCTGTCGTCTTCCTCTGCCAGTAGGCAGAGGCGAGGCGTGGCGCGCGCCCGAGAGCTCCGGCCACCTCCTGCTTACCTGCTCGCCGCTGGAGGCACTCGAGGGAGCCACGCACTCCCCCTCGTCCCCTGCACCTCTCCTCTCTTCCCCTGGACCCCATCCCCTTCTCTGCTCCCCTCTCGCACACCACCGAGCGGAGCTCGCCGTCATCGTCGCCGTACCCGTGGCCACCGGCCACCCCTAGCCTCGCCGATGCGCTCAAAGGCTCCGCCTCGACCCCCTCCTTCCTCCCCACCGATCCACGGCCCTCCGGAAGCCCTGCAACGCCGCCACCATCGCCGTTCCCGTCGCCGGCCACCAAAGCTCACTGCCGTCGATTCACGACGTCTGGCGCGTCCCCGAGCCCACTGAGCCACCCTGCTGCCTCCCTGTGAGCTTACCGTCGTTTCCCCTCACCTCTCTCTCTCGCGCGCGCCCTGTAGCCGCCGCCCCACGAGCACCCGAAGCCGCCGTCCGCCATGGCCGGCGAGCTCCGTGCCCCGAGCACCTCTGCCTCGCATAGCAGCTCCGACATGCTCTTGCCGCCCTTTAGGTGCTGCCTAGCACTTCCGTTCACCCACCTATGAGCTGCAGCACCGCGCCCGCACTTAGCCGAGCTCCGGCCGCCGCGGAAGTGGACGCCGTCGTCGATCTGAGTCGTCTCCGGCAACCCCACTAGCACCAGAGGATGCGGACGAGGCTCGGGGTTCCAACGGTGCCATCCGCGCCTCGATCCGTGGCCTGTGCTGCGATTCCGCGCATCGCCGCCGTCTCGGGCCTCGCCGGCGTCATGTCGCCGGTGGATTAGCCCCGGTTGACCAGGGATTTGACCCCCCTGGGTCACTGACGTGTGGGCCCGTCCCCTGCTAACTCTTGGTTAAGTTAATAACTAATTTTAATTAAGACACTGACTCACTGACATGCGGGCCCCGCCTGGCTAACCAAGTTAGTTAGGGTTAATTTAATTAGGTTAGTTAGTCCAGACACTGACACGCAGGGCCCACAGGTCAGTTTGACCTGGACGGCGCCCGTTGACCTGCTGACGTCACGGTGACGCACTGCTGACGCAGTAAATGTTTTCTGGAATTTAAATAAATCTTAAATGATTTATTATTTTCAGAAAATGCCCTAAACTTCAATAAATCATAGAAATTCAACCGTAACTCCAAATCAAATAATTTATATATGAAGATTATCAGAAAAATTCAAGGAATCCATCTGTACCATTTTCATGCATGTCAGAACAACTTATAGCTGCTGTTTAGCACAAATAAATTAAATGGCATTTGAACAATCACATATGGAGTTTGAATTTGAATCTTGTATTCAAACCAACTTCATTTAATCTGTTGCTAGTTGCATTAGCTCAAAACACATTCATATTGCCATGTCATGAGCATGCATCATATTGTGCATTGCATTGATTGTGTTCCTTTCTGTGTTGCCGGTATTTGTCCCCTCTCGATAGACGCGATACCGATGATGTGATCGTTGACACTGATGAAGACTCAATGTTATCTTCAGAAGTGCCAGGCAAGCAAAAACCCCCTTGTTCATTCCGATACAATCCTACTCTCTCGCTCCTGCTCTCTTTTACTGCATTAGGACAACACCGATTCATCTGTTACTTGCTGCGGTAGCTGAACCCCTTTATCCTTTGCATGACCTGTCGTTGCCACAGTAAATAGATGAAACCCACTAGCATGAGTAGGAGTTGTTTGAGCCCTGTTGTGCCTACTCATTCTTACTTGTTTGTCATGCCTGCTACTGCTTAGAGTTGAGTCAGGTCTGATTCATCAGGGATGAATCAGAGGTGTGTGAACATGTTCTACTGTGTGTGAGCTAAGTGTGTGAACACGATTTGGTAAAGGTAGCGGTGAGAGGCCATGTAGGAGTACATGGTGGGTTGTCTCATTGCAGCCGTCCTCAGGAACTGAGTTCTGTGTTTGTGATCCATGATTCAGCTACTACCATACATTGGGCCCTGAAATATGACCCCGCTCGACTTCTTATTCACCCTTGTCCTCTGTCTAGGAGTTGCAAGTAGTTTCTGGTGTTTGTAGTATGCTGGAGGCCGTGGACAGCGCTGACCGTAGGGGTGGGCTGTGATGCGGTAGGCACGTGGCCGGGTATACCGGGCGCCCGTTTGGTGTCACGAAACCCTGTTCACATCGTTTGGGGTTGTGAGCGAAACTCCGGCCGGATCTCCTCATGGATGGAACCCGAATAGGCGATAAACCTGGACTAGAGACTTGAGTGTTTAGGTAGGTCGTGGTCTACACCCACGTCGGCTTTCGCTTGAAGTCTGTCGAGCACATGTCGTGTGCAGACGCTAAGTGGTGGAAACATGTATGAAGAAGTACACCCCTGCAGGGTTAACATCATCTATTCGAATAGCCGTGTCCGCGGTAAAGGACTTCTGGGTTGCTTATATCAGTTCATAGACAAGTGAAAGTGGATACTCTAAAATACGCAAGATAAGCGTGAGTGCTATGGATGGCATTCTCGTAGGGAGACGGGAGCGGATCCATAGTGGTGTATTGATATGGTGAATATGTGGACTCGTGTGCGCCACCTCAAAAGAGTTACATTGCAGTCGTAGTTCAGGATAGCCACCGAGTCAAAGCTGGCTTGCTGCAGTTAAACCCCACCATCCCCTTTGTTGATAATGATGCATATGTAGTTAGTTCTGATGTAAGTCTTGCTGGGTACATTTGTACTCACGTTTGCCTATTTTATGTTTTTGCAGAGAGACTTCGGTCTCACTAGTAGTTTCGCATGGACTTCGACGTTTAGCTTGTTACCTTAGCTACGATCTTGTGCCTCGGCAGGATCTGGTAGATAGTCAGGCTTCTCAGCCTTTTTCATTTATAGATGTCTGTACTCAGACATGATAGCTTCCGCTTGTGCTTTGATTTGTATGCTCTGAATGTTGGGTCGTGAGACCCCTGTTTGTAATATCTCGCTCCTCGGAGCCTATTGAATAAATACTTGAGTCGTAGAGTCATGTTGTGATGCCATGTTGTATTTGCACATATCGAGCATATTGTGTGTATGTTATTGAAATGCTTGGTATGTGTGGGATCTGACCATCTAGTTGTTTATCTTTAGTAGCCTCTCTTACCGGGAAATGTCTCCTAGTGTTTCCACCGAGCCATGGTAGCTTGCTACTGCTCCGGAACACTTAGGCTGGCCGGCATGTGTCCTTCTTCGTTCCTGTGTCTGTCCCTTCGGGGAAATGTCATGCGATGAATACTGGAGTCCTGTTAGCCCGCTACAGCCCGGTTCACCGGAGTCCTGCTAGCCCAGTGCTATAGCCTGGTTTCACTCGCTGATGACCGACATGTTCGATGCTGGGTCATGGATGCCTGTCCCTGTAAGTCTGTGCCACTTTGGGTTTACGACTAGCCATGTCAGCCCGGGCTCCTTATCATATGGATGCTAGCGACACTATCATATACGTGTGCCAAAAGACGCAAACGGTCCCGGGCAAAGGTAAGGCGACACCCGTGGGAATACCGTGCGTGAGGCCGCAAAGTGATATGAGGTGTTACATGCTAGATCGATGTGGCATTGAGTCGGGGTCCTGACAAGGAGTTGCAACTAGTTTCTGGTGTTTGTAGGTAGTGTTAGTAGTCTACCAAGTGGCACCCGGCACAGGTGGGCTTGGGATAGACTAGGCACAGTGGCACGGTGTACCAAGTGGCACCCGGATGGTGGGCTTGGGAACCCTGCTCACATCGTTTGGGGCCGTGAGCGACACCCCGGCCGGATCTCCTTGTGGATGGAACCCGAATAGGCGATAAACCTGGACGAGAGACTTGCTTGGTTAGTCAGGTCGTGGCCGACTCCCGCGCCCGGCTTCCGCTTGAAGGTTGCCGAGGTACATGACGTGTACAGGGCGATAAGTGGCGGGAGCGTGTGTGAAGAAGTATACCCCTGCAGGGTTAACATCATCTATTCGAATAGCCGGATTCCTCGGATATGGAAACTTGGACCCCTTGCATAGTTCATAGACAAGTGAAAGTGGATACTCTAAAATACGCAAGATAAGCGTGAGTGCTATGGATGGCGTTCTCGTAGGGAGACGGGAGCGGATCCATAGTGGTGTATTGATATGGTGAATATGTGGACTCGTGTGCGCCACCTCAAAGAGTTACTTGCAGTCGTAGTTCAGGATAGCCACCGAGTCAAAGCTGGCTTGCTGCAGTTAAACCCCACCATCCCCTTTGTTGATAATGATGCATATGTAGATAGATCTGATGTAAGTCTTGCTGGGTACATTTGTACTCACGTTTGCCTATTTTATGTTTTTGCAGAGAGACTTCAGTCTCGCTAGTAATTCCGCATGGTCTTCGACATTTAGCTTGTTACCTGAGCTACAATCTTGTGCCCTCGGCAGGATCTGGTAGATAGTCAGGCTTCTCAGCCTTTTTCATTTATAGATGTCTGTACTCAGACATGTTAAGCTTCCGTTTGTGCTTTGACTTGTATGCTCTGAATGTTGGGTCATGAGACCCATGTTTGTAATATCTCGCTCCTCGGAGCCTATTGAATAAACTACTTGAGTTGTAGAGTCATGTTGTGATGCTATGTTGTATTTGCACATATCGAGCATATTGTGTGTATGTTATTGAAATGCTTGGTATGTGTGGGATCTGACAACCTAGTTGTTTATCCTTGGTAGCCTCTCTTACCGGGAAATGTCTCCTAGTGTTTCCACTGAACCATGGTAGCTTGCTACTGCTCCGGAACACTTAGGCTGGCCGGCATGTGTCCTTCTTTGTTCCTGTGTCTGTCCCTTCGGGGAAATGTCACGCGATGAATACCGGAGTCCTGTTAGCCCGCTACAGCCCGGTTCACCGGAGTCCTGCTAGCCCAGTGCTACAGCCTGGATTCACTCACTGATAACCGACACGTTCGATGTTGGGTCATGGATGCCTGTCCCTGTAAGTTTGTGCCACTTTGGGTTTACGACTAGCCATGTCAGCCCGGGCTCCTTACGATATGGATGCTAGCGACACTATCATATACGTGTGCCAAAAGACGCAAACGGTCCCGGGCCAAGGTAAGGCGACACCCGTGGTAATACCGTGCGTGAGGCCGCAAAGTGATATGGGGTGTTACATGCTAGATCGATGTGGCATTGAGTCGGGGGTCCTGACAGCCCGAACCTGGGTAAAAACATCGTGCCCCTTGTCTCCTATTACCATCCGCCTGGACGCACAGTTCGGGACCCCCTACCCGAGATCCGCCGGTTTTGACACCGACATTGGTGCTTTCATTGAGAGTTCCTCTGTGCCGTCACGATCAGGAAGGATGCCTCTTCCCGTCTTTAAAGACGGTACCATCGCTAAAGTAGCCTTGGCCGCCGGCCAAAGTATCCGGCTAGGTGGTTTTCTCATGACCGCCTGTTCGGCCACCGCTCCGACGATGACCTCTCGGGTCATCAAAAGCAATCTTCACGTCAACTCGGAATTTGCCAAGCAGCTGGATCCAATGGAGCTCTCGTCCGTAAACGAGCTCTTGGATCGCATAGCCGCCCTGGGAGTCGCTACAGACTACAATCAGATTGGGCTTAAAACCGATCTGAGAGAGATTAACTCTCCCCAGGTTAACCACCACGTTGCGGTGGTAGAGGAACAACGCGGCGACTCTTCTTCTGTATTAAAAACTAGTTATGTCCGGACTCCCGAACCCTCCATGCCGGATTCCCGCAGAGGGACGGACGTCGATCAAGGACTGAACCTAAAGTCAGGCAGCGGACCAGACCCGTTGGACAACGTACAGCAATCCAAGCTTCCAAATTCGGAAGCTTTTCGGCCCTTGAGCCTCGAGATGGGCAGGGTTCCGGAGTCAATTCCACCCACCCACCCAAACATATGCGATCTATCTCAAATCCGGCAAGAGCCCGCTGAAACAGTACATCATTACTGGGCCAGATTCCTCCTGGTTATGGACAGGATAAAAGACTGCCGTGAGGAAAACACAATTTCAATTTTCTGCAATAATTGCACGGACAAGGGAATCTTGAACGCCGTAAGTCATCGTGAAATTACACGCTTCGCCGACCTGGCGTCCATAGTACGAAAGTACTGTGCGATAGAGAGTTTCCGGAAAACCGAAACTAAGTTTTGGGGCAATCCGGCTCCGAATACAACCCTAGTCCGAAACAAAAGGGTGCATCATGCTCAGGCACCCGGTACAAAAACCAAAAAGCAAAAACCCCATAAAGGGCACGGAACCGTACTGGAGGGATGGCTCAGCGGACCCTGTAAAATTCACAGTACAGAGGGCGCCACTCCAACACATAGCCTTCGAGCATGTTGGATACTGCGGCAGGTTGCCAAAAGTGGCGAAGAGCTTCTAGCCCCGGAGAACCACTCCAACAGTACCAGTACGGTGTCAACAGTCTTCGAGACTTTCGCATCAAATAATATGCGGAAACGAACAATCCGCAGCCTCACCGAAGTCTACCAAGTAGCAACAACAAATCCATGGAGCGACACGGCTATCACCTTCAACGCCAGCGACGAACCTAAATTCCGAACTGCCAGAGCACCAGCCGCGTTGGTCCTCAGCCCAATAGTGGACGGCTTTCGTCTTACCAAAGTGCTCATGGACGGCGACAGCGGATTAAACCTCTTCTACGAGGAAACCCTTCGAAAAATGGAAATAGACTGGAGCCGTATTGAGCGAAGCAGCACAACCTTTAGAGGGATAATCCCTAGCCGGGAAGCACGCTGCACCGGAAAAATCACACTTGATGTGGTGTTCGGCTCGCCGGACAATTACAGGTCCGAGGAGGTCACATTCCAAGTTGCCCCGTTCAGCAGCGGATATCACGCTTTATTAGGACGAGAGGCATTCACAATTTTCCAAGCCATACCCCATTACGGGTACATGAAGCTTAAAATGCCCGGGCCCAATGGAACCATCACCCTTGCCAGTGATCCGGACATAGCACTCCACGCCGAAAACAAGACAGCCGCATTAGCCCTAGAGGCACTATCCGAAGCCCTAGCGGCGGAGGAACTCACTGCGCTGCGCCCTACGGTGAACAGGGATGATGTGATACTCGATAAGAGATCCAAGTCCACCTCTTTTAAACCAGCGGACGAAATAGTCAAATTCCAGGTCCATCCAACGGACCCAACAAAGACGGCCTCCATTGGGGCGCAGTTAAACCCCGATGTAGACGCCGCACTACGAGAATTCCTTCGGGAGAATTGGGACATCTTTGCCTGGCACTCTTCAGATATGCCAGGAATCCCACGCAGATTGGCAGAACACAGCCTAAACATCCTAAAAGTATTCAAGCAAGTCAAACAGGCTCTTCGGCGATTTTCCGAACCCAAAAGACAGGCAATGGGAGAGGCGCTAGCCAAATTACTGGAAGCCGGATTCATCAGAGACATCAGACATCCGGACTGGCTAGCAAACCTGGTGATGGTACCAAAGAAGGACAAATCCTGGCGCCTATGTGTCGATTTTAAAGACCTCAACAAGGCTTGCCCAAAGGATCCCCCTTCCCCGCATCGATCAAATAATTGATGCTACTGCAGGGCACGATTCATTGTGCTTCCTCGACGCATACTCCGGCTACCACCAAATCAAGATGGCGGAAGCAGACCAAGCCGCAACGGCATTCATTACTCCATACGGACCATTCTGCTTCAGACATGTCTGGCTACCCAGATCGGCAAAACAGTAGAGGCATACGTAGACGACGTGGTCGTCAAAACCAAACACGTCAAAACTCTAGTAGACGATTTGAGGCTCACATTCGACAACCTCCGAGCATATGACATTAAGCTGAACCCGGAAAAATGCGTTTTCGGCGTACCAGCCGGAAAGCTCCTGGGCTTCATTGTATCCGGTAGAGGAATTGAAGCAAACCCAGCCAAGATCCGAGCTCTGTCACAGCTGGATATTCCAAAAGACCTCAAACAAATACAAAAATTGACTGGATGCGTGGCAGCTCTAAGCCGCTTCATCTCCCGTTTGGGAGAAAAGGCATTGCCCCTCTATCGCCTCCTCAGGCGCACCGAACACTTCGAGTGGACGGATGCTGCCACTGCCGGACTTGAAGAAATAAAGGCCATATTGGCAACAAATCCGGTCCTGGCCGCGCCTAACCTGGGCGAACCAATGTTGTTATATATCCACTGTCTTAACTCCCTGCAAGTCCCGGTACCCGCATTATCAAAAGATAGCATACGCGGTGTTCATGGCATCCCGGAAGCTGCGACACTACTTTCAAGAGTGTTCGATAACAGTGGCCTCCGAAGTACCCCTCAACGACATCATAAACAACCGCAACACGACGGGTAGGATTGCAAAATGGGCCATTGAGCTCTTACCATTTGACATAACCTACAAACCACGGCGAGCTATAAAGTCGCAAGTCTTGGCTGACTTCGTCGCTGAATGGAGTGAAGCCGAACTCCCTAAAGAGTATGGCGCATACTCCAATTGGATCATGCATTTCGACGGCTCTAAAATGTTGGCCGGCTTGGGGGTTGGCGTCGTTTTGACGTCCCCAAGCAGAGACACAGTCCAATACGTACTTCAAATAATGTACACAGACTCCAACAACGCAGCCGAATACGAGGCCCTTTTGCACGGTCTCCGGATGGCAATCTCCATGGGCATTCAACGCCTCGAGGTACACGGGGATTCAAACCTCGCAATATCACAAGTAAACGGAGACTTCAATGCCAAAGATCCGAAAATGGCAGCCTACCATAACGCCATCTTAAAAATGTCATCTCGGTTGGAAGGACTCGAATTCCACCATGTAGCCCGGGATAATAACCAGGCAACCGACATGTTGGCACGCACCGGCGCAAAATGCGACGCCGTCCCTCCAAACATCTTCCTGGAGCGGCTCTTTAAGCCATCCGTAGTATGGGAAGAGGAGTCCGGAAACAACAATCCGGAACCAACCGCACCGCCCAACACCGAACATTCTGACACAACCGGTGGCTCAGCCAATGACATAACACCTTTCGCACACGAAATAATGGCAGTCATTGCCCCGTGGATGGAACCATTCTTAGCCTACTTAATTAGGCAGGAACTTCCCGAAGACCAAAATGAGGCCCGCTGCATAGTTCGGCGATCTAAAGCCTACAAGGTCCATGAGGGGGAACTTTATAAAAAAAGCGCAACCGGAGTCCTTCAAAGGTGTATCTCCGAAGAGGAAGGGCGAAATCTTCTGGCCGAAATTCACGCCGGACTAGGCGGACACCACGCTGCAGCCCGGGCCCTCGTAGGTAAGGCCTTCCGTACAGGATTTTATTGGCCGACGGCCCAGGCAGATGCTCTGGACTTAGTCCAACGATGCGTCGGTTGCCAGCTCTTTGCTAATCAGAGCCACATGCCACCCACCGCCCTCAAAACTATACCCATCACCTGGCCATTTGCGGTCTGGGGGCTTGACATGGTCGGACCCCTTAAAGGGGGAACCCACAAGCAAAAATATCTATTGGTCATGGTGGACAAATTCACCAAATGGATAGAGGCCAAGCCAGTTAAAACGGCCGAATCCGGACCTGTGATAGACTTCATATCCGCGGTAGTACACCGTTACGGTGTCCCCCACAGCATCATCAACGATAACTGTAAGTGCATCTAGTGCCACCCCTAGTTGGTTTTGGAGTATTAACGACAAAGTTGGTTGAGGGACTAATGCGTTTGTGAGAATTGCAGGATAACGCAGGTAGTGTCCCTCATCGATTCGGTTTACCTAACGGAGATGACCCCTAAAAATGTAGGAAGACATTGAAGACAATGGTGGTATGAGAAGATATTCATATTGAAGACTATGACATGAGAAGACATTGCGTGAAGACTATGGAGTGCGAAGACTGTGTGGTTTCATAGTTTCATTTTCTTCTTTGTTGGGTCATAGGAACCACCGTACTATTAAGTGGGGTCCAAGTGAACTAAGTCAGAGTGACTGAAGTGATGCTCAACTCAAATCCTATGTCTTCGAGCGAAGACAATGAGAGCAAATCTTATCTAGAGTTGGATGAGTCAGCTTTGCTTGTAGCCCAAGTAAAGTTGCCGCGTGTGTTTGAAATCTGACCGTTGGAACACGTGTCAGTTCCTTAGTGACCCAGGGTCATTTTGGACAAATCAGGTCTGGTTGCCTAGTGGCTATAAATAGCCCACCCCCTACACCATAAATTGGTGGCTGCTCAGAGTTAGTGCACGGATTTTGTCGTTTGGGAGCAACCCACCTCGAAGCATTTGAGAGAGAGAAATCCTTGCGAGGACAAAGCCCAAACACCCAGAGCCAAAGAGTGTTAGGCATCACTGAAGTCTTTCTGTCTGTGTGACCTGAAGACTTATTACACTTGAGGACTGTGAATCCTCCAGCCGGTTAGGCGTCGCGTTCTGAGCATCCAAGAGTCATTCTGGATTGCCGGTGAACGAAGTCTGTGAAGGTTTGGAAGTCTCCCTTGAAGACTTACCAGAGTGATTGGGCGAGGACTGGGTGTACTTAGCTCAAGGGGAATAAGGTGAAGACACGGTCTTCTGAGTTAAATCTCAGCCTCCCTAACGAGATGTACAGTTGTCACAGCAACTGGAACTGGTCTAACAAATCCTATGTCTTCAACAAGCAACTGGTTCTATCCCTTCCCAACCTTACTTAAGTTTGTCTTCGTGAAGTTATTGCCTATCTGTGTATCTGTTTGACTTCATTGCTTGACTACTATTGTTGATTGGCTTCATACTATCTTCTATCTTGATCCTACTACCTAGCTGCTATTAGTCCTGTACTTTCGCATCATTGCATACCTGACTATGGCTTGCTTAGGGTAGTTTGTCTTCCGCTACATATCAATTGGGTCATTTCTGTTGTTTGTCTTTGAAACCTCTTGTCGGTGTACTAGAGTAGGGGTACCCTAGTATCCCGAACTTGTGCATGGGCAGTCGCAACCAGGGACCGGAGAACTTCCTGGTTAAGACCCCGGAGCTCCTCCGCGCGCTTCTCGATGTCCACTCCCGCCTTCACGACAAGCGCTTCTCGGGATTCCAGCTTGGCCTGCCGAGCGCGGTAGAGCGACACCAGCTTCAGCAGCAGCCGCTCCTCCTCAGACTCGCCGCTGCTGCTGCTCAGCGCATCAACCAGCGTCAGCCCAGCGGAGGCGAGCACCTCTCCATCCAAGATTTCTCCTTCGACCGGCGCCTTGGAGCTTGACGCCCAAGGGAGCTTGATGAAGACGCCATCGCCGGCCTTCAAATAGGCGCCGGGCTGGGGCTCTTCGGAGCCTGACACAGCGGCAGCGGCGGAGGGATCGGCGGTCGGCGTAGCGCCTGGCGCTCCTGCGCCCTCGGGGTCGTCAGTGCGATCGCCAGACCCCTCGCCAGCTTTTGTGGCGGCAGCTTTGGCGGCCTCTTCGCCGGCGGGATCATCAGCGCCAGCTGCTTCTTAGGTGGCAGCAGCGTCGTCGGTATTGCCGCGTGCGTTCTCCTCGCCGGCGACCTCGGTCTCCATCGGCTCCGTGGCAGAGGGATCTGACGGCCGGAAAAGGGAGAAAAGTCAAGCAACTATCCAAAACGAAAATCAGAAGAAGAAGAACCCAAGGGAAGTTTTCAAGCAAGAGGATTACATGTACGGGGTTCTATAGTCATGGTCTCCGCCACCGGGGGGTCGCTGGTGCTATCCCTTGCCGGAGACTTCTCCCTTACCGGAAAATTCTCCCTTGCCGGAGAACGCTCCCTTGTTGGGGAACCCTCCCTTGGCGGTGTAGTCGAAGCAGATGGCATGTCGGGGGCGGCTTCTGAGCGCTCCTGGTGAGGCTGCTCTGCTCCTACGCAAACCGATAGTCAGATGTCAGCAAAGAAAGAGCACCCATGCGCGCCTAACAGTGGGAAGTAAACCATATACTTACGCTGGGGGCTGCACTGGGGGCTGCTTTGGGGAATAGTTGCCGGATCCGGCAAGGTGGTCTTGGAGACACCCCCCGCTGTCGCGGTGGGTTCGTCCTCGATGACAATCACCGGGACCTTGGCTCTCTTCGCCGCTCTCTGGGCCAGGGTCCTGAAAAGGAATGGGTCCGGAGTAAAGCAAATCAGATACAAGACAAAATAGCAAGAATTGAAGAACTACAAGTACATCAAAGAATCTTACTCTTCTTCTTCCTCGTCGGAGCTAAGCGCGGAGAGGTCGAAGTCCGGCCCACCTTCGGCGCAACGAGGCGGAGGAGTAGGTTCCCTTAGCCGCTTGGCGGGGGCAGTGGCGGTGGTCTGAGATGGCCCAGCTCCGGCCGCCGTCGCGGCGTGAGAAGCGGCAGGAGCAGAAGCGGTGGTCCGGGAGGACCCCGCTCCAGTTGCGGCAGCGGCATGAGGTGCTCCCGCGGCAACAACGCTTGCCACGGTAGAGCGTGTCGCGCAGCGCGGCGGCTGTTGACTCGTCTGCCGCCCCGCTACGTCCCCGGCCTTGCGGAGACGCCTTCTTGGTGGAGCTTGGGGCTCTGCTTGCGGCGAGCTGTCTGAAGATGAGGAGGAAGAGGAGTTGGTCTTCAATGAGCCGCTCGCACCCTCGGCGGGATCGCTCGACTCGACTTCAGGCCCGGCAAGCTCTTCCTCGCCGGCAAGCCCCTCTCGCTCGGCAAGGCTTGCCGCCTCTGCTGCCTCTGCCTCCTCCACGGTGAATCCAAACTCGCCCGCGGCAGCGGCTGCCGCCGCCTCTTCCAGCCTAGTGGCGATGCGCTGCATCTCCGCATCGGTGGTGTCGCGAGTAAGGCTTTTCTGTTCATCGGAGCGGACCGACACTTCTACCAAGCCGTCAAAGAACTCCTGCATGACGCCGTCTGCAGGCTCTTGCCAAGTTGGGACAATTCCATGCGAATCGCACAGCGGCATCATTGCACGGATGCGGTCGAGCGAGGAGTTGTTGCACAGCGGAACGACACCCTTCGGCAACCTGAACACTTCAGGATGTTGAGGGTCGTGCTTGAACAGTTCCTGGAGCATCGCGTCCAGTTCTAGGACAGTGAAGTTGAAGTCGGGGCCCGGGCGCAACCTCATGATATCCGCCGCATTCTGGAACTCCCAGGCGGGTCTCCTCCTCTCCTGCAGGGGGGCGATGCGGCGGCGAAGAAAATCTGCGCCAACGGCGCCTGAAGTGAGCCCGGCAAGCCTGAAGCGTAGGATCCGGGTGACGGCAATCTTCAGCCTATCGTCTTCCGGGGCCACGTTGCTCCAATCGTTGCCACGCGCTACTTGGGCTTGGCGCTGGGCGGTAAATGGCTGCGGGTTCTCCTCGACAATCCAGCACCAGTCTGCTCTCCATTCCTCCCACTTGCCGCGGAGCTCTCCCTCCAGATAAGCTTCCTTCTTGCCAGCTCTCGAGATCCAGGCGATTCCGCCGGATAAAGGCTCCCCTCTCTCAACTCGGGGCATAAAGAAGTGGCGAAAAAGAGCTACATTTGGATAGACTCCGACAAAGTTTTCGCAGAGATGTGCGAAAACTGCTATGGTCAGAACGGCATTGGGGGTGAAGTCAAGGAGGCGGAACCCGTAGGTGTTCATAATGTCATAGAAAAACTCAGAGAAAGGATGGCAGAGCCCGCAGTAGAAGAACAACGCGAAGAAGGGATATCCATTCGGAGCCAGTTCCGAAGCGGCAGCTGAGAGTACCTTCGTGCGCGGATGCGCTCGCGTCTCCGTCGACCAGAAGAGGTAGTAATACTCCCTCAGCTCCTTCGCGGCGAGCTTGGGGGGGAAGGTTGCCCGCTCCTTTCGCAGCGCCACGAGCCACTGCGCCTCGGTCGACTTCGCGACCTTCCCCTTGTCGGCTTTCGGAGCCATGGCGGAGGTGGTGGCGGAGATCAACGGCGTTGGTGGTGCTGGTGGCGATGGGGGGAGGAGTGCTGCTCTCTTTCAACTTTGGGAAGAAGGGGGGAGCGGCGGAGGTTTTTTTGAGATTGGAATAGCAACCGGCGAGATGGGCGAACTGCCCTTGTTTCCCCTGCTTATAAAGAGGGAGGGGGCGGACGTTCCGTCTTTCCGAATAAAGAAACCACCCACGATATCTCCCACGACGCCGCATTCGACACGTGCCGTTCGGGGAGGGCACGGTGAATACGGAGTAAGATACAGCATAACCCAGGCCGTGCGTGCCCGTGCCCTGTTTTGGGCCTAGCCCAACAGCGCTCGGCATCGTGTGTGGCCAAGGCCCGGGGGCTCCTGTCGGTGTACTAGAGTAGGGGTACCCTAGTATCCCGAACTTGTGCACGGGCAGTCGCAACACCCCGCGGCAAGGCTTGCCGGGTGACCGCCAAGGTCCTCCGTGGTTCCTTTGAAGCCATTCAAGAACAGAGTATTCAAGCCAAGGAGACAAGGCCCCGGAAAGAGGAGCTTGCCGGGAAGGCCAACCGAGGCATCTCAAGGAACTTGCCGCGACGCGCCACGCGTCCCGGCGAGGCCCGGTGAGTGACAAGTTTCCAGACGCGACAAGACAACGACCGTGGCAAGGCGCTTGCCGCGGCAAGCTACCACTCTGTACCCGCGCTCTAGCACATCCATCAACGTGTCGCCCTGGGACCTTTCCAGGCGTGCGTGGCAAGAGGCTGTGCAGCCAGCGGTGTGCGGTGGCTAGCGGCGCTGACAATATTGCCATCGTGGCGAGCGGTGGCGTCCCTGACGGTCCCTTTTTGCACTATTTGGGTGACGCAGACGGGCATTTAATGCCTTTGTCCCCTGCCGTCAGGGTTAGGTATGGTACACTATACAGGTAGTTGTACCAACCGCAACACCTTTCCATTTTTACCCTTGTCTACGTTGCCACCTGTCGGTGACCCCTTGAGCATATAAAAGGAGGCCCATGCGCAACGTAGAGGGGAGGTTCGAAGGCAGAAAACACTCACGCTCGGTCTCGTTAGCAGCTAGCGTGTACTGTAGCACTCAGCGCTCCCGAGCAAGAACTCAATACACTCAGACATGCATCAGTAGGAGTATTATCTCTCCGGAGAGCTCCGAAGCTGGGTAAACTGCTCGTGTGCTTCGCCTCGATCCGCTCTTCGCGCGATCTCCGCTCCCCGCCGAACCGAAAGGGGCTCGGTCAGCCGGTCCCATAGGTGTCCGTGGATCGGTTTCCCCGACATAAGTTTAGAAGACTTTCATAAAAATCGCCTATTCACCCCCCCTCTAGTCGATACTATCACTTTCAATTGGTATTAGAGCAAGGTACTCCCTTGTTCTATGTGATTCGGTTTAACCACCTGGAGTTTCAGCTATGTCGACTGCAGGGATAATCAAGGTCTCCGCTGCTTGCCCCGTGTTCGATTGTACTGAATATACCTACTGGAAGAATAAGATGCGTATGCATCTTGAAGCCATTGATGTCGACCTCTGGTATGTCGTCAAGAATGGCGTTCCCAAAACTGGTGAAGGTGTCACCCCCACTGATGTCAAGAAGTTCATTCAACTGGACTCTACTGCAAAGAACATCATCTGTGGTCATCTGACCAAAGGACAGTATGGCCGTGTGAGTGCTCTGGAAACGTCGAAGCTAGTCTAGGACTGGCTATCCAAGGTCAATGAAGGCGTATCAACCCAGAGAGATCAAAGAATCAGTGTTCTTCGCAACCTCTTCAACCGCTTCAAGAGAAACGACAATGAAAATGTCCAGCTCACGTTCGATCGCCTCACTGACATCACAAATGAACTTCATGCTCTCGGCGCAACTGAGATTACCAAGCATGAAATCGTCAAGACACTACTGAGATCACTCGACAGCTCCTTTGACACCCTTGCCCTCATGATACAAGAACGTCCTGACTTCAAGACACTCGATCCGTCTGATATACTTGAAAGGCTCAACACACATGAGTTCCAGCTTTCTGAGAAAAGAGACATCTATGGCCCAAACTATGGCCGTACTCGCGCTTTGAAGGCAAAAGTTGTTTCCTCATCTGAAGAATCTGACTGCAGTTCTGAAGATCCTGAAGACATTGGAAAGGAACTTGCTATGCTTGTGAAGAAGTTCTAGAACTTCACTAAGAAGAAAGGCTTCAGAAAGTCTTCACGATCCAGCTCAAGGAATGATGAAGCTTCCACCCATGACCACAAGAAGAGAACCTGTCACAAGTGCAAGAAACCTGGTCACTACATATCTGAGTGTCCACAGTGGACAATGAGAAGAAGAAGAAGAAGAAGAAGAGCAAGGAATATGTTTCTGATGACAAGAAGAAGAAGAAATCCTCAAAGTCTTCTTCTAAGTCCTCTTCCAAGTCTTCATCGTACAAGAAGAGCTCATCTGGCAAGGCTCGTGCTTTTGTTGGCAAGGAAATGGATTCAGAGGAGGAGTCTGCTTCTAAGGAGGCGGAGGTGGAGTCTGGAGAGGAGTCTGACCCTGGCGTTGCAAGTCTGGCTCTAGCCACAACCTATGTCGCCAAATCCATCTTCAACACTGAAGACAATGACTTCCACACCAACGCTGAAGCTAGTAACGAAGACGATCCTACTCCCACCTACTGCTTCATGGCACGTGGTGCCAAGGTAAAATCATGCGATGCTTACTTTCAAACTTCAAGTGAAGATGACTCTGATTCTGAATCCAAACCCATCTACAAAACACTTGCTAAAATTGCAACTGAACAACAAAAAGCTATGGAACATACTCAAAAACTATTAGACAAAAGCGATGACCTGTTGGACGCTGAAATGACACGTTCACAGTCCTTAGTTGATGACATAAAAAATCTTCATGCTAAGTACCAGGAACTTGAAGGTCGTCATGAATCGCTCTCAACTACTTATGAAAGGCTCTCCTATGATTATCTTCAAAGGAAACAAGAGCTTAAGAAATTGAGAGCGGCTCATGAAGATCTTCAAAAGGTGAATGAGTCACTTCGCGCTCAACAGATCAGTTCCGCTCAGGATAGATTTGAACCACCATGTCTAAAATGCATTGAGCGTGATAACGCTACATCTGTTGCTGAATGTTCCACTGCTGCTACTGTTTCATTGTCTTCACCTACTGATGTGGTTACTAACCCCTCTGCGGAGGATACCACTGCTGTTGCTGATGAAAATGCTATGTTGAAGACATTGCTTGAAACAGGGATGTACAAAAGTTTGAAGGGACATCAGACTCTCTGCAATGTCCTCAAAAAGCAGATCCTGAACCGAAACCCTAGGAAGGAGGGTGTTGGGTTCGAAAGGAAAATGAATGTTGATGGCTCGTACTGGAAGCCTGAGCAGTACCCCAAAACCACATGGGTTGCTGCAAAGGAACCTTCAGTAGATCCATCCACCTTATTTGGTTTTACCTGTGGTAATCCTATTATCATTGATGAATCCTTTGATGCAAACTATAAGCTGTTCAAAAATCAGAATGGTGAAGTGTTTGCCAGGTACATTGGTACTAACTGTAGGAATGGACCCCCTATGAAGAAGATCTGGGTACCTAAGCAGTACATTGAGAATCTTCCTGTGAATGTCGTCATGACACCACCAAGATAGAAGACAAACCCCAGACCTATAGCTGCATGTGGCCCAAAGGCTTCATACAGATACAGGACTCACATGAGTCACCCTAACGCCAATGTTTTGCAGGGAAATCATGCTCAGACTTATGAATATGAGCGTGTATCTTCAAACCGCTATGTTCATAGGACTAAGAACTTTTCAGCTTATTCATATGAATATCATTCATCTCCTGCAAGGCTATTTGCTAGGGCTTCAAAGCCAAAATTCTTAGATGCTGCACTTAGACTAAGAAGAACTAACTCTCTTTTGCAGAAAATGGTTTCCAGCCAGCAATCAATGGCGTCCGATACTATTGCTAGGGACCTAAAACTCATTTAGGACGAACGATAAAATGTCATTCTATATACTTCACATTTGAATCTCTTATCAGTCATAGTATGTCCTAACCTTGATATAAGCTGTGACTGTCCCTATATGTGTCAAATGCTTATGCTTCACAACACTCTTGTGAAGCCTATCCTCCTAACTGCACTGTAGGGTACATCACCAAAAGCTTCAGAATGGATTATGGACAGTGGATGCACAAATCATATGACTGGTGATTGAAGTCTTCTCATGGACTCAACCTTACGTCCATCCGACAAAAGTCACATCACATTTGCTGACACTGGTAAAAGCAAGGTATTGGGTCTAGGTAGAGTTGCAATCTCAAAGGATCAACACATGGATAAAGTGATGCTTGTTGAAACCCTTGGTTTCAACTTAATGTTTGTCTCAATGCTTTGTGACTTGAACATGATTGTGATATTTGGCAAATATCGTTGCCTTGTACTAATGGAATCTGACAAATCTCTAGTCTTTGAAGGGTATCGAAAAGATGATCTATACATGGTAGATTTCTCAGCAGGTCCACAGCTTGCCGTATGTCTTCTCACGAAAGCTTCAGAATGCTGGCTCTGGCATCGAAGGCTAGGACATGCTGGCATGAGAAACTTACACTCACTCATCAAGAAGAAGCATGTCATTGGCATCGAAGATGTCAAGTTCAAGAAGGATCATCTGTGTGGTGCTTGTGAAGCTGGAAAGATGACAAGGGCAAAACACCCCTCGAAGACAATCATGACAACATCTCAACCCTTCGAGCTGTTACACATGGACTTATTTCTACATACTCACTACTCCACCCTCACAACAACTGTCTGTCTCTATGGCTTCGTCATTGTTGATGACTACTTAAGATACACATGGGTTCATATAATTCTTTACAAGACTGAAGTGCAAGATGTCTTCAGGTGCTTCGCAAATCAAGCAATGAACAATTATGGCGTAAAGGTCAAGCACATCAGAAGTGACAGTGGCACTGAATTCAAGAACACTAGACTTGATCTGTATCTGGATACAATGGGAATCACTCATGAGTTCTCTGCTCCATACACACCTCAGCAAAATGGCATCGTTGAGCGCAAAAACAGAACCCTCATTGAGATGGCTCGAACAATGCTAGATGAGTACAAGACACCAAGAAAGTTCTGGCCTGAAGCTATTGATACAACATGTCACATCATCAACCGTGTGTACATCCATAAGCTTTTGAACAAAACATCTTATGAGCTCCTTACTGGCAAGAAACCAAACGTCAGTTACTTCAGAGTATTTGGAGCTAGATGCTGGATCAAGGATCCCCATCACAAGTCGAAATTTGCACCTAAGGCTCACGAAGGCTTCATGCTTGGCTATGGAAAGGATTCACACTCCTACAGAGTCTTCAACCTTTATCTCTACAAAATCGTTGAAACTGTGGATGTGAAATTTGATGAAACCAATGGTTCACAGAGAGAGATTCTGCCAAGTACACTAGATGAAGCTTCTCCAAGCGAGTCTATCAAGTTGATGGGAACTGGTGAAATCATGCCCTCTGAAACACAGCCTGAAGAGGATACTATCATCTCTGCACCAAATCAACCTGAAGACAATGCTCAGACCGAAGACAATCCTCCCAATGATGACAATTATCAGCCAGAGCAAAATCTTTGTCCTGTTCATCCTCGTGTTGCAAATGAAGTTCAAATAGAGAAGATAATTGACAGCATCAATGCACCTGGTCCGCTCACTCGATCAAGAGCAACACAGCTAGCAAACTTCTGTGGGCACTTTTCATTTGTGTCAATATCAGAACCCAAGAAAGTTGCCGAAGCCTTTATAGAACCTGAATGGATTCAAGCCATGCAAGAAGAACTTCAACAGTTCAAGCTGAATAATGTTTGGGAACTCGTCAAGCGACCTGATCCTCGCAAGCATAACATTATTGGAACAAAG